>NW_021703782.1:73109231-73531128 GCF_005190385.1 Monodon monoceros
TGCAGTACGTGGGCCTCTCACTGTTGTGGCCTCTCCCGTTGCGGAGCACAGGCTGCGGACGCGCAGGCTCAGCGGCCATGGCTCACGGGCCCAACCGCTCCGCGGCATGTGGGATCTTCCCAGACCGGGACACGAACCCACGTCCGCTGCATCGGCAGGCAGACTCCCAACCACTGCGCCGCCAGGGAAGCCCCTTTGCTATAATTTTATATTAACTATTTAAAAAAAAAAAAAGGGTTAGTAAAATTTTCCCAGCATTTTTTTTTTTGTGAGCGAAAGTTGAACGTGAGTCTGTTGGAAATAGAGGCTGATACAGCTCAGTCTCTACAAGTCTGCTGTTTCCCCATTAGAGAGAGTAGAGCGAGCGCTAGCTAATGTTGCTGGCCATACTGTGGGAGCCTGCTGATTTGTTTTTTAAGCTATTTGGATTTTCTGAATCCAGATTCTTTAAATTGTAATTTACACAACACTAATTCATTTCTTCAACTACCTTTAATTTCTTTCTTTTATTTTGGGGGTTGCTTTTATTCACCTCTGTGTGTAATCTAAAGGAGTTCCTTGTTAATTCAACAAGTTTTTTGGGAGGGGTACATGCCGTGTACCAGAAACTGTGGTAGAGGCTGGGGATATAATGAGAGTAAAGACGGGGGCCAAATCCCCTTGGAAATGATGGGCTCCTGGGAGAACACAGGCCTCAGGTAATATTGAATCAGCAGAATCTAATCTTGTCAGTTCTGTCTCTGGAGTGACGGCACTATCTCTGTGAGGCCCAGAGCAGCCAGGGACTGGAGTTTCGAGGGGACTGTGGAATCTGAGGATGTATAAAGGCTGCCCCTTCAGCTGTTGTAGCTTTGCAGAAATGCAGCGGGCATCACAGGCAGGGAGACAGGAGGATTGAGGATGGTTAAGAGTGGCCTATTCTTTTACCAAAGACCTCATGCTAGGGCCAGGACTAGGGTGAAGTGAGTGAGATACTTGGTCTCGGGCAGAAAATTTACAGAGGTGCCAAAAAATCCCTCGGTAATCAGGATTCAACAGAACCAGGATTAGGGTGAGGGAGGGAGGTGAGCTGTGCCTGGGATCTTTATTTAAAATTTTGATATTTTCTTCATCATGGCCATTTGGATACTTTGTTCATCATGGATAAATTAATTTTTTTAGCAATATATTTTTAAAATTTTATTGAAGTATAGTTGACTTACAGTGTTGTGTAAGTTTCTGGTACAGCAAAGTGATTTAGTTTTATGTATATATATATTCTTTTCCATTGTGGTTTATTACAGGATATTGATTATAGTGCCCTGTGCTATACAGTAACACCTTGTTGTTGATCCATCCTATATATACTAGTATGCATCTGCTAATCCCAAACTCCCAATCCTTCTCTCCCCCACACCCCTCCCCCTTGGCAACCACAAGTCTGTTCTCTATGTCTGTGAGTCTGTTTCTGTTTCATAGATATGTTCATTTGTGTCATATTTTAGATTCCACATATCAGTGATATCGTATGGTATTTGTCTTTCTCTTTCTGACTTAACTTCGCTTAGTATGATCATCTCTAGTTCCATCCATGTTGCTGCAAATGGCATTATTTCATTCTTTTTTATGGCTAATATTCCATTGTATATATGTATGTAGCACATCTTTATCCTTTCATCTGTCAACGGACATTTAGGTTGTTTCTGTGTCTTGGCTGTTGCAAATAGTGCTGCTGTGAGCATAGGGGTGCATGTATCTTTTTGAATTATAGTTTGTCTGGGTATATGCCCAGGAGTGGGATTGCTGGATCCTATGATAACTCTATTTTTAGTTTTTATAGGAACCTCTATACTGTTTCCCATAGTGGCTGGACCAATTTACATTCCCACCAACAGTGTAAGAGGGTTCTATTTTCTCCACACCCTCTCCAACATTTATTATTTGTAGACTTTTTAATGATGGCCATTTTGACTGGTGAGAGGTGGTACCTCATTGTAATTTTGATTTGCATTTCTCTAATAATTAGTGATGATGAGCATCCTTTCCTGTGCCTATTGGCCATCTGTATGTCTTCTTTGGAGAAATGTCTATTTAGGTCTTCTGCCCATTTTTTGATTGGGTTGTTTGTTTTTTTGTTATTGAGTTGTATGGGCTGTTTGTATAGTTTGGAAATTAAGCTCTTGTCGGTTGCATCATTTGCAAATATTTTTCTTCCATTCTGTAGGTTGTCTTTTTTTGTTTATGGTTTATTTCCTTTGCTGTGCAAAAGCTTATAAGTTTGATTAGGTCCCATTTGTTTATTTTTGCTTTTATTTCTATTGCCTTGGGAGACTGACCTAAGAAAAACATTGGTACGATTTATATCAGAGAATGTTTTGCCTATGTTCTCTTCTAGGAGTTTTGTGGTATCATGTCTTATATTTAAGTCTTTAAGCCATTTTGAGTTTATTTTTGTGTATGGTGTGAGGGTGTGTTCTGACTTCATTGACTTACATGTGGCTGTCCAACTTTTCCAACAGCACTTGCTGGAGAGACTGTCTTTTCCCCATTGTATATTCTTGCCTCGTTTGTTGAAGATTAATTGTCCATAGGTGTGTGGGTTTATTTCTGGGCTCTCTATTTTGTTCCATTGATTCATATGTCTGTTTTTGTGCCAATACCACATTGCTTTGATTACTGTAGCTTTGTAGTATTGTCTGAAATCTGGACAATTTAAATTTTATATTTCAAAAAATACGACATTAAAATGTTACTTCTCTTGATTGCTAAGATTTTGGAAGCCTCCTTAAATTTTGTGCCCAAAGCAAGTGCCTAACTTTCCTCACCCTGGTCCCAGCCTTGTCTCACAATGTAGTGATAAGTCACAGCACTTTATTAAGAAATGTTTGCAATGTATCATTTTTATAATTTAGCTTATATAGGATATGAACTCTTTTGATAAATATTTTGCATAATATATATATTTTTATATATAATTTTTGTATATATATAATTAATTTGACCTCATGGAATATTTAAAAAGTGTAAGGTCATTATAATTTTGAGTCAGTAGATATGAGACACAGAGAGAGAGAATGTGTCTGCGCATCGTTTTTTGACTCAACACCTCTCCGTTTGGCTGGGGAATCCTCTGCACTGCACCACATCTGGCTCTGAGGTTTAGTGGCTGTCTCCATCTGCACTGGGTGGCCACAAAGAGCAGGTGAAGAAGACACTAACTGTGTGCCTGGTGGGGTGGCCTTGCCTGGAGACGAGACCACTGTGCTTGTCCCATTTCCCTGTCCTTCGTGGAAGCCCTCAACCTCACCTCTGGCTTTATGTTGACCTCATCTCCTCTTATCGCTCCATGTCACACCTCTCTGTTTTCTCCTCTCCCTAATCTACTTGTTCCCTGGTCTCCCCAACACCAGACTTTGCTCTGGGTTTCATCCCTGACTTCTCTGTCACTGGCATATATCTGTCTCTCACACGATTTCTCCACCATCTGGAACAAGTTCTAGAAGCCTAATTAACTTGTAAAGTGTGTTCAGTTTGGATGGCAAAACCTATCTTTCTTCCCTGTGACTGGAACCTCCTGACCTTTCCTCATAAAACACTCATGTCCTACTTGCTACCCGTGCTCAGTCGTCGTTAGTTTGTGTTGACAGTTTATTGTTTACTGCTGACCCTTGTCCATCCACAATTACTATGGTATGTAGCAGCCTATTTATTTCAGAGTTAAATGTGTAGAATAAAAACAAAACCAGAAAGTTCCACATGCTAGGGAGAAAAATCCCAGTTTTTAAAATATAACCTATATTCATATATGTATGAATCCTATTTTAATTTATTTCTCTAAATTAGTGAGTAGATCTCTTAAACATGTCCAGATAATAGTTCGTAATCCTTGGCTTTTTAGATCTCTCAGGCTCTAAAAATTATGCATGTGAATAAACAAATACCTAATGCAAATTTTTCATAGAAGCAAAAATTAACCGAAGAAAGATACATTGCAGCAATTAACTAAATAAATGCCTTAAAGTATTGACTATAAATGAAGATGATTCACTCTTTCAAAATATCCTGGACTTCAACATAAAATGAATTTTTATTCATGAAACTTGAGTGACCAAATCATAACTTGGGAATTAAAATAATGAAGGGAAAAATAGTTTGGTATGTAGCAGCATGGGGTGAGGGTGAGGAGACCAACGTCTTTCTTTTAGTCATTGCCACTGATTGCAGACTAAGCTTGGGCAAGATGTGTACCAGGTAGATGCCTCATGCTGATAAGTGAAGATGGGGGCTAAAATGAATGGCTTCTACCCAGTAATCACTAAAGCTGATTTAAATCAGATCACACAGCTATAACCTTATATTTAAGGAAATAATTTATCTCTGGTTGCATTCCTGTTATGAATTTAAATAGCAAGGGACTGTCATTTGCTTTTAAAAGTTGAAAGGCCATCACAAAGATGCAGAAAGGAAAAAAAATGTACAGTGTGCTCCATGAGAGGCCAAGAAGTTTGGTATTGCTTTCAGATACAAGTACTTAATCTTCTATGTAGATATGTAATCTTTAGACTGAAGATAACCTACATTTTTATTAATTTCCATATTCCTCTTATGGTTCTGTGGGATTCATATCTTTTGAGAGCATGAACTAGGAATGAAAATATATTTATTTGTAGAAGCATGCCCTGGACAGTTTGGCTTTGGATTAATTGATGCATTTTATGAGTCAAATTATCCAGGACTTTATCCTGAGTTTCTTCAGAGAAGTGAAGGAAGGCAAAAATAACACTTCTCTGGTGCTTTGGGATCCTTGGTAAGAAGCTATGTGAGAAGCACAAAGTATCGCTCTCATTTGGCAATTGTGATTCTAAGGCATATTGAAGCAGACACCCGAGTGCTCCAAATGACAAGATAATCCAGATAAACTTTACGTGTCTTGCAGCTTTTGAAGTTTCTAAAGCCAAAGAGAGTGAAAGGATAAAAGACAAACCAAGTTCCTAAGTTAGTTCATATCATACACTTAGTGTGTCTGCTTCCTATGACTCCTGGCTGCCAGCAACAAATACTCCAGCCAAGCACCTCGAGTCAGTGTATCTGCATGTGGACAGTTCTATCACACATATGTGCCACGGATTACAAAAATGAGACTGTCTTCTTATGTAACTTGCTTTACTTTAATGAACATAGTACTGAGTAATTAAATATGCTGCTCTACAATATCAGTTGTAAAAGTAGAATAGTTCTCCATTATATAGATGAATCAAAATGTGTTTAATCCCCTATAATTGGATATTTACATTATATGGGAAGCCACCACCAACATATCAACATGGAAACAGATTTAACCTTTTAAGTTTCCTAAAGCTGTTAATAAGAATGAAACCTGTGGAAGACCCAAGTGGATAGGGCCAGAGTCTTGTGAGGTAATACACAGTGGGGGACTTCCCTGGTGGCACAGTGGTTAAGAATCTGCCTGCCAATGCAGGGGACACGGGTTCGATCCCTGGTCCAGGAAGATCTCACATGCCGCAGAGCAGCTAAGCCCATGCACCACAACTACTGAACCTGTGCTCTAGAGCTCATGAGCCACAACTACTGAGCCTGTGTGTCACAACTACTGAGGTCTGCATGCCTAGAGCCTGTACTCCGCAGCAAGAGAAGCCACCGCAATGAGAAGTCCGCACACCATAAGGAAGAAGCCCTCACTTGCTGCAGCTAGAGAAAGCCTGCGTGCAGCAACGAAGACCTAACACAGCCAAATATAAATAATAAATAAATAAATTAATTAAAAAAACACATTTAATACACAGTGGGTCAGAGGCCTTGGACCCTACGGATCTTGGGGGATGACTGGATGTTTAGGTAATAATGCATGTGAAGCCATTGTGTAAACTGTATCAAATGTACAAAGTATGACACATTTAGGCTAAGAAATTACTATCTTTCAACATAAACTTATTCTTTCCAGCTAAAGATATTAGCATTTAATTATTGGCAAAGGTTTATACAGTTTTATTTTGAGTATATCTTTCTTAGAAGAGCTTTAATATGGACTTGTATGTACAGTGCAGTTTAAAAAGTGGACAACTGCATTATAATCAAATGAATGCATTTATTTTTAACATCTTTATTGGAGTATAACTGCTTTACAATGGTGTGTTAGTTTCTGCTTTATAACAAAGTGAATCGGCTATACATGTACATATATCCCCACATCTCCTCCTTCTTGAGTCTCCCTCCCATCGCCCCTATCCCACCCCTCTAGGTGGTCACAAAGCACTGAGCTGACCTCCCTGTGCTATGCGGCTGCTTCCCACTAGCTATCTATTTTACATATGGTAGTGTATATATGTCCATGCCACTCTCACTTTGTCCCAGCTTCCCCTTCCCCTACCGTGTGTCCTCAAGTCCATTCTCTATGTCTGTGTCTTTGTTCTTGTCCTGCCCCTAGATTCTTCAGAACATTTTTTTTTTCGATTTCATATACATGTGTTAGCATACGGTATTTGTTTTTCTCTTTCTGACTGACTTCACTCTGTATGACAGACTCTAGGTCCATCCACGTCACTACAAATAATTCAATTTCGTTTCTTTTTATGGCTGAGTAATATTCCACTGTATATATGTGCCACATCTTCTTTATGCATTCATCTGTCGATGGACACTTAGGTTGCTTGCACATCCTGGCTATTGTAAATAGAGCTGCAATGAACATTGTGGTACATGACTCTTTTGAATTATGGTTTTCTCAGGGTATATGCCCAGTAGTGGGATTGCTGGGTCATATGGTAGTTCTATTTGTAGTTTCTTAAGGAACCTCCATACTGTTCTCCATAGTGGCTGTAGTAATTTACATTCCCACCAGCAGTGCAAGAGGGTTCCCTTTTCTCCACACCCTCTCCAGCACTGATTTTTTCTAGATTTTTTGGTGATGGCCATTCTGACTGGAGTGAGGTGATACCTCATTGTAGTTTTGATGTGCATTTCTCTAATGATTAGTGGTGTTGAGCATTCTTTCATGTGTCTGTTGGAAATCTGTATATCTTCTTTAGAGAAATGTCTATTTAGGTCTTCTGCCCATTTTTGGATTGGATTGTTTGTTTTTTGGATATTGAGCTGAATGAGCTGCTTATAAATTTTGTAGATGAATCCTTTGTCAGTTGCAAATATTTTTTTCCCATTCTGAGGGTTGTCTTTTGGTCTTGTTTATGGTTTCCTTTGCTATGCAAAAGCTTTTAAGTTTCATTAGATCCCATTTGTTTATTTTTGATTTTAGTTCCATTTCTCTGGGAGGTGGGTCAAAAAGCATCTTGCTGTGATTTATGTCATAGACTGTTCTGCCTGTGTTTTCCTCTGAGAGTTTTATAGTGTCTGGCCTTACCTTTAGGTCTTTAATCCATTTTGAGTTTATTTTTGTGTATGGTGTTAGGGAGTGTTCTAATTTCATACTTTTACATGTAGCTGTCCAGTTTTCCCAGCACCACTTATTGAAGAGGCTGTCATTTCTCCATGGCATATTCTTGCCTCCTTTGTCAAAAATAAGGTGACCAGGGCTTCCCTGGTGGTGCAGTGGTTGAGAGTGCGCCTGCTGATGCAGGAGACACAAGTTCATGCCCAGGTCCGGGAAGATCCCACAGGCCGCGGAGCTGCTGCGCTCGTGAGCCATGGCTGCTGAGCCTGCGCGTCCAGAGCCTGTGCTCTGCGATGGGAGAGGCCACAACAGTGAGAGGCCCACGTACTGCAAAAAAAAAAAAATAAGGTGACCATATATGCATGGGTTTATCTCTGGGCTTTCTATCCTGTTCCATTGATCTATCTTTCTGTTTTTGTGCCAGTACCATACTGTCATGGTTACTGTAGCTTTGTAGTATAGTCTGAAGTCCGGGAGCCTGATTCCCACGCTCTGTTTTTCTTTTGCAAGATTGCTTTGGCTATTCGGGGACTGTTGCATTTCCATACAAATTGTGAATTTTTTTGTTCTAGTTCTGTAAAAAATGCCATTGGTAGTTTGATAGGGATTGCGTTGAATCTGTAGATTGCTTTAGGTAGTATAGTCGTTTTCACAATGTTGTTTCTTCCAATCCAAGAACATGATCTATCTCTCCATCTGTTTGTATCGTCTTTAATTTCTTTCATCAGTTTCTTATAGTTTTCTGCATGCACGTCTTTTGTCTCCTTAGGTAGGTTTATTCCTAGGTATTTTTTTCTTTTTGTTGCAGTGGTAAATGGGAGTGTTTCCTTAATTTCTCTTTCAGATTTTTCATCATTAGTGTATAGGAATGCTAGAGATTTCTGTGCATTAATTTTGTATCCTGCTACTTTACCAAATTCATTGATTAGCTCTAGTAGTTTTTTGGTAGCATCTTTAGGATTCTCTGTGTATAGTATCATGTCATCTGCAAACAGTGACAGCTTTAGTTCTTCTTTTCCGATTTGCATCCCTTTTAATTCTTTTTCTTCTCTGATTGCTGTGGTGAAAACTTCCAAAACTATGTTGAATAATAGTGGTGAGAGTGGGCATCCTTGTCTTGTTCTTGATCTTAGAGGATATGGTTTCAGTTTTTCACCATTGAGGACGATGTTGGCTGTGGGTTTGTCATATATGGCCTTTATTATGTTGAGGAAAGTTCCCTCTATGCCTCCTTTCTGCAGGGTTTTTATCATAAATGGGTGTTGAGTTTTGTTGAAAGGTTTTTCCGCATCTGTTGAGATGATCGTATGGTTTTTCTCCTTCAATTTGTTAATATGGTGTATTACGTTGATTGATTTGCGTATACTGAAGAATCCTTGCATTCCTGCAATAAACCCCACTTGATCATGGTGTATGATCCTTTTAATGTGCTATTGGATTCTGTTAGCTAGCATTTTGTTGGGGACTTTGGCCTCTATGTTCATCAGTGATATTGGCCTGTAGTTTTCTTTCTTTGTGACATCTTTGTCTTTTTTTGGTGTCAGGGTGATGGTGGCCTCATAGAATGAGTTTGGGAGTGTTCCTTCCTCTGCTATATTTTGGAAGAGTTTGAGAAGGATAGGTGTTAGCTCTTCTCTAAAGGTTTGATAGAATTTGCCCGTGAAGCCATCTGGTCCTGGGCTTTTGTTTACTGGAAGATTTTTAGTCACAGTCTCAATTTCAGTGCTTGTGATTGGTCTGTTTATTCTTTCTATTTCTTCCTGGTTCAGTCTCGGAAGGTTGTGCATTTCTAAGAATTTGTCCATTTCTTCAAGGTTGTCCATTTTATTGGCATACAGTCGCGTGTAGTAATCTTTTATGATCCTTTGTATTTCTGCTGTGTCAGTTGTTACTTCTCCTTTTTCATTTCTAATTCTATTGATTTCAGTCTTCTCCCTTTTTTTCTTGATGAGTCTGGCTAATGGTTTATCAATTTTGTTTATCTTCTCAAAGAACCAGCTTTTAGTTTTATTGATCTTTGCTATCATTTCTTTCATTTCTTTTTCATTTATTTCTGATCTGATCTTTATGATTTCTTTCCTTCTGCTACCTTTGGAGTGTTTTTGTTCTTTTTTCCTCTAATTGCTTTAACCGTAAGGTTAGGTTGTTAATTTGAGATGTTTCTTGAGGTAAGCTTGTATTGCTATAAACTTCCCTCTTAGAACTGCTTTTGCTGCATCCCATAGGTTTTGGGTTGTCGTGTTTTCATTGTCATTTGTTTCTAGGTACTTCTTGTTTTCCTCTTTGATTTCTTCATTGATCTCTTGGTTATTTAGTAGTGTATTGTTTAGCCTCCATGTGTTTGTATTATTTACAGAGCTTTTCCTGTAATTGATATCTAGTCTCATAGTGTTGTGGTCAGAAAAGATACCTGATACAATTTCAATTTTCTTAAATTTACCAAGTCTTGATTTGTGACCCAAGATATGATCTATGCTGGAGAATGTTCCATGAGCACTGGAGAAAAATGTGTATTCTGTTGTTTTTGGATGGAATGTCCTATAAATATCAATTAGGTCCATCTTGTTAATGTATCATTTAAAACTTGTGTTTCCTTGTTCATTTTCATTTTGGATGATCTGTCCATTGGTGGAAGTAGGGTGTAAAAGTCTCCTACTATGATTGTGTTGCTGTCGATTTCCCGTTTTATGGATGTTAGTATTTGCCTTATGTATCGAGGTGCTCCTATGTTGGATGCATAAATATTTACAATTGTCATATCTTCTTGGATTGATCCCTTGATCATTATGTAGTGTCCTTCTTTGTCTCTTGTAATAGTCTTTATTTTAAAGTCTATTTTGTCTGGTATGAGAATTTATACTCCAGCTTTCCTTTGATTTCCATTTGCATGGAATATCTTTGTCCATCCCTTCACTTTCAGTCTGTATGTGTCCCTAGGTTTGAAGTGGGTCTCTTGTAGACAGCATATATATGGATCTTCTTTTTGTATCCATTCAGCTAGTCTGTGTCTTTTGGTTGGAGCATTTAATCCATTTACATTTAAGGTAGTTATCGATATGTATGTTCCTGTTACCATTTTCTTAATTGTTTTGGGTTTGTTATTGTGGGTCTTTTCCTTCTCTTGTGTTTCCTGCCGAGACAAGTTCCTTTAGCATTTGTTGTAAAGCTGGTTTGATGGTGCTGAATTCTCTTAGCTTTTTCTTTTCTGTAAAGTTTTAATTTCTCTTTCGAATCTGAATGAGATCCTCGCTGGGTAGAGTAATGTTGGTTGTAGGTTTTTCCCTTTCATCACTTTAAATATGTCCTGCCAGTCCCTTCTGGTTTGCAGAGTGTCTGCTGAAAGATCAGCTGTTAACCTTACAGGGATTCCCTTGTATGTTATTTGTTGTTTTTCCCTTGCTGCTTTTAATAACTTTTCTTTGTATTTAGTTTTTTAAATACAAAGTTTGATTAATTTGTGTCTTGGCATGTTTCTTCTTGGATTTATTCTGTATGGGACTCTCTGTGCTTTCTGGAGTTTATTGACTGTTTCCTTTCCCATATTAGGGAAGTCTTCAACTATAATCTCTTCAAATATTTTCTCAGTCCCTTCCTTTTTCTCTCCTTCTTCTGGGACCCTTATAACTTGAATGTTGGTGCATTTAATGTTGTCTCAGAGGTCTCTGAGACCGCCCTCAATTCTTTTCATTCTTTTTTCTTTATTCTGCTCTGCAGTAGTTATTTACACTATTTTATCTTCCAGGTCACTTATCCGTTCTTCTGCTTCAGTTATTCTGCTATTGATTCCTTATAGAGAATTTTTAATTTAATTTATTGTGTTGTTCATCATTGTTTGTTTGCTCTTTAGTTCTTCTAGGTCGTTGTTAAACTTTTCTTGTATTTTCTCCATTGTATTTCCAAGATTTTGGATCATCTTTACTATCATTACTCTGAATTCTTTTTCAGGTAGACTGCCTGTTTCCTCTTCATTTGTTTGGTCTGGTGGGTTTTTACCTTGCTTCTTCATCTGCTGTGTTTCTCTGTCTTCTCATTTTGCTTAACTTACTGTTTTTGGGGTCTCCTTTTCTCAGGCTGCAGGTTTGTAGTTCCCGTTGTTTTTGGTGTCTGTCCCCAGTGGCTAAGGTTGGTTCAGTGGGTTGTGTATGCTTCCTGGTGGAGGGGACTGGTGGCTGTGTTCTGGTGGATGAGGCTGGATCTTGTCTTTCTGGTGGGCAGGACCTTGTCCAGTGGTATGTTTTGGGATGTCTGTGACCTTATTATGATTTTAGGCAGCCTCTCTGCTAATGAGTGAGGTTGTGTTCCTGTCTTGCTAGTTGTTTGGCATAGGGTGTCCAGTACTGTAGCTTCCTGGTCGTTGAGTAGAGCTGAGTCTTAGCATTGAGATGGACATCTCTGGGACAGCTTTCGCCGTTTGACATTACGTGGAGCCAGGAAGTCTCTGGTGGACCAATGTCCTGAACTCTGTTCTCCCACCTCAGAGGCACAGGCCTGACACACGGCCGGAGCATGAACACACTGTCAGCCACATGGCTCAGAAGAAAAGGGAGAAAAAAAGAAAGGAAGAATAAGATAAAATACAATAAAATCAAGTTATTTCCATAAAAAATAAAACAAATTACTAAAAGTAAAAAAAAAATTTTAAGTAATTTTAAAAAAGAAGGAAAGAAGAGAGCAACCAAATCAAATAATTCTTCTACCAAGTGCTAAAAACTGTACTTAAAAAAAAAAAGGACAGACAGAACCCTAAGAGAAATCGTAAAAGCTAAGCTATACAGACAAAATCACACAAAGAAGCATACATATACACACCCACAAAAAGAGAAAAATGAAAAAAAAATCTATATTAAAAAGAAAAAAAGAGAGCAACCAAATCAATAAACAAATCTACCAATGATAATAAACCCTAAATGCTAAACTAAAATAAACATAAAACCAGAAACAAATTAGATGCAGAAAGCAAACTCCAAGTCTACAGTTGCTCCCAAAGCAAACTGCAAGTCTACAGTTGCTCCCAAAGTCCACCGCCTCAATTTTGGGATAACTTGTCTATTCAGGTATTCCACAGATGCAGGGTACATCAGGTTGATTGTGGAGATTTAATCCACTGCTCCTAAGTCTGCTGGGAGAGATTTCACTTTCTCTTCTTTGTTCTCACAGCTCCCAGGCGCTCAGCTTTGGATGTGGCCCCACCTCTGTGTGTAGGTCTCCTGAGGGCGTCTGTTCCCACGCAGACAGGACGGGGTTAAAGGAGCAGCTGATTAGGGGGCTATGGCTCCCTCAGGCCGGAGGGAGGGAGGGGGATGGAATGCAGCGTGAGCCTGTGGTGGCAGAGGCCATCTTGACATCGCAACTGCCTAAGGCGGGCCGTGTGTTCTCCCGGGGAAGTTGTCCCTGTATCACTGGGCAATGGCGGGCTGCGCAGGCTCCCGGGTGGGGAGGTGTGGATAGTGACCTGTGCTTGCACATAGGCCTCTTGGTGGCTGCAGCAGCAGCCTTAGCACCTCATGCCCGTCTCTGGGGTCTGCGCTGATAGCAGTGGCTCGTACCCATCTCTGGAGCTTGTTTAGGCGGTGCTCTGAATCCCCTCTCCTTGCTCATCCCGAAGCAATGGTCTCTTGCCTCTTAGGCAGTTCCAGACAAATTTTCCCGGACTCCCTCCCAGCTAGCTTTGGCACACTGGCCCCTTCAGGCTGTGTTCATGCAGCCAACCCGAGTCTTCTCCCTGGGATCTGACCTCCAAAGCCCACGCCTCAGCTCCCAGCCCCCACCTGCCCCAGCAGGTGAGCAGACAAGCCTCTCGGGCTGGTGAGTGCTGGTCGGCACCGATCCTCTGTGCGGGAATCTCTCTGCACCCCTCTTGTTGCACTCTCCTCTGTGGCTCTGAAGCTTCCCCCCCCCCACCCCCTGTCTCTGCCAGGGAAGGGGCTTCCTAGTGTGTGGAAACTTCCCCTCCTTCGCAGCTCCCTCCCCGAGGTGCAGGTTCCATCTGTATTCTTTTGTCTCTGTTTTTTCTTTTTTCTTTTGCCCTGCCCAGGTATGTGGGGAGTTTCTTGCCTTTTGGGAAGTCTGAGGTCTTCTGCCAGCATTCAGTAGGTGTTCTGTAGGAGTTGTTCAACATGTAGATGTATTTCTGATGTATTTGTGGGGAGGAAGTTGATCTCCATGTCTTACTCCTCCGCCATCTTGAATTTTGGCTCAAGTGAGTACTTAGATTTACTATGTCTGATGTCTTGTACTCTGCCAGTGTAACTAAGCAGAACTACCTTTCCCAGAATACTCTTTTCTGTTTAGTTTCCCATTCAAGTTGACCGCTAGAAAAATTCACACAAGATTTGAAAGGCCAAAGTGAAGTCAAAGCCTTTTTGTTATTTTTGGAAGGCTGGTGCAGCATACCAGACATGGTGGCAGCTCACATACATTGTCTCTGGTCTGCCAGCTCACCTTGCTGCTGGGGGACAGCACCCACACTCATCCTGCTCCCAGCTCCCACCAGATCTGCTCTTTGAATCCTGGGCTACATATATATGCAGCTCCGTGGTTAGAACACGGTTTTTCCTGTAGGTCATCCAATGCACCAGGGTTGGAGGTGGTGAAAAGCAGATGTCAGTTTCCATTTATCCATCTTCTCATCCTCATCCAGCTTCCTTTCTGGCTGATCTCGAGTAATTGCACAGACTCCTTCAGCTTCCATGATTACGTACAGTCTAACATCTATAATAAATTTCTATTGGAGACCATTCTTAGCAGTTCTGTTTCTCTTTAGTCGAATGCTGATGGCTATAATAAGAAAAAAAAATGTACACACACACACACTGAAACTGAAAAAAATCTTCAGGAAGATGCACATGGTAGCAAGGCCTCAGCCACTGAAGAATGGATTGCCAGTGGAGATTGAAGGAAACTTTAGTATAGGGGCCAATGTGCAAGATGTGTGAGATGTATGAAAAAAATGATGAGACTATCCCTAGGGGCCTGATGGGGAATGACCCTAGGGACCTGGGAACATGGAGCACAATTCCAGATACAAAGGCTTTGAGTAGTATAACAGAGAGAGAGCTCTGTATTTTTGAAATTAGTGGTCCAAAGTTTATGAACGTAGGACCCATACATTGAATATGCATATAAGAAACTGTAGGAAGGACAGAAAGGTTATGGAAACGAGTAGTGGACATTGGGTAGTTTTTCCTGCCTAGTAAACATCTGCAGTCTCCCAGGGCTGCAGAGCATGTGGCGACTCTCTGGGAATGTACGAAAGATGCTCCTTTCAGCCAGATGATCCAATCTAGGGTACCTGATTTGGAGACTGGACCACATCCTACCATCATCCTCTCATTTCGCCACTCAGCTTGTGCCTTTGTGCCCTGATCATGTACAGCTGTATGCATACTTTCCCCACACTCTTTCTCCATGACGTTCAGGTGGGTGGACTGCAGCCTACCCCAGATATGGGGTGGATAGTGGACCAACTCCTGGCTACATTCCCACAACTGATAATCCCAATGGAAAGAGACTCTTATTTTCCACAGAGAAATAGAATCTTATTGGCCTGACTTTGAGGAACATGCTTACTCCTGCACCCATCCCTGTAGCCAGCAGTATGATCTCCTATTTAGGCATGTGTCATGGGCTGACTTGTCTCCCCTCCCTACAAATTCATATGTTGAAGTCCTAATCCCTTAGTACCTCAGAATGTGACTGTATTTTGACATATAAGGCCATTAAGGAGGTAATTAAGGTAAAATGAAGTCATATGGGTGGGCTCTAACCCAGTCTGACTGGTGTCCTTATAAGAAGAGGTTAAGATGCAGACATGCACAGAGGGAAGACCATGTGAAGACACAGGGAGAAGACAGTCATCCGCAAACCAAGAGAAGAGGCCTCAAAAGAAACCAACCTTGCTGACACCTTGATCTTGGACTTCTAGCCTCCAGAATTATGAGAAAATAAATTTCTCTTGTTTAAGACACCTAGTCTGTGGCACTTTGTTATGACAACCCTAGGAAACCTATATAGCATTGTTCTTATTAAATGACTCAATTTTTATAAAATGATACCAAACTAATCTCTACTGTCTGCTTAGATATATGTCTGTGTTTAACAAGTGACATAAGCTAGCCCCACAATGATTACCCACTTGAACTTGAGGCCCACCCACCATTTAGCAAAAATTTAGCTGAACAGAATTTATGAAGGGAAGTTTGCTTAAAGGCCTTCATGTTTGTCAATTTCATAGATATTCTAAAGCTTACGTCTGAACAAGCTCCATCCTTTGGTAAGCTGGATCTTCTGCTGTATAATGTTGGTTTAGCATTAGATTGTGCTTTTTGCTGGGGTGTCATCAGCATAGACTAAAGAATATTCTAGAAGAGCCTCAAGAAGTACACTTGTGTGTCTACTGAAAGTCTGCTACGGAAAACATAGCATGAGATTTTTGCTAGGAGAACCCTATGGAGAAATTTCTAATTTAAGCACCAAGGATATCTGTTCTTCTCATGATCGGTTAATCCAGAAGATTTAACTTAGTTTTAATTTTTGCCAGCATGACTGGAAAGTTGGGTAATAGTTATTAAACTTAATGTGCAAAAGAATCACCTGAGGAACTAATTCTGAAATTCTTCTTGAGAGTGAGTAGGGAAATGTAACAAAATATCCAATTTAGAGTAAGCTTGATCTGATCAAAAAACTTTCAACTGTTCCTTTATGTACTTTTCAATTCCTATTAGGTAAAATTGCTTAGGTCCCATCTCCCTTTATTTTCCTTCCTAGGATGGTACCTGGATACATGAAGAGGCTTAGGTATCTCCATGGTAGTGGGTGGAGGGGCCCCTGTTCTTGAGTTATCGCTGGCTTTGGACCCTTGTTCTCTACTTTGCCTCCCATCTAGCCCTCTGACCAGGCCACCCAGTTCCACCTTCTACTGTGGTGTCACTTTGCCCTACCCAGCACAGTAGTCCCCACATCAGTCTGGCTGGCTCTCAACTCAGACGCCCCCACACCATGGGTCTTGAAGGAGGATCAGAAGTACTAATCCAGATAATTCTCTAACAACATGGTCTGCTTTTCTTATTAGGCTGAGTGGCTCTACGTTGGTCGTCTCCTCCTTGAATCCCAAAGGAAGAAAATGGAGCAAAGGTCCCTTCTCGTTGAGGTTTCTTCCCTTATATGACACAAATAACCCTCTCTAGGCAAAAATCTGAGAGGGGAATATCAGGAAACATAAGACTGAACACTTGAATCTCAGTTTTCTTTCTCTTTTGTTCCCTATAATTCCCCACGCTGGAAATGGGGAGGGTTTTGTTTTTCTTTACCTACATTTTGATCTTTCTACAACTGAACAAGAGATTTCCTGCCATTGCATTCACAGGTGGAAATGGAATTTTCTCAGCACTAAGAAGAGCTCAGTAGGCCTGGGTGTTCCCGGATTGGTTGATACACTAAAGAAGGAAATAAGAGCATTTGGGAAATCCTTTCTTTTTAAAAAATGCATGGCTCTAAGCTTATTGACTTTCTGTTAAATCCTATTTTGTATGTGAGATGCTAAATAGTACATCAGTCTTTATTTTTGTTTTTCTCTCCTCACCACATTTCCCCAAGTAGATGGATGCTCTAGGACATGTACTTGGAAATGCAAAACAAATAAAGCACATTAATAATTTTAAAACTGTCTCCAATATATACTGCTATATTATAAATTATAATAAAAGATAGATATCAGAAAATAAGGAAAAGGGGGCCTTAAAAGAGAGAAGAAAAAGTAAACAGTAAACTCCAGGTGCTCAAAACTGATTTTTTTGGTCCTAAAGGCATAGATGCTGAGAAAAAATAGTTGGTATCTGGGCTATATTTTGGGTGCCCCTAATTTGGGGCATCTATTGGTACACATGAATTACTTTGAAAATTAGATGTGGATTATGCTATGAGCTGGTTGTCTTTGGTAAGGGATTCAAGAGTTGAGTTCAAGTATTTCTAAGAATATTAGTACTCCAAGTAATCCACATTTTCTTTGCTTCAAGTTTTTTTCTTCTTTTTTACAAACTTTGATAAAGCCATTCTCATGTCTTTCTTGCTGACCTCAAAGGAATGTTGTGGGGAAAAAGATTGAAGAAGAATAGAGATCCATTTAGAAGGTTGGGATATTAAATTGATTACACCATTTATTGTTACATATCAAGAATGGACAACTTTCTTATTCTGTATCCTTTATAATAGAATCCTTACAAGCTGGAGTCCAGTTATAGACTTTGAAAAGAAGTATCTTTTCCTATCTCATTTCACATTTCCTCACTTCTTGTTTTGATTGGGATTTAGAAGGACTTAGAAACGCACAGTCATTAGGCAGGGCAGTAGGAGAGTCCTGGCATGTGATATCAGGTGACAGATGATTCCATATGGTGGCCAAACCTCAAAAAGAAAAAGTAGAGCACTTTAAAGAGTAACAGGAAAGATTTCAGAGCAGGATGATTTCATTACAGGGCTTTATTATTAGGCTTCTTTAGCAAGCACACATTGACACAAAATCTTGGAAGATTTTGAAAACTATAGTTGGTTACAGGCTCCCTCATTTCCCTGTTTTCTTCCCGAAAAGAATCCCTGCTTTGACAAGAGGTTGTTACCAGCCTTAAATTCCATCTTTACCATGAAAGTAAGATATGGTTTTCATTCCTTTTGCAACCCACACACCGATGTGGCACTCTACCCTAATCTCCATTTCCCTCTCCAAAAGCCTATCCTTTTCCTTTCCACATCATAGCCCTTTTTTCCTGAGTACTTTTGTAGCAATAGGTACATGTCATCACTTTTTTTTTTTTTGGTTGAGAAAACACTGTAATAAAGGTAAGCCATTGAATATATTTTGGTGGTGTGGTTTGTAAGTGAGAAATTTTTTAAAAGATGCCTTTCTTGATGAATCCATTAGTGTTGTCTTGATTGAAAAAATGTGATGCCAGGGTGGAGTCTTCTTTTCTTCCAAGCACCTCTGATCCCAGTGTACAAATAATGTTTATATTCCAGTTCACAGGGAAAAAAAGGAACGTGAAAATATTTCATTGAAAGCTGACAGCTTTAACGAACTTTAAAGGTTAACCCTGGTGCTAGTTAGCATATCTATTCATGTCTCCATCAGTCTATTGAATTACTCAGCTGAACATGCACACAAAAGCAAAACTTGAAAAAAAATACCCAGAAAGCCAACATTAATAATTCATAAATACTGGAGGCTGCTGACTGACAATTTTCCCCCTACTGTGTTGAAGTCTGTTAAGAACTGAATCCTGATAGCTCCTAAGTTACTTTAGAAACTCCATGAGCAACCCTGTCCAGGAATGTTAATGTTTCTGTAAGTGGTTCGCTACTGAAACGTATCGTGGATTTTCCTCCCCTCGAGCACTTGTTCGTGTTCCTTTGGATTAGTATAAGGTACAGCTTTTCATGAGATGTTTAACTGACAGTTTTTATATTTGAATTTCACAAGCATCTGCAGACCATAAAAAACTCCAAATTCAGCCATAATCCTCTGTTACAAAGTAAATCGGCGTTTTTGAACAGATTCCAGATACCAGTTATAGCATTAATGAGGATATACAATCACGTTGTCTGCTTGGGCAGGATTAGAAGTGATGCTGCTCCTGACAGGGCTGGCCTGCCTCAAAATTCATTGTCCTCCTTCTTCCACATACATACAACTGTGCTTTATCAAACCTTTCCATTGAAAATAGAAGCTATCAACATCTTCAGGTATTAGCCATTTTCCCAGGGAAATAAGGGATAAATACTACCACTGTTGCCTGACAATAAGTTGATTTCAAGCTATTGTATAAAAAGAATAAAAATTCAAGCTCGATGCTATTAAAAGATTTAGCAAAGAGCTCCCGCAGAGGCCTGAAGAGAAGGGGACTTGGCATGCTCTCTACCTGGTACCAATTGCTTTTCTCACCTGGGTTTGCTTCCGAAGGGGTTCCAAGGCTGTCGTCTCCCAGCTCACGGTCAGAACTTCTACCACTTGTCAGTGATGAAACTCCCTTTTATGTTTTTCCACTCAGAGTTTTTATTGTCATGCCTGCCCTTTGGAAAAAGCAATGGAGGTATGTGGACGAGGGTATCTTCTCAGACTTGGGAAATGGTTGTTTTGATATGAGGTTTTCTGTTGGTTCTCACAAGCCAGCTTCTAAACATGAAACTATGGTGGTGTTCCAACGTTAAAAACCCTTACTTGACTTCCTAAATTGCAGTCTTAGTAATCGGTTTATATTAGGGATTGTTAGAGACATAACTCAACCTCTGCCCTTGGTAGCGACAAGCTTGTTTCCATTTCCCTTAAATTGTACTTACGGCAACAACTGAAAACTATTACACTATCTAAAGTCCTTCCTCACTAAAATCTTAGACTCATGAACTGCCACTAAAGGTTTAAGTTTCAAGAAGATTTATAAGTTGTAGAGTAGAAACTCAAATATAATTGATCAACGTAAGGCAGTGGTTTGCCTATTAAGTAATAAATAAAGCCCCAAACGCATATTGAGCACCTTTCCTCTATGAAGAACTTCACCAGTTACAACTAATGTATTAGTCATTTGGGATAGATGTAGTTTGAAATCCTGCACTGCTGATTAAAAACTATGCAAGTTTGGACAAACTGCCTAAAACTTTTGAGCCTCTGTTTGCTCGTCTGCAAATTGGGGGTAATAGTATTTACCTAATAGGGTTGCAGTATGGGTTAAATAAGATGATGTAGATGAAACATCTAGCAGAATTAACAGTAAATCTTACTTCCTTTCCCTTACATTTGAATCAGAACAATCTTCTTTGTCTGTGTGTGTGTGTTTCTTTAGTATAATCCTGTGAGGAAGAAGAAGCAGACGTCAATAACTTCTATTTTGCAAATGAAGAAATCCAGGCACAATCAAGTTACGTGACCTGCCCATGTAGGTCATGGTAAACCGTTTCTTGGATTTTCTGGTCACTGTCTGTGACCCTCAAAGACACATAAGACAAGTGGGTCAATCATTATTTCTCAGCTTGATAATATTTTAGAAAAATTTCACTTTAAAATCCAGAATTTTCCTGTATCCAATGCACATTTTAAAAATAATCTATTTGCTTTTATTTTCCTTTGGGGATTTGAGGCAGCTTATAACACAGCAAACCGAAGTGAACTTGACAAAAAAGAAATAAAATATCAGGATCAAATAAAAAGAGAGCATAATTATACACATCATAAGGCTCAAACCTTGTTGCCATAGCTGGCTTGTGAATTTGGCTCTGAGCCATCATAAAATTCCTTGAGGGCAGTGAGTGATGTAATAGACAATGACCTTAGTCACATTTTTGTAACTTATAAAACACTAAATTTCAAGACTATATGATGACATTTGATAAAAACTGAAGGTAAACATTACTGTCTTAGGAATAACCCTAATGCATGCCAAATATGTAACTTTCTGGTAGTTCATCTCACTTCAAGGTATAAGTACCTAGCAAAGTTAATAGACTGCATAACGATTTCTTAAAATGGTTTCTCTGTATTACAGTTATTTTGCAAAAATCTCATTAACTTTCTGTCCCAAATTTATAAAATGTGTATAAAAAATACAGAGCAACATAAATACTAAGTAATTTTTCTCTCCACTCTCCTTTTCTTCCCTTTCCCATAAGCAGTATTAATAGTTGGTGTGTATTAGTCTATTCCACAGTAGAGAATGCTAAAAATGCTTTTAAAAAATCCTTTTTTATAAAAGATGTACAACTGAGCTGGGGTTAAAGTTAACATCAATTTTAGACAAACTTTTCCAAAAACTGAAAAAGAGGAAACACTTCCCTATATTTTCATCTGGCCAACATACACTGTCGATACCTAATTGGCCAAAGAAAACAAAACATATAAAATTATAAATCAATGTCTTGAACATAGATGCAAAAATCCTAAGCAAAAATATTTAAATAGTAAGTTAATGACGTATGGAAAGGCTAATACATCACAACTAAGTTGTTTATTCAAAAAAATATAAGGTTAACTTAACATTTGGAAATACTTGAAATTAATTAACCAAATAAAGAAAAAAATCCTACTTACCTCAATAGTGACAGAAAAAGTATTTGATAAAATTAAAAAATGGTTCATGATAGAAAACTTTGATAGCAACTAGCAAACCAATGATAAAGGAGAACATTCTCAGCCTGATGAAGAGTATTACTGTAGATTGAATGTTTGTGTGTCCCCCAAATTCATGTGTTGAAATCTTAATGCCCAGTGTGATGGTATTAGGAAATGAGGCCTTTGAGAAGTGATTAATAGCTTTGTAAACGAGGCTCAGGAGAGTTCCCTTACCCCTTCCACCATGTGAATACACAGCAAGAAGTTGGCAGTCTGTATAACCCATAAGAGGGCCTCCACCAGAATCTGACTGTGCTGGCACCCTGAACTTGGACTCTCAGCCTCCAGAACCTCCAGAGAATTAAATTTCTATTGTTTATAAATTACCCAGTCTGGGGTATTCTGTAATAGCAGCCTAAATGAACTAGGCAGGTATTCTACAAAATACTTAGAGTCAACATCATACTTAGTGGTGAGATGTTGAAAGCTTTCTCTCTTATATCAGGAACAACACTGGATCCTAGCTCCTGCAAGTAAGCAAGGAAAAAAAATAGAATATATTTGAAAATGATGAAACAAAATTTTCACTGTTCACTGATGACATGAATGTGAACGTGGAAAATTCGAAAGAATTAACAAAAAGTTAAAGAGTGAATTTAGCAAAAAACTGGGTAAAATATCAATACCCAGATATCAGTTGTTTTTCTCTATACTAACCAAGCAATTAGGAAATAAAGTAAAAAACACATGATTTATAGTTGCATCAAATAACATCAGATAACTAGAATAAATCTACTGGAATATGTGAGAATCCTCTACACTGAAAACTAACTTTATTGAAAGACACTGAAGAAGACCAAAATAATAAAAGGATAAACCATGTTCTTATATGAGAAATCTCAATATTAAAAAGACATTAGTCCTTCCCATATGGATTTATAAATTCAATGCAAGTTCAGATTTGTTTCTTTATCTGTTATCTATCTCCTCCACCCATCTGTCTGTCACAGAAAATGGCATGCTGATTCTGTAATGTATATGAAAATGCAAAGGGGTAAGAAGAGCATTTGATCTTGAAGAAGAGGAACAAAGTTGCAGGACTAAACAAGCAGATACCAAGGTTTATCATAAAGCTCTTATAACTAAGATAGTGTGATATTGATATAAAGATAGACTGATTAATGAAACAGTACAGAGTCCAAAAAGTGACCCATCTATATAAGGTCGCTTGATTTATGAAAAAGATTATACTGCAGTACTATGGGGGAAACAATGGTCCTTTCAATAAATGGTACTGAGTCCATGAGATACACATATTTAGAAAAATAATCTTATTTAGAAAAAGACCTACATCACTGTAGGTCTTACCCTGCAGGGGAAATAAAAAGACCTATTATTGGATAGGTCTAAATAGGGAAGGTAAGACAATAATAGTTCTAGGAAATACTATGGGGACTGTAGGAACTGGAGCTTCTCAGCGGTATTTAGAATTCACCAAAGAGATGCAACCCCTTCTCAAGACTGTCCAAAGTAGGGGAGAGAGAGACAGAGACAGAGAGAGAGAGAAAGACAGAGAGATTGAGAATACCTGGCTGGACCTCGAAAAAAGTCATTTATCAAGGAAACTTCGAAATGGAGCAGAGCAGGGGATGGTAGACAAATGGATCTGAGCTGAGAGCAAACAAAAAAAACTGAAAGCAAAAGAAACAAACAAAATATGCCAGACACAATCATCGAGTTCAAAAACAAGCATGAGTTCAGAAATAGGAGATGAAGCACAAGTCAGGAGATGGGAAGATATAAAAGACAGTCATAGCATCAAATGGCCCATTTTATTGAGGTCCAGCTGTATTCAGGTAGAGACTGATCAGGTATAGGAATTCCACTGTAGGTTTCATGGGGGCTTCCCTCCTGCCTGCTCTGCTTCTTGAGTTGGATTGGTTAGAGTGGACAAATACTAAGAGGAAATAATAGTTAAGGATTTCTTAAAATGCCAGTCCGCTTTATTATTGTTTGGACGAATCTAGTCTATATGAGTCAGAAAAGCTCATGGATGGAATAGGATAATTATTTAAAAAATAAGTTAAAAGTAAGTTATTTTGTTTAACCCTCCAGTTACTTATTTTTTTTAAAAAAATAATTTAGTTGACTTTAAGTTTCCTTAATATCAATAATGCTAATCGTGCAAAACAATCTCACTACCAGTTTATTCTTTTGGCAAAATTGCTTTTTACACATTTAAATGGTCCTTTCACTTACAAGGAAATGCATAAAAATTGTAAAACGTTGCTGCCTGCTGAGCTTTACCTCTACTTTTACAGTAGTGAGAACCCAGCCCTGCATGAGTAAATTTTCTAAATGTGTTTTTATTTCCACTCAAGGTTTCTGGAGCCTGGAGCTCTTTCAGTCTTTCAAAGTCCCATGCTTTGAAATTCTCACTTTTGCAGAAAGCCTTCCCATTTTGTCTGAATCAGGTACAAACTTTTCAGACCAGAGAAACCCTGTGCCTTTTCAAAATTCTACATTTTTTGAAACTCTTCCCATGCTACAAGTAGCAAGACACAGATATTTACTAGATCGTTCTCAACATTAGCATAAGGAAAAAAATATGATACAAAGTCCCAGAAAACCTGCTTCCTAACAGGGTAACAAATTTTTTTTTAATTCAAAGATAAAATATTCTTCTTTCCCAGTAAGTAGAGGCTACCCTGATGTTTTCAGTCACTCTGGGGGAAAATCAAACCATTGACACACGTTCAGCCGCAAGCATCCTTGGATAAGTTACATCTTACCATCGTCCCGTTTCTTCTCACATAGTCTAGACAACACATTATGACTTAGACCTCAAGACTCCCTAACAGTGTGGCTCCTAAAAGTACAGAGAGAACAGCAGAAAACATCTTTCCCCACATTCTCTATTACTTCCTGGACACACATTACTCAACCCCAGCTAACTAACAAAAGTAGGGAAATATACAATCCGGAATAGGTCTTAAGGTGTTGTTGTCTCCTTTGTCTGTCATCTTTAATGTGCTGGAATATCTGGCATCAGGCCTAGAAAATCGAGGTTTACATCCCCTTCTTTGAAGCTCTCTCTTTCCTCTTGGTATGGATACTCGTCAGTAAGCAAATGCTCTTCGGCTCAGTTTAGCTCAGAGGGACCTAGACTGAACCCCTCCATCACACAAGCTTTCTCCCCAGGTATTTGTATTAATGTGTTCCTTCCTCTACCAGTCCTCTCTGAGGAGACTTCTACCTCCCTGGTAGTGTTTTCAGTGGACAGAAATTAACCCTCATCAGTCTTCAGTCCAACATAGTAGTATTTAGATATTTTCGTGTCTGTTAGCTCACTAGATTCATTTGTTTGTTCAATAAATATTTACTGAGCTTCTACCCGGCCCTCTTACAGGTCAATAAGCACTGCAGAACCAACCTAGTGGATCCTGCAAATGTCCTGTGAGATGGCTTCAGACAGTCAGCATGCTAGGATGTAAGGAAGAAGAAGCATAGAGAACCAGACTAGCACATGCAGACTTCCTGTTCTCAAAGCTCTCATTATTACCCTCTGGGTCCATTTTTCTCACTGATAGGCTGTGTGCTTTGCTTCTTATATTCCCAGAAACATCGGGCTTAATTGTAGGTGTTGTGGGAATACATTTAAGAAATTAGCGAAAGACCATAAGGGAAATGACTCACTTGGTAGAAATCCATGTCAATAGTGTATCCGGAATGATCCGTGTTACTAGCTTGGAGTACAAACGCAATTACCTCACTTTTATTTATTCAGTGTATTGCTTGAGCACTCACCTGCCCTCAGTGAGGGAAAGTCCCCTTATTCCCCAAGGCCTCCCCCAACCACCCTCCTTGGGCAGAAACACTAGGGACTTAGTTCATAGAAGATCGGTCGTGCTGCAAAAAGCCAGGGAGTGAGCGAAAATCAGGAAGTGTGACCAGCCCCCTAATGCCGTGGCTTGGGTCTCTGCCACGTGAGGTTACAGGTGGCCCTGTACATTCTGATGGCTGGAAATTTGTTCGTGGTTGCTACAATCCTCCTATTGATTCAGTTCTTTTCTCCCCATCGCCCCAGCAGCGTGCCTCTGAACTCTGAGGACACTTTTCTCTTAGATCACACTTACATGCTCAGCCATTTCCCCTAATGCTTAGCACAGTGCCAGGTGGGCCACGCTGGAGAAAAACCCAGCCCCAGCCTCCTGAGGTGCTGGAATAAGTCTTCCCCATGGAGCCTGGTTTGCTCCCCCTGCATGGGGCCACCTCGGCCCATTCCCAACAAGGGATCTCCCCATTGCACATAAAGGGGAAAGGCAAATGTTGCTAAGCAACGAACACCCATTTTACATACCTACACCTACACACAAACTTTCACTGGCAAGGATTGCCTGTTTGCCTTAAATTTTCACAATTTAGAGGGTCTTTTAAATCCTTCTCTACAACGAAGCAATATCCTCCAAGGGACTGTTCTTGGCTACACAGTAGAAGTGGCACCTTAGTGCCACTTAGTATTGCAATACTAATTTTTTATAAAGAAAAGTCTGCTCCAAGACTGTGGCTATTGAGTGAGACCAAGTAATCATTATTCAGGGCTTGAGTGCTCATGGAGGGGAGAGTTGATCAGCCATTTGCATCTCCCCCAGTATCTGGTAGTTTTACCCAGCATTAGCATTTTTAAAAAAGTTTCTAACACGTGACTGCAAAGCATTAATATCCAAAATATATAAAGGATGCCAGTGGTCAAGAACAAAACAGTGTAGTAGATAAATGGGCATTTCACACAAAGGAAATCTAAATGGCTAATAAGCCTTATTAGTAATCTTGGAAATTCACATGAGAACTGTGAGATCAAGTTCACACCCACCAAATGGGTAAAAAATAGAAATTGAACAAAACCAAGTGCTGATGGGGTGTGGAGGAATGGAGATGGCCAGTGGGAGAGCAAGTCACCTCAGCACCTTGGGGCCACCGCGTTGTTCAGGTAGCCCCTCACATCAGCTGGTCTGTGAGTTGTGGTGCATTCATCCAAAGGGCGTCTGCAGCAGGCGATGAGCGAGGCCTTTCTGGGACTGGGTGGTGAGAGCAGCCCAGAGCCCTAAAGGAGGCCGAATACGAATCTCAAAAACCTCCCCAGCCCCCATGCCTCAGGGGTGTGAGCCTGGGGAGAAGCTAGTGCTTTTCCAACTGTAATGGGTATGGTCGGCAGCCTCAGTCTGCTGCAGTGATTCTGCCCCTTGGCAGTCATGGCCCCGGCCATCCCTCGCAGTCTGAGTGGGGCCAACCTGTGTAATGACATAGGTGACCTTGGAGGCAGAGACTTCCTCCTGGCTCTCTTGGACGACTTGCTGTGGTGCCCCAGCTGCCATGTTGTAAGGACACTTGAATTGTCCCATGGGGTGGAGAGGCCCATGATGAGGAGCTGTAACCTCCGGCCACACCAGCATTAACCTACCAGGCAGTGAGTGGGCCCTCCCGTCCCTTTGGCAAGCCTTGGCCAAATCTTACTGCAGCCTTAGGAAGGGCTGAGCTGGAGCCGTTCATCGAAGCTGCTCCCTGACTCTCAGAAATGGTGTGAGATCATAAATGTTTACTGTTTTTAGCATCTGTGTTTTGGAGTGATTTGTTATGTAGCTATAGGTAATTGAGAAACCTTGTCAAACGCAGATTCTCTAACAATCGGCTCCCAAAAGCCTAGGATTCGGGGCACTTTAATAAGATCCAGGTGATGCCAGTGGGCGGGCACGTGGTCCTTAATGAGGAGGACGATTCGGCTCCACCCCCCGCTACGCTGAGAGCCAGTAAAGTAAAGCAGTGCGGCGTCAGCAGCCTCCCCGGTGAAGTAGGGGTCAGAGCAGCCAGGCGGCGAGGACGGATGAGCAGAGGGACGCACGTTGGCGGTGACCAACCGTGAGTGCTAAGCCTGACGGGGAGGGATGTGTGGTGGACTCCCGAAGGTGCTGTGAGCCTGGAGCCTCCTGATGAGTTCTGGTTCCATTTAATTCAGAGTTTGCTCAGTGGACTCCAGAAGGTTCTGTGCCTTCTGGTTCTGTTAAATTCAGAGTTTGTTCAGTGGACTCCGGAAGGTTCTGTGCGTTCTGGTTCTGTTTAATTCAGAGTTTGTTCCGGAGGCTCCGGAAGGTTCTGTGAGTTCTGGTTCTGTTTAATGCAGAGTTTGATCAGTGACCTCTGGAAGGTTTTGTGCATTCTGGCTCCATTTAATTGGGAGTTTGTTCCAGGGACTCTGGAAGGTTCTGTGCGTTTTGGTTCTGTTTAATTCAGAGTTTGTTCCACGGATTACAGAAAGTTCTGTGCATTCTGGTTCCATTTAATTCTGAGTTTGCTCTGTGGACTCCAGAAGGTTCTGTGAGTTCTGGTTACATTTAACCCAGCATTTGCATTTTAATAACTGAAACAGTCCAACACAGGTGTCCGTGGTTGGATGGGTCTCCCAGGTAGCTTTCTTCCACATGGAAGCTCAGGAACCCAGGTTGCTTACAGTATAAAAGCTTCACCATCCTCCAGGGTCTTGGAGTTCACCAGGTCTCTGCATCCGGCCACTAGATACCTGATTGACCCATGTTTCATTGGCTAGAACTCAGTTAAATGGCTCCACTTAACAACTTATTATTTACTTTTATTCAAACTTTAAAAAATTTGATTTTATTTTTTAAAAAGGCTTCTATTGGAAAATTTAAAGATATATATATCTGAATTTGTGTCTGAATATATATTCATTTTTCATATATATATATATTCTGAAAAGTCAAAAGAAGTTGAATAGTTAGTGTTGACAATGAAATTGAATATAATCCTTGACTCTTATTCAGCCTTTAAATTGTTAGTATGAGCTGAGGGGAAGGAAAAAAACTCAACAAACTCCAAACTGGTTCCAAGAATGGCTTTCCTTTTTAGCCAGTGTTACATTTTTCACAGGATGGGGGAAAAAGCTTTCGTGGTTGCCTACTGTTCTCGAGTAATAGTTTTTAGTAATGCAAGAGCTTAGTTGGCTGGATAACTTGATTACTCTGGAGGGCATGCTATTAGCAGAATGGGAAGGAATCAAAAGAAAAAAATAATTTACATTAAGGCCACATACGTGCCATACAATACAATTACTTAAGGTTTTATATCCAAAAAGCTATTATACTGTTCCCCCCATTCTTTTAGCACTGTGGTATTCTGGTAAGGGGCTTTATAAGAGGCAGTAAATGGATGCTAGCCCAGAAAAAACCCAAGAGATTGTTTTGTGAATGAAAAAGTCCTGATGCTGGGAATAGGTCCATATGGATTTTTCTTTTTAGCTCTTTCCAATGAATTGTAGTTATCCATGGCTAAGCAGTTCACTTCTTTTTACTTTAGTTTTCATGTGGAAATGATCATTCTGGTTTTTATCACAGAAATGTTATATGCATAAAGGAGATAATCCATGTGCAGTGCTTTTGTATACCTGAGAGAAAAATGCAGCGTCCTTCCAAATCATTACCTGGAATCTCACTAAGCGTTATTCACCTGTTAGTAGAAATTGTTATGAGGAAAGAGCATCTTGGAGTAGATATTAGTCATGACAAGTTAGGTTATGCTATAATAATGAATTAGTCCCTACATCTTAGTGGCTTGTTAATTAAATAATATTAAGTTATTTAAATATTTAAATTTAAAAATGGATTTAATTTTCATTCATTCAGTATATCCTACATGGATAGCCTACATGCATCTACAGTGGAAGGCTTTGCTCCAAACTCTCACTCAGATCTAGGCTGAAGGAGCCTCACCATCTTGTGTGGCTGCCATCTCAAAAATATGATTTCCAGGATCTCCCTGAGAGAGGGAAAGAGAAAGCATAGAGCACTCACACCTGCTCCTAAAGAGTCTTGACCAGAAGTGGCATAAGTCATTCTCACTCACCAACCAGTCATGTGATTCCATTTACCTGCAAGAGGCCTGGAAAGTGTAGTCCCAGGTGCCTAGGAAGAAGCAGAGAACCACAGGTGGGTAAACAATGCACTCTTAACTATAGTTCACTGGGAATCAGTAATTGAAATAAGCAAAGGAGCTCATCAAAAGGAAGCCATTTACAAATTAGGTGACGCTTTATAACTTATCTCAGGTACTTCATCAGAGTCGTGTTTTAGTATTATTTCATTCTTGTTTGGGTGGGTGGCCAACCAAAAATTCCTGAGTTTAAGATGAGGCATCAGCATAGACACAAATTCTAACTTCAAGTATATGACTCTTGAGCTTCTCTCTGAGAATATATCAGACTGCGATCCTCTGCTTCCATCAGGAGATTCTTAAGTAGTCCATTTCTCCTTCTAGAAACTTGCTGTTGTGTTCTGGCTACAGAGAACAAGACCAAGGCCAAGTAGGATCTTGAAATTCAAAATAAAGACATCTGGTTCGAGTTTGCTGAATTGAATCAAATCGTCCATTAAATTGGGCACACGTCTTAAGGAGATACTTTCTGTAAAAGTGCCCAGCACAGTTCCTGGCATGTCTATAGTAGATGCTCAATAAACGAACGTATACTTCCTTTGCAAAGGAAGTAGAAATCATACTGGTTTCTACTCTATTTGTGAATATATTTAGTGAGATTTTTCAGGTAATGATCTCCTTCCTCTTATACATCTAACCAGTTTTACAATTATGAAGCTATTAGAACTTCTACTCAAAGGTAGGACTTTATCATAAGCCATGCAGTGGAGATATAGCAGTGAAAAAAACAGCCAAAGTTCTCATTTGGCTCTTGTGTTGTAGCGGTGGGGCAGCCATGGGGACAGAGAGCAAACAAATCAAGGAACAAGGAAACTGTCAAGGGGGCCAGCGAGCGAGAGGAAGAGCAGAAGGAGAAATGGTCCTATAGGCTACAGCAGCCCACTAGGTGTCTGTCTGGCTTGGGCACGCGTCCTGTGGTTAAATTGTTTGTGGGTGGAAACTGAAGGAGCTGCTTAGAAAGCAGAATTTTGTGGGACCTGGAGACCCAAGCTTTTCTGTTTGAGTCAGACAGTGGGGGGAGATATAGAGCAGGGAGAGGGGCATCCACCATGGAGTTGCCACAGCACAACAAGGTTCTGTGACATAGAGTGTGTAGGGAACACAGAGCTGCACTGGAGCCCGGAGAAAAGGACATTTGGGGACATCCAGAGACAGTAACTTTGGGAGAGACATCAACATTTTTACAGTGGAAGAGGGCCAGGGGATCAGAAGAGAGGTGCTCTGCAGCAGGTTTGAGTTGTCAACTGACAGATTCAGAAAAAAAATGTGACAACTCCCACCCAGAAATAATAGGATGAAAAACAGAACAAAACTTTGAAAAGAGATGAAAGTCCAGGGAAATATATGTCATTAAATATTAGGGTGGTCCCATTGTCCTCAAAGCCTGGGTAAAAGCCATGGGGAACTTCAAGTTACACTGACGAGCCCTTGCTTGAATGTGTTTAGAAAGTTAAGGGATATTAATTTCCCTTGGGGAATTCATTCAGTGATTTCTTTCCCATTGGATGGACATGTTTTGTTGAAACAACTGGGCTGCTTGGAATTTTTATTAGTCATACTTTCAAACCCAAAAGCTATAGTTTATGATATTTCAGTTCTCCTAACACAAATGCTGGCCAGAGTTAATCAAAGGCAGGTTGGACTACGCCCTGTAGTGACATTTCTGGGATACTAAGATGGCTCCAATGTCCCCTAAATATTTTCTCTTTCCCATTGTCTGAAATGGCACAATGGCGAGGCAGTTGACCTGTTGTTACGATTGAACCACAGTTGCCCACAGTGATAACTGCTCATTAATGTGCCTTGAGATCAACTCCCAAATAAACCACTTGCGTGAAAATCCTAGTCTCATTGTCACTTTTGGGGACACCTCAACTAAAGACAGCAATCACAGCTAAATGTACTGAGGGTAGTAAGGGTGAGCTAGGTGCCAGCTACTCTACAATTCTCGTTTAACTGCTAAAACAACCCTATGAGGTAAGTTTTTTATCATTATTATCCCCGTTTTATGCAGGAGGAAAACAAGGCAGAGTAGTAAGGTAACTTGCTTTTGGTCACCGAACTAGTAAATGGCAGAGCCTGGAACCCTCGCTTCACTGCCATCCCTCTTTCATCAATTTCTGATCAATTTTGTTCCTTTTGGCATCCCATAAGGAAAATATTTAATCTCTGTCATCCTACTTTCTAAAAATTGCCTCCCCCCCACACTTCCCTTCCTCATTATAATATATAATAACATGGTGCTGTTTTTATAAAATTCCCCTAATCTGAGGACTTCTGTGGAAGCATACATTACTACTGATGATAGTAACAGGCCACAGGCTTCACCAACATCTTCATGTTCCTCACATTTACCAAGGAATGGCTCGATTGATGTATTTCCCCGCAAAGCCCTTGAGACTAGTCTGCCTCTGTGTGAGAAGCTGAGGCTTTGAGCCCAAGGCTTGCTCTTTGGAGAGTGACGACCGTGAGGAGGGGAATACGTGTGATGCATTTCGATTGCAACGCCTGTGGGTCTTTACTGCGGTTCCTATTTTTGCTTTTTGGGTGCAATCCCAAAATAGCCTACTTTCCTTCACCACCCAATTTGGTTTCTTCTCTCACAGCCCCTAGGGCAACACTGTTACGTCTGTCTGTCGTGGCAAAGTGATACCAGCCGGCCTGGCATGGAAATGTCTGTCTTGGAGTTTGTATGATTGCAATAGAAACACTCTTAAGCTTAAAATATATTTATTATACCGATTCAGGTCGTAGAGGTGGGCTTCGTGATTTCTCTTTCCTCTCTTTACACATATTGTTCACTTCTGCTTCTGTGTTTTGATCACCTCTCTTTCCGTCTGCTGCCTTTTCTGGTCATTCATCTGTTTGTCCATGATAGTGACCCCAGTGCCCATATCAGCTTCCTATAGCTAAATGAATTGGTTCTGTTTCCCAGTTCCTGGGGGAGAGAGTATGATTTGCCCAACTGGAGCCAAGAGCACATCCCTGCTACAACCAGTTGGTGGGGATGCTGCTGTTTACTCAGCGGGAGTTGCCAGTCTCAGAAGATTCTCTGTGACAGCAAAACTGAACCTTCCATGTTGGCTAAAATGGTTTAATTTTACATACGTGTATAACGATTATATACATTAAATGCCAACAGATTCCCCAAATTGTGTCATAAATATTATCTCATTTAATCCTCACAAGGACCCTGCGGTGTAATTATCCCCATTGTATAGGCAGGGAGCCTGAGGGTCTGCGGCTTTCCGGAGGTGAGAGGGCTAGTGTTGAGTTTCATAAGGGAGCTCACGTCTGTCTCCAAACCTAGTGCCCTTTCTCTATGTGCAAAGCTGAGTAGAAGGACTTGTTAGAAAACCATTTTAAACGCAAGAAGCATACTTGGCAGATGTCACCACTCTCCCGTGAAGGAAGGAGTGGAGTACAGGGAGCACATTTTAATTTTGTCACTAGATCATCAGCCCAGCTCAGTCCAGCGAAAGGGAAGCCTGACTGCTGATACATGATGATGTTTCAAGATGATGAGCAAGAAAGCCCTGTCCATTCTGGGGCAGAGGACCCTGGGGGCAAGGCTCAGAGAGCAATGAGGAGAGAATAAGTGAATCATGAAGGCTTCGGAGCGAGGATGAGCACCAGTGCCAGGCATTACAGTGAAGGGCAGCAGGTGGGGGCTGCAAAGAGCTCGGGGAGCATTAGAAAAATGATCACACGCGCCGTAAATGAGGCTCTGCGGAGCGGAGCGGGGCAGCGCTCCCGCAGGGATTTGCGGGCATCCTCCCAACTTGCAGGAGCCAGCCTGTGGAGCATGTTCGTTCACTCATGGATATTGGTTGCCTCTGTGACTCCGGACTGTCCGTGAGGTCCTGGACAGATTGCTAAAATGTGTGATGTTTTCTTTTTTCTTTTTTTCCCTCAGTTTTATTGAGATACCATTGAAATGTGTGCTGTTTCCTTTTCCACTTTTAGTTTTGGTATGCACTGCCCCCTGCCCTCTGTCTTTCCTTCCTCCAGCCTGCCTTCCTCAGACGCCACTTGTGTACACTCTGGAGTTATGTTTTGTTATTCCCTATTCCAATAGAATTATGATACTGTGTATTCTCACAACATACATTGTCCCATTCCCAGGAGACTAAGGTAGAAGCATTAGGGAAAAAGTGTTCGTGTAGGGAAAATACACTAATTCATACACAGTGTTAAACTGACAACTGCTTTATTTGCTCACCAGTCAGGGGTGTTGCTAATTCCCAAGTTTCCTCCTGACCCAGTGTCTTAACCCACATGAATGATACTTTGGTGGAGGACAGCCCTGGCTGTCATTGACAGAACCTGTGCATTCCCAGTTTCTACATGAGGAAGGTTTACTTCTGACTTCAGTAGCTTCAGGCTCAGTAAGAACCAAATGATCAGAGAAAAAGTTCTCCGAAAAGCACACCAAGCACCATGCGGGAGCATATAAATGGAGCCAGGTTGGGAGCAAGGGACTAATTTATTGAGCATCCACTGTGAGCCAGGCACCCTAGAGATCGTTTCCTTGTACATAATTCCCATCCTTTTTGTTTTATATTTTGATCCTTTTTTTTTTTCTTTATTAAAGATATGTGCACAAGGGAGAGTGTGCGCTTAGGAATCCTGCAACATGCCTGGGTTTTCTGGGAGGGGGAGGACTTAAAGCTTTATTTTTCTCCTGAGGTGAAAAGTAAAGGCTGAGGGAGATAGGAAACACAGCTTCCTTATAATATTTGCAATTATATAATTTCTATTAAACAGAGCCCTTGGATTAAGATTAACAACAATGACAACACATAGCTAATACACATGTGACTAGCACTATTCTAGGTCCTTGACTCATATAAGTTCATTTAACCTTGAGAGCACTCCAGTGAAATACATATTATTATCATTTTACAAATGAGGGCATTAAAATAGATAAGTGATCATCTCCAGGTGCACAGCTAGTAAGTGGTGAAACCAGTATTTATATGTAGATAGTTAAGCCTCCGGAATCCACATTCTTAACAATTACATTCTTATCAAACGTCTGAAGCAAGTTATACACACATTGTGAAAAGAGAATTATATAGAGAGGGTGGAAACATACCAAGAGGTCACATCATTAGATTTCAGGTATAGTCCAAGCTTTGTGAATCAGTAGCTATATGACCTTGGGCAATTCCTGCTGTAAGCCTCAATCTCCTCATTTGTCAAATGAACACAGAAGTATTAGTTATTTCCCATATTGCTTGGTATTTATTGTCTCATTATTTCTGGTCTCAATTCTTACTATGCCTTGGACATACATTAGGGATTCTAAATAGTATACCTTATATTGAGGGATAAAATTTGGACACAATTGAAAGCATGGGATATTATCAAATAGAATAAAGTATGTTCTGTAGACATCACATTAACCTGCCTTTGTTGTTATAGGATTAATTAGAGAATAATTGCACACACTCAAATTAAAACACAAGACAACAAGAAGTTGGGAGCTGCATCAGAAAACCAGACTCAGTAAGGAAATATTTTGGCTCATGTAACCGTGAGTCAAAGGAAGGAGGAGCTTCTGAATTAGCTGATACAGTGGCTCAGCCATGTCATCCAGGGCCCAGCTTCTTTCTTTCTGCTCTAATGTCCAAACTGTCAGCGTCATCCTAAGGGTGTTTTCCTTTGTGGTCGTAGGATGTTTATCAGAAGCACTTAGGTCAAACACTGCCAATTCTTATCTACAGCTAGACAAAGAGACACTGCAGGAAACTCTTCTAGAAGCCAGAGGAGGAACCCTGTCACATCTGTCTCATTGGCCTGCCATTGTATCACATGCCCATTCCCCTTCCATCAGCAGCAAGGGGTATGGGAGGTCTCTGATCAGGCTACACTGTTGTTGCTCAGCCCTCAGAGCTCATTAGTATCACAAGGGAAGCTTTTTCAAAGTATCAATAGTAATACTTGGGCCCCTCCCAGGCTGAGAAAGTCAGAATCTCTGGATGTGGGGCCTGGATATCAGGAGGTTTTAAGTGCTCTCAGGTGATTTTAATGCAAAGTCGATTTGAGAAGCATGGGCCCATGCTTATTAGACTTATCCATTAAGCTGGAGATTGGGGCAACATCTTCTGGGTCAAAAGTCCTGAGTATAAAACGGTCATGGGTTCAGAAGAAAATTAGGGCTTTGTTAAGAAAATGGAAATGGGAAATGGATGCTTGGTAGGCACTAAATATTATTCACTCTAAAAGAAATTTGCTAGTCACTGTTTTTAAACTTCACAGGCGCATGCTTATTTAATCCTCATAACAACATGATGAGCAAGCCATGATATTCACCAGTGTGTAATTGTAGCATCTTGTTTGCTGCCGGTATCTGTTCGGTTTGGTTAATGCTTGAACTGTACCAGCTGATAAATATTTTTAATATTACCTATGCCATCGAGTAGAATGGCTTCATAGTTTGTTGTCCAAATTGAAACACTTTTGAGAGTGAAAAGGAATATTCTATTTTTAAGGATATGACTCCAGGACATTAAGAGTAAACTGGGACCATCCTGGGCAAACCAACATACGTCATCACTCTACCTACAAGGTATTATGTGTAGTATTGAATTTGGCTTTGTTTAAAGAAAGGTCTGGCCTTTTGTCTTGACTTCTAGAATGTAATCTGTGTCATACCTGATAGGCATGTCTTTTCTTAGGCCAGATTCTGACCACAGTGGATCTGAAGATGTGGACGCCCACACCTGAAAGTTTTAGGGTGGGGCTGGCCACACCAGAAAGACCAGCTATGTATTTAGAGTGGAGACTTTGGGTAACTGGGTATTGGTTGACCTAGAGACTGAGTTCAACCACGTGGGCAATCAGTCATGCCTATGTAATGAAGTTACAATAAAAACTGAATAGTGGTGCTCAGGCACACTTTCTTGATTGGCAGTACTCCATGCGTATTGCCATGCATCGATACTGGGAGGGTAAAGTGTCCTGAGGACAACAGCAGCTTCCTGTTTGGAACCCTCCCAGACTCTGTCCTATGCATCTCTTCCTTTGGCCGATGTTGATTTGTATCCTTTCCCTGTAATAAACCGTAACTGTGAGTGTAATAACTTTCAGTGACTGCTGGGAGTCCTCTTAGTGAATTGGAAAACTGAGGGTACTTTTGGAAGTCGTCCAAACTTTCCGTTGGTGTCAGAAGGGAGGGCTGTCTTAGGGACTTTGCCCTCAAACCTCACAGTTTGGTTAATTCTGGATGTATTATGAGGCCACTTTAGGAGGCTAAGTAACATGCCCAGTGTCTCAAAACTAATGAAGGATGGAGCTGGTTTTCACTCCCCAGAAATGACTACTTCTATGATATTTCAGTGTTGCTTTTATACTTTTTTTTTCTGCCTCTAATTCCTCATGTTAAATTCTTTCTGTTAAAATAACTGATTTTTTTTTCTTTCTGTTTTGCTGACTGGAATTAGATTGATACAACAGTGTTGACATTCAGATACTTTCTTTTTATTAAAAAATACCTCAAATTTATAGGAGACTCTCAACTATAAATACAATAAAATATCTAGACTCTTCGAGTGAGAAAGTGGTGAAAGTGGCAACAAAATAGCTCTTAGAGCTCATGGATCAATGTTTGACTTCGCTGAGTGCATGGTCTTTCCTGGGGCTGTCAGAGGCTTAAAGGAATCAATTGCTCCAAGTCCTGGTTTTGCAAAGCATCTTTCCATTCCTGGGCGTTGTGTAACAGGCTGAAGCCAGTGAGACTCAAGGTGCAGAGTGTGAAAAGAAAGCAGCACATGCACAGCTCACTTACCTTTCCTTTCTCATCTGGTTCCTGAGACTACTGATTTGATTCAGTAAAGGGACACACTTATGTACCAAGGTAAAATTGGGAAAGTGAGGCCATATACAGTATTTGTTTCATTGACACACTTACGTACCAAGGTAAAATTGGGAAAGTGAGGCCATATACAGTATTTGTTTCATTAATACTCAGTCCATAGATCTAACTGTGAATGTGAAACTGCAAAGAGAAAACACTTCACTTCAGAATAAATGCCCTGGACATGATACAGCTAGCAGGCGGGGATCATATACTATTTCTAGTTTATAAAAATTTAAATGTGAGAGATTAATGTAGCCAAATGGTAGTTCCTGCTGCCTCACTTCCTGCTTTAAAATATAGTGCTTAATAGAAAATTTGAGGTATAGTGAGGCAATCAGAAAATGACTGGCACTGGAAAGATAGTTTATCACTCACAATTCCCAAGAGGAGGTAGCTTGCCACACCACAGGGAGTTGTATTAGGGTTCTCCAGATGAGCAGAGAAACAACCAATAGTGTGTGTGTGTGTATATATACACACACACACACACACACACATCTATACCTATATCTATATATAATAAAGAGATTTATTATATGGAATTGGCTCACATGATTACGGAGGCTGAGAAATCCCAAGATGATATGTAGTTGGCAAGCTGGAGACCCAGGAGAGCTGATGTAGTTCTAGTCCAAAAGCCAGCTGACTTGAGATCCAAGAATTAATGTGTCAGTTCAAGTCCAAAGGCAGGAAAAGACCAAGGTACCAGCTCAATCAGGCAGGCAGGAGGAATTCCCCCTTCCCTGTGTGTGTGTGTGTGTGTGGCGGGGGGGGGGGGGGGGTGTCAGCCTTTTTGTGCAATATAGGTCTTCAACTGATTGGATGAGATCCACCCATATTAGGGAGGGCCGTCTGTTTTACTCAGTCTACTGATTCAAATGCTGGTCTTATCCAGTAACACCCTCACAGACACACCCAGCTTAATGTTTGACCAAATATCTCAGCACCGTGTGTCTCAGTCAAATTGACACACAAAATTAATCATCACTGGTGGCCACATGGGAAAATTACTGGGCTTGGTCATAAGGCAGAAAGAGAGGAAAAGACTGTGGTCAGGAGCCTTCACTGTGGTTTCCTTGGGAAGGAACACGTGAGGCAGGGGCAGCATGCTTGGGATTGACTAGTTTGAATAATTTCAGCGGGCTCTGGGGCACAGGGCTGTCCCTAATTGTCTGGAACTTGCCTCTAGAGTGATTTGGACAGGTATATAGTGGCCCAGAGTATAAGAGTCAGATAAGGAAGGTGGTTGGGGGTGTAGACTTCGGATTGATTGGCTTGTATTTGAAAAGCATATCCCCAAGAAGGGGACTCCTCCTAAGGAGGGGAGATGGGGAGGGAGGCAGGGGGCTAGGGCAAGGTGATTTAGGCATATTTGGGTTGTCCAGTACAAGGCATATCTAGCATGTAGACCTAGAAATGATGTTAAAGCATCAAGTTTACAGAAGCTAAAAATATGGTTAATTCAGCCCCATGGTGCACAGCCTGTCTAATTCCTACTGTAGGAGTTGGCACCTAGTCACATGCATTCTCTCTCTAACCAAAGCTGAGTCACAAGCATCCCCACTCCCAACTGACAGACTTGTGGGTGCACAAGCAGGTAAAATAGGATAGTAGAAAATGCTTGGGTTTTGGAGCCAAGAGCTCTTGTAAGTGAATACCGGCCCTTTTGCTTATTAACAGAGTACATTTAGCAAGTTATTTAATCTCCTTAAGGATTGATTTTTTAAAAATATCTGCAAGGTGGACAATGGAATCTACATCAGGGTTTTGGTGAAGATTTGAGATAATGAATACAATGGGTCTATCAAATAGTAAGCACTTATTTTAATTAGGATATTTTTGTCTTTATTAATATTAGGATACAGATAGTTGAGGGTCCTGAAATGAGGTCTGCGTTCATGGGACCTTAGTATTCAGAAAAACTCAAAATATCTGGAACTGTTAGTAGATTTGTTCTAGTGAAATTTATGAGTCAAATAGGCTTATTTTAATTCATCTATTGGCAGCTAGAATACATCTTTGAGTAATGCTTGCATTAATCGTACGCAGTGGTATATTGTCTGATCTCTTGCATATTTATGTCCTTTCTTTTTGTCTCCTTTAGATTTGATAAAAAAGAAAAAAACTTGAAGTCACCATCTCTCAAAATTTAGTAGTCTTTGCTTTGCTGTCTTTTTTCATTTAGTATTACAGAGAAAGCAAATTTCTATCTGATTTTTGCTCCTTTGTATGTGTACATCTGTTTGTGCATGGTAGCTATTCCTGTGTATCCATGTGCACACAGGCTGAATTAGGGATATTTTAAATGGGAAAAAAATGTTGGTGTGTGTCCAGGTGTTGGTATATGTCTAGGTATGGTGTCTTCTCATTAAATTTTCTTTTCTTTTTTTTTTTGGCAAAGTATTTCAATCTTCAAAATCAGTTTTTTCAGGTAAAACCGTTTTCTTCCATTATTCCTATAATTGTTCAATTCCTTTAAGCTTCAGTACTGTCTCCATATTTTATTCTTCTTAGATGTCCTTTGCAGCTTGACTCCCCTATATTTGTCTTCCATGTCTCTTAGATTTTTCTAACCATTTAAATCTTTTTTAATGCTTTCCCTGAGTTTGGGAAGAATCCAGAGTTGATTACTGCTTTACAAATTTGATTTCTGAAAAAACTAACTCGTCAGCCTGCATTAACTTTACTGTTTGTTATTTGTGCTTTTTACCTCCATGTCTGATACAGTTTCATAGAAACAGGTCCTTCTGACTCCTCTTGTAAACACATATGGAGGTTCTAAAGCACTTTCTTGTTCCTTGCAATAAATTTATTATTTTATAGGAAGACATTTGCTCTGAATTCTCATGGTGATCCTTTTCTTTTGAACAACTGTGTGTTTTTTAATATATGCTTTGTACTTTTTTTGGTTAGTTGTTACCTTTTGCAGAGGAATACTTTAGCTTGTCAGGGCTTGAGAATTGAGAAGCATTCTATCAGACATGGACATGACGCACAGTTTGAAATTTTTATGCCCAGATGAAGGGTAAAGGACAGTATTTGGTTTCATTTTGCCAGTTCAGAGATCCTTCAGTCTGCGGGGAATGCGAATAGAGCAGACGCCAGAGCCAGAGTTAGAGAAGAAAGTCGGAGCTAGTTATGCTTGGGAAGTTCGCCCAGAGTTTCTGTTTTGTGTTTGGCATGCAGTCATGATTTTTCTAGGGCAGGGCCCCTGCTATCGTCTGGCAAATCTGCACTGTTTAAACTCTGATGGTTTCATTACCTCTACTCTTCACGAACGTGGTCATCAGGACCAATTTTAACAAGGAGTGCTGCCACAGGGTCCTGGTGAGGCATGGCCTCCGGTATGAGAAGTGCTTTTGTTGACCCTGGTGGGATGCAGGTTTCTCCTTCCTGATCTCTCCTGCTCCTTATTATTCCGCCTCCTTCTTCATTTCCAGCCCTCACAGCCTCCAAGTTAGGCTACAGGTCAGTACCTTGCTATATAAAACCGGAAAGAATAAGACTGCTGAGAGGAGCAGCTGGGCCCAGAGTTCAGGTACATGGGGAGTTTGCTTGGTTGGTTGTTGGTTTTACTTTTAGGACGTTGCCCTGTGCCTCCTCTCGGGCATTCAGTATTAGCATTTCTGGGGGAGGAGGTAAGAATCTGTATTTTTAAAAGCTTCCTAAGTGATTGGAATGCAGCTGGCCCTTGGACTTCTGACAGTTATTTGCAAATCACGAGTCTGAGAAAAAGCCCTGAAAAAAATGTGCCAGTGTGTCTTTCTAAAATTTTCTGAGCACCTACTTTATGCAGATTGCTTCGCTTTGTGCCACTGTGTAGGGCAGAAAGAAGCAGAAGGAGAAGGAAATACAACATAATTAGGCAGAAACTGTTCACATTTACCCAGCGCCCACCACACCCCAGGCACTTCACTTAGCACTTTACACACATTAGCTGCAGTGGTCCTCACAGTCACCCTAGGGTTTCGAAGCTCTTATTTTCCTTCTTCTACCAATAGGGAAACAGAGGCTTAAAAAAGGTTAAGGAGCTCGTCAGCGTCGCACAGGTAGCAAGTGGCAGGGCTAGAATCTGAACATGTGAAGTTCAGCTGCATTTTAAATAAGTTCTGTTGACTCCCACTAAAGGAGACAGCGGACAGCGTCATTGGTCTGTGGCTAGGCCAAGTGGGAGTTCAGACTCTAAATGCTGTGTGTGTTCAAGCGGCCATACTCCCCAAGTCCGGGGGTGGGAGTTGGGGTTTGTAACCAGGAGGGGGGTGCAGGACGTTCTCTGCACAGGTGCACCCAGGCTGACGCCGTGTGCCCTGCCGCGCATGTGCCTTGAGCCTCCGCTGCCTTCGTCCTCCCCGGTTTCGCATCTGTAGCCATCCTTGATGGAGGCTCAACCCACCTGTGTTTGCAAGAAGCCTGAATGCTCCCTTGCCTGTTTTTAAGCCGTTTGCCTATGACAGAGTATGAATAACAAGATGGGAAACATCTCTATTATAACTTTAGAGGCCCCGTGTGTCATTTCAGTGTCATTTTGTTGCTTTCCTTTTTTCTCTAGGTTAGTAAAGATTGGCTACTGGCTCTGATCTTTTCAAAGAAGCATAAAAGAGTTATTTACTAGCTTTTGGGATAATTTGTCTAAGTGGATTTTGAAATATTTTGTACAAACCTAATATAAACATCTTGTAAAAAAAATGAAGCATAAATGCAGCAGTCACATTCAAGAGACTTTCAGAGGGAAGAGACGTTTTCAAGACGGTTTCTTTTCTGTGATGTCATTAGATTTTGGTAACATATTATGTCATTGTTATTACTAGGAATTTAGTAAGCGATTAACTAGCTGCACAAGTTGTTTCATTTGGCTTTACACCGAGGAAAGTAGAGAAACCGTCTCTGCCCCTAAGCGATATGGTATTTAAGGTGAATTTAAGACAGATACCACTGACATAAATATTAAACCCAGGAAGGATGAAAGGCATCACAGGACAGCATTTTGTATGTATCGATAGTATATAGTATGCTATAGCATCGTCTCAAAGAACACAGGTTCTGAAGCCAGACTGCCTGATTTCAAATTCCTCTGTGCAGCTGTGTGACCTTAGGTAAGTCACTTACAGCTTCAGTTTTCTCATCTGTAACATGGGGCTGCTAATCATATCTATCTCATAAGGTTGGGCTTATTAAATAAGTGTACATAGAGCACATATTATTTTAAACCATTTGCATTATTTATATATAATATACATATTATATCTGAAGGGAAAAATTAGCAGCAAAATCACCAGTTTATTGTCAAAATGCCAATTATAGAAGCCTTGTGCCTTGATGAAGGGTAGTACCGCGAGATAGTGTTGGCTGAACTTGGTTTCCCTATTGTTAAAAGCAAAATAAGAAAATGGAAACATTCCTTATATGTTGGTGGATTTTATTTAACCAAGGGTTTATGTAGTACTTACTGTGGGCCAGGCTCTGGTAGAGGATTTTATAAATATTGATGTATTTAATTACTTAGTGAAATGGGGTCCTCACTGTTTCCATTTGTCAGATGAGCAGACTGAAATGCTGTAATGACTCTGAATCACACAGCTTGTCAGTGGTAGAACTGGAATTCAGGCAGGCCATCAGGCTCCCTGGCCAGTCCCACTTATTCCTCTGCTCTGCTGCCTCTCTCAGTATGTGCAGGATGGACCCATAGAGTAAAATATGTTGCTTATTTTACTGCAGCATTTATATAGCTTTGGGCACAGAAGAGTAAAAGGAACAGCAACTTACAGATTTCTCTCCACTTTCTTATCGCCGCTGACTCAGCCACCATTGGATCTTTAACGTTAAGGAAACTATCAGATAAAAGACATCAGTGAAACCCTAGAGGTGAGGGCCAAGGGAGGGGTGGAATATGTTTTAGCTTTTTTATAATGGCCAGTATTTGGCCTCCTCTTTGCTAGTTTTTGGTTGTTTGTTTTAACCAACTCATGGATTCATACAACTATGACGCTGGAATGGTCCTTAGTACCATGCTTCTCAAACTTGAAATTGCATGTGGTTTGGTCTGGGATCTTGGTAAAGATTCTGATTCTGTAGATTGGGGTGGGTCCCAAGTTGCTGCGTTTCTTATAAACTCCCAGGGGGTGCTTCAGGTTCCTGGGTCACAAGGCCTTCAAGTTCTTCAAGTCAATGCCTTCATTTCACAAATAAGAACGATGAGGTCTAGGAAAGTCCAGAAACTTGCCTATCACCCCATGTCTATAGTGAGATATGTAAAAAAAATAAATAAATAAAGATCAAAAAAAGACATAACTTTCACATCATTCACAAGGGGCTCTCTCATTAATTCTTTTGACATCTTCATGAGATTTTACTTTCTACTTACAATAAAATAAAATGAAACATAAGGAAGAAAGATGAATTAATTTAACCCTGTTTAGTAAGTTGCGCTGTTTACCTGGAGTGTAAAGTAAGTTTAGTCTCAAGTCCCAGTTCTTGCTCTTGATCACGTGGTTTTCCTGCTGGTGGCCAGGTATGACTTGGGGTGAAGTATTAAGAAAACGTGCTAAAGGCTCACGTGTGAGCTGTGCTCTTCAATCCACTTGAAAAGCTGACATTTTGGTCTGAGTCTGACCTCTTACCTGGTCCCAAATTCAGATTGTAAGTAAAATATTCTTTATTTTTTTTAATTAATTAATTTATTTATGGCTGTGTTGGGTCTTCATTGCTGTGTGCGGGCTTTATCTAGTTGTGGCGAGGGGGGGCTACTCTTCGTTGCGGTGTGTGGGTTTCTCATTGCGGCGGCTTCTCTTGTTGCGGAGCACGGGCTCTAGGCGTGTGGGCTTCAGTAGTTGTGGCACGTGGGCTTCAGTAGTTGTGGCTCACGGGCTCTAGAGTGCAAGCTCAGTAGTTGTGGTGCATGGGCTTAGTGGCTCCGCGGCATGTGGGATCCTCCTGGACCAGGGCTCAAACCCGTGTCCCCTGCATTGGCAGGCGGATTCATAACCACTGCGCCACCGGGGGAGTCCCGGAAAATGTTCTTTAGAGCTCCAGAAGTGTCAGCAGAGCTACTGAGAACTACTGCATAAGTCGGTAGTGGTGAATAAACAAATGAGTAAGTACAAATCGCTTAACCTGGTGCCTGGTTACATGGCAGATATCCAATATTAGTTAATTACCATTTTAAAATTTTTGTGATTTATTGATTTCCTTTATAAACATATTAAATTCTTCTTAAAACCAAATGCCCTTTTAGTTTTGTGTGGCTCACAGACCCGGCTAAAGGAGGAACAAAGTCTAAGGGAGGAAAGAACTTCAGAGATCTTCACAGCAGTGTGGGAGTGAGTAAACTCATTATTTCCTTAGGAAGTATTAGCCTGAATAAATTCATAGTTTGTCCTTACAGTGGGATTTGCTTGACTTTTATCTCAAAATACAACTTCCTATTTCTCAGTCATTTCTCTGAGAAAATTTTCTCAGGATTATTTTTCTGTATTTATTTCCCTCCTACTTTCTCTTTTTTTCTTATTAGTTCTCTCTCTTGTTCTTGCTCTTAATCATTCCCCTCCCCCCTCTCTCACCTTTCTTTCCTTCCCTCCCTTTTAAAAATTTTTTGCTAGTTGGAAGGAGAGTAGCATCAGAGTGTCTTACCATTGGTTCACAAAAACTCTGGGCAGGTAGTTAATTATTTCTTAATTTTGATGCACAGTCTCCTAAATTAAGGGAAGGGGGTTGATGCATGATTTGCCAGAGACCTCCGTGAGTGTGGTGCTCACTGCTTTCTTATCATGGGCGGGCATCGTCGATCAGTGATGCACAAAAGGGTCCTCGCACTAGTGAGGCAGTAGGAGTCTAGGGTTCCGGACCAGAGGACGCAGGCAGCAAAATGCATAGGGTAAGATTCAGATGATACCTATTCTCCTCTCTCCTCCCCATTCCACTCTTTCTGGAGAATGAAGCCAGTGTGGCATGAGGTCAAGAGACCCACACCCAACCCCTAAAATGCTTGTCACCGATCAGAAGACACCTTCTTCCCCTGACTTGGAGCCTGGAGACTCCTCTGACTAATTTGCCACATCTTTTTGAAATAACAAGGGATTTTTAAGGTGTTTATCCCATCTACAGCTTTTTAGAGCAGCAAGTTCATTTAAATAATTACCTAGTCATTTAGTTAATGCATTCTTTTTTAAACTTGACTAACTACAGCGTATGTGGTTTTGATGGAAAAAGAGCCCCCTTTATGTAATAGCACTGTTTTTTCCCCCGCAAAATAAATGCAACACAGTTATTTTACTGCAGAGAAATTAGCTCATTTGCAAATGCCACCTCAGAACACAAGAAGAATGGCATTTATTGAAGCACTAATAAAGGCACCATGTTAGAATAATTTTATGCTGACGGGCCCACAATCACTCAATATTTTAAGAGCTGTCATCACACCAGCATGAGCTGCATGCAGAAGTACAAATTGATGCTGTGGCATCGTGGCACTAAGAGTATAGTTGGAATAAAATTGCGCAGCCTCTCTGTGGCGTCTGCCGGTGTCTCTGAGCCCCTCACTGCCCTCCCAGAGTGGGTTCTTGGTTTTGCAGCGGCAGCTACACATTCTGCGAGTGTACGATGTACCAGGCTTGTGCTGTGAGCCCTCCAGGGTTTCTGGAGGACGCTTCTCAGTAGGTACTCAGTGACCTGTGCTGTCGCTGAGCAGAGGGCCGCACAGGCCTAGAAAGCTGAAAGAACCGCAAATCAGCCAAAGCCACTCTTTAGATATGGATAATTAAGCAAACAGTCACCATACAATGGGTGAAGACCTCAGAGCATCAGTTTTAGCAAGTTAATAAATTACAGTCATGGCCTGCATTGAAATGCTAAGCTTGAACAAACGAGAACGTCGGCATGAAAATCGGGCTTCAGGATTCAACCCTATGACTTCTCACCCCGTTTTTATCCTTATTGGAGCCGGGGGTGGCGGGTGAAAAGAATACCCGACAGGAGATGGTGGTGAGTGTGGAGGAGCGCGCAAAGTTACCTGTCCTGTTTAGACAGGACACCCCACTCGAAACCTCGACTTTCCTCGCTGCCTCTTGGGCAGGATCAGACATGTTCTACCCTGCAGGAGGTGTGGAGGCGCCCCTGCAAATCTGGGTTGAACGCCATGAGTTGGTAAGTTTGTTTGGGCCCACAGGTGTGCCCGTCTGTCAGGGGAGCTGAGAGGGAGGGGCGGCGGGGATCTGCGCTCTGCAGGGCAGGACGTAGTGCACTGCACCCCACGGTGGTGCTGAGGGTGTGGAGCCTCCCGGCCGCTGAATGAAAGGCTTTAGTGAGCTTGATGAGATGGTTAATTTGGATGTAAGAGAGGAAATGTTGTAATTAGCAGCCCGATAATTGGGAAATACAACACATTTCGTGTGAGGGGATGACAGAGCATAGCGGCTGTTTAATTGGGGAATATAGATGATGTGTGTACTTATGCTGTATTTGTGTAATAGTCTCTGTGGTAGGCAGAATCCACACCCCGTCCCCCGCCCATGTCCATATCCTAATCTGCAGAACCTTATATGGCAGAAAGGACTTTGCATGTGATTGATTTAAGAGTCTTGAGATGGGAGAATATCTTGTATTATCCATATGGGCCCAATGTTATCACAAGAATATTTATAAATGAAAGAGGGAGGCAGGAGGGTCAGAGTCAGAGAAGAAGATGTGGTGACAAAAGCAGAGCTTGAAGTGATGCCATTGTTGGCTCTGATGATAGAGGAAGGGGTCATGAACCAAGGAATGTGTGCAGCCTTGAGGAGCTGGGAAAGGCAAGGAAGCAGGAGTTCAGTCGGCTGACACCTTGACTTAGCCCAGCGCGACCTATTATGGACTTCTGACCTCCAGAACTGTAAGATAGTAAGCCTGTGTTGTTTTAAGCCACTGCATTTGTAGTAATTTGTTATAGCAGTATAGGAAACAGTTTTCTTATTTATAAGTATCTTAACTGCATTGAAATTATTTAGTTTTTGGTGTTTGATGAGTTTTGGGTTATCATATGAACTTAAAGTATGATGGTTAAAACATGGTATTTTCCTTACAAATTAATGAAAAAAAAAAGAGACTCTTTTTTATTAGGAAAAGAATTTTTGTTAAAAACACAAGCAAACATAGGGTAATGGTAAGAATAGTGAGAAAGTACCAGTCTTTGGAATTAAATAGACCAAGGCTTTGAACAGTACTGTGTTTTCCTGGATAAGTTATAAAACCCTTGGGCTTTAGATGCCTTACTTGTCAAATGGAGATAATAATAATTTCTTCATAGAGCTGTTTTGAAGAGTAAATATGTATTTAAAACTCCTAATAGTGCGTGGTAGTTAACAGGTACTTAATGAATACTATTTGTTCCCTTACTTTAGCTATATTTAAGAGTAGGTGTAGCACACTGCATAGGTGTGGCAATTTTAAAGCATGGCTGCAAATTCTTTGACACTTACGTTATCAAGAGGTGGTGTCTGTGTCTACTCCCTTTGAATCTAGCTGGGCTTGTAATGCTTCAGCCAACAGAGTATAATAGAAACGATGCTATGTGACTTGTGAGACTAGGTCATGGAAGGTCTTGTTTGCTGAAGCATTCACTCTTGGGGCCCTGAGCCACCAGGTAAAAAACAACTACCCTGATGCTTCCATGCTGTGAAGAACCCCAAGCCTCATGGACCGGCCACCTGTAGGCACTCCAGTTGACAGTCCCATCTATGCCCAGCCTTTGAGTCATCCCATTTCAGGCACCAGCCTTGTAAGTGAAGAAGCCTCCATAGGATTCCAGTCCCAGCTGTTGGAGTCACCTGAAGCCACTTGAGCCTTGCCAGATGAAGCCCCAGACATCGTGGAGCAGAGAAATCATACCACTGTGCCCTGCCCAATTCCTGACACACAGAATCCATGAGCACGATAAAATGGTTGTTGATTTTTGTCACCAAGTTTGGGATGATTTGTTATGCTGCAATAGAATACTGGAGCACTAGATTTTAGCCATTGTTAGTGAAAAATAGGAGGCAGAAAATTGTGGTGCTCAACCAGTAGCCCACTGCAGATCAGTAAGCTGGAAATAAAACATAAGACACATGTATTTTTATAGTTCTTCAACTGCATTCTCTTTGTAACAAGGAAAGGCAACTGGGTATGCTTTAATTTATATTCCTTCCAATTGCATTGTGGTTAAAACAGTCTCTTCCTCATCATTCTTCTCCTAAGTTAAGAAAGGAGCCATGTCTTTAAAATCTTCAGAGAGGATGCCTTCTGGATCCTCTGTGTATATCCCTGTCTGTCACCAGATACTTGCTCGAAAGTACACATCTGAGTGGGAAAACCAACTCAAACGTAAGGAGACAATATCTTGTTTGTCCAGGTGATTGATTAACAAATCTTGGATTTCCTGCTCCTCTTTGTAATGGCTTCTTTACGTGTGTGTTACTTTTCTCTCTCTCCTCTTTCAGATTTGAAATACAGTATTAGTCATATGCTAGACATACAAACAAAGGGGCTGCAGCTAGGTCATACTGATAGGATCACGGTATTTGTGATACACAGAACCTAACCTCATCCCTCTATTTTTGGATGGCTTGGCATTGTCTCACGAATCAGCTACTTGCAGGATTTCCAGCGGGCACAGAAATGGGAAGCTCGCCCAGACTTCAAAGTTTGGCAAACATGGTGAGATAGACCTTACAATGGCTGCTAGTGTATGTATTTTCGTGGGATTCCCCCCACATCCCATTTTAATTTAAACACATATGTTCATTATTTTTGAAGTATATGCATATGCTTGAGTGTTTATTTGGAAATAAACAAAATCATTTTCATCACAATTATTTTTTAAAAGCTAAGGATAAGGTAGCACAAAGAAATCAATATTGTAGGATATGCACACAGAATAAATGACTAACTGAAAGTTTTGTCAGGTTTACAGTATTTTCAAAAACAAATGGTTGCCTTTATTTAATGTGGGTTGGAAATAATGAAGCAGCGGAGGAAAATGAGGTAACATTTTCACTCTATCTGTTAGGTCTTCAAGAACATCACATTACCTTTCCTTGTCTCTGATTCACTTGTGAAATAAGACATTGTAAAATGCCATTGACTGTCAGCAGTATCATAATCTGAGAGTGATGGAAAAGTGAATCATAAATGGAGAAGTATATTCCCTAGGAATATTTGGATATTTTCAGGAACTAGCAGGACAAGGCTTATGCTGTCCGAAGCATATTCAGGTTGCCCATAGGAGGTGTTAGCTTCTTTTAAACTGTGGTTTTCAACACAAAAGGGATTTATATTTAACCATAAAATTCTCATTTTCTCTTGGTGGCCACGACAGGTGCCCACCGCCTCTTCCGGGGCAGATCCTCAAACTACCCAGTGGCTTTGGTTGAAGATGTTCCTCTTATTACCAACAGTGCTCTCTGAAAAACTGAAGCCTTCTGAGTCATGTTTCTTTTGCTGTCAAATGAGTTCTCTTTGTTGGAAGCTGATAAAGTTTTAAAGTCATTGCTTTGGCAACAAGACCTTCTATTCATAGAAGTAATTTGTAAGACCCAATTTTCTGGACCCGGTTATATTTGGAAAATGTGATCTGGGCAGTCCCTGATCTGAAGCTTATACAGTTTGGTAGACTGTCTTGAAGAAAAATAATGCAAAATTCCAGATAAAAGTAGGTAAGAAAGTGAATATTTATTTAAACTGAGACAAGAAATCACAACACATTATTGGTGCCTCAGAGATTCAGGCTCTTTACTTCTCGGGCCCTTTTAAGCAGTTGACCAGAAATGACTTCATAGAAATGCTTGCTTTTAAAGCCTGGCTTCCCCTGCCACCTAGAACATTCCACAATTCCTAGTGACTCTTGACACTCTCAGGTTTGAGTGTAAGAGATGCCCTGAAACTTAAACTCGTTGACCTCGAGGTAAATTTGCCTCTGGTGCAGTGAATGAATGAATTTTGCCAACAGAAAACAATAACTGACACTGTTGTGTACTAGCCTGGCACGGACCATTGTTGCAACCACTTTACGTGGCCTCAGTGGTACGTTTTGATTGTCCGGTCCCACTAGCCAGACAGGTGGGAAATGAAGATTTTTCTGTGTATAATTATATAATTTCATTTACATAATATGTAAAATATTAATATAATACACATACAGGACTATTTATAGCCCATACTCATAAACAAGGAAAAACTCCACAAGTTCTTGAAGGCAAATTTGTGGCGATGCTTTAGACTTCATTAAAACAGAGAAATGTTAATATTCCAAAGAATGACAAGCTTATCAAGTAATAAAGTCTGACTCATAAGCATGCTACTAAAAACTATTATTATATTTTTTAAGAATTCACAGTCAGTTCTTTGTTGGAGAAAGGGTTTTTTTTTTTTTAATTTATTTAGTTATTTATTTTTGGCTGTGTTGGGTCTTTGTTTCTGTGCGAGGGCTTTCTCTAGTTGCGGCGAGCGGGGGGCCATTCTTCATCGTGGTGCGCGGGCCTCTCACTGTTGCAGCCTCTCGTTGCAGAGCACAGGCTCCACATGCGCAGGCTCAGTAGTTGTGGCTCACGGGCCCAGTTGCTCCGCGGCATGTGGGATCTTCCCAGACCAGGGCTCGAACCCGTGTCCCCTGCATTGGCAGGCAGATTCTCAACCACTGCGCCACCAGGGAAGCCCAAGAAAGGGTTTCTTGTTTTGGTTTTTGCTCTCTTGTTGGGTTAATATTGCAAGATCAATAATATCAGAAAAGGCAAACATTTTCAAGGGTACTTAGTCAATTTTTTTCCGAAGGGTCAATTATAAATATTAAGTCTTTATAATTGAATATAATTAAATATAATCTTATTTAACCATGTTTCATAATTTGTAAATAGTTCTCCTCCCACACGTGATAGGAGGTTAAGCCTGGCATAATAGGATTCAAATTGGTAGACCTCTGTTAGTTTAACATATGTGTTAAACTTCCGAAAATAATTTTTTCAGCATTTTTTGAAGAGTAAATTAAAGGATAAATGTAGATTTAGCATGGCCAGATTTCAGCCCACAGTGAATGTTCGCGGTTAAGCTCAGAATCATAGTGAAAGCACAGTTGGGACTAAGGAGAGGTCCCCAAGTGTGGAAAGTCAGCTTTAAAATGGAACGGGTAGTGAAAGGGCTCACAAACTACTCAGTTTGAGTAGTGACCGATGTTTGCTTAGTGTAAGCCTAACTGACTGGTGGTGTTATTTATTTTAACCATTCCCTTACCTTAATTTGTCATATGTGATGTCAGTCAGGGTCCCAGCAGGAAACAGAATCCCCTCAGATGGTTTAAACAAGGAAGCTTGAAAGGTGGGACTAGTTAACAGAGGTAAAGGAAGGGGATGGAGTACACATTGAATGATGGACGTTGAGGCACCCAGAAAGTAGCAGCTGGAAGCCGTAGTTTTTATCCCTAATGCCTGAGGGGACAAATGGTGGAAAGAGTATTACCAGACCCTAGCCACGTCTGGCATCCTGACACATTCCACACGGGAAGAGTCACCATAAAATGACACTGCTGGTAGAAAATGACTCAAAAGCAGGAAGAGCAGGGAAGAAATCCCCCAGCCTCTCTCCTCTGTCTCTCCAGTTTCTTGTCAGTGCCTTCTGTTGGCCTAAAACAATTGGAAGGCAGCTGGCAAAAGAGAAGCACTGGGATGCAGAGCCCCGGAGCACAGAGTATAGAAGAGAGTGCAGGGAAGGTGGGGGCAGGGAAAGTGGAGAAGAACAGAAACTATGACTTCAGCAGGTCTTCAGTTTGAAATTGTGAGTTATCGGGACAAGTATTACCATTTACATTTCAAGGAAGAAATCGCTTATATAATGTATGACATGTCAGGAGTGACAAGTGGAATCTCACCATGATTTTTAAATACTGTTTTATTGCCTGAGCCTAGAATGCTCACACCTAGTAGGCACTTAATAAAATTGTTTGTTACTTGAATTGTGTATTGAGCACTGTAGTCTGTGTAGGCATCACAATTAACCGTTTATACTCTTAGAGGATTTATACTTAAGCTAGATCAGTTCATCTAGCCAGTTTAGCCAAGGTTGACTTTAAAAGTTCAACAACAGATAGGAAAAGTTTCAAACTAGACAACTTAAAAGTACTTCACACGAACCTTTAAATGAACAGAAGTTGGTAATACTCAACCAGTTATTTCTGTATCAATGAAGCATAGGCTCCTGGGTGTGCCTTACTACATAATAAATGGTATTGATAAACTGGGACAAAGTCAATGTATGTAAGTTAAATCAAGTTTTAAGTGTACTAATAGGAACCAGACAGCTGAAGAATGACAGTTTCTATCGTTTTGTAAAGTAAATAGTCTCTACAGACTATTATGTTTGTAAACCTGAATGGTCATCTGTTGGTTTACTTAAAAATAGGTTATGTCCACGGCTTGGGGATGGATCCAAGCTTTGAGGGGCCTGAAGTTTATAAATGGGGGTATCCGCTTTAAAAAACATTAAGAATTATGACTCAAAATTGCTAGGTCTTCTTCCAGAGCATTTGTAGTGGTCCATGCAAATGAGTGAGTTACTCTAAAGATTGTTTCATTCACTTCAGAGCAAATGTGTTTGTACTCTTGGTACAGACTTACCGTCTGCCAGCTATGTGGTAGGTAGCCTCTTGGGAACTGACCTAAGGCACTGACCTAAGGAACTGACCTAAGATTCCATGGTTCTTTTGGTGAGATAGAGTAGATAAGATTAGATAAGTTTGTGGTGCACAGCTTAGCTACTCCCCACAACACTACCACCCGTACAATGGAAGCGAGTCTCAGACCACATGCTCTTACATATATAGATAGTTACTGAACGGTCATTCACTAGCAAAGGAGGAGCCGAAAAGCAGGACAGGACTAGTGTGGGGTGAGCAACATTCTTACCTAGGGCACAACGTTTAAGAGAGTGCCAAAGAACTCAGTAATCAAGATAAATAATATTGGAATGTATTATTTTTCAAAATCAAAATTAATGCAATATATCCATGATGAAGAAAATAAACATATTAAATAAATATGGGTTCAGCGTTATTGGCTTTTCCTTTTGCCTCTGGCTCCGATACGATTCTGCCTGGCACCGCAGAAGGTTTTTATGTATTCTTCCTTGAGCTCAAAGAAATCCCAGCTCTCTGTTCTTTGAGATGGCCCCAGCATTCCTTGCATGAAAGACCCTCTCTAGGCCAACCCAGTGCTCCAGAGACAGGACTCTATCTTCTAGTTGGTGTTAGACAAATAGAAGTTCTCCGGGTGCCGGCCTGAGCAAGGCTCAAGCTTGGGTGCTGTTCCCCTGGGGGCAGGTAAGTGCACTCACTAGATTCTTGGATTCTGCTTATGCCCTGGGTTAGGAAGTCTTTAGAATGTATTTTTAGCTCATCTGCATGTCTTGAGTACCTCGAGAACTTATTTCTCGTATTCACCGTGCTAACTTCAGAATTAAAACTCATTCCTGCCCTTCACTCCCAATGGATAGCAAAGCCTTGGTCGATGATGGTGCTAAGCTATAGCTAGGCTTGTGGTAGCCTGGGGAGCGGCTCTTTCTCATTGTAGGAAAAAGGTACTATCTGATTTTTCATCTGTACATTCTTGGCTGTGCATTATCGGTTAGCACCTAGGCTTTGGCTAACCCTAGTGACACTTACATCATGTCATACTTGATATGCTCAAGTAGCTTAAAGTAATGTAGAGGCATTGGGGCCCTAGAAAAAAGTAGGTTATACGGCAAAACCCCTGCCCTCACAGAGAGAACTTTCAGTGGGAAAGAGAGAGAATCAATAAACAAACATAAATACGTGTTATAATATGTACTGTCAGGCATTGATAAATACCGTAAAGAAAAATGAGGCAGGATGGAGGGATAGAGCCTGATGAAAGGCATTATTTTATTTAGGGAGGGGTCAGAGCAGTCTTCTAAGACAAATGACATTTGAGCAGGGACCTGAGTGACATAAAGCAAGAGCTGTGCAAATAGCTGGGGTGGGAGAGCTTTTCTGCGCAGGAAATAGCAAGTTCACAGGTAACACATGCTAGGAGAATTACCACATTCATGTTGCAAAGGATGGAAATGAGAAAATGTAAAGCACAGAAAATAAAAGCCTCCTACACTCTCATTCCTCAGTGATATCCACTCATAACAGCTTATTATGTTTCCTTCCAGAAGTTTCCCTATACATATGAAACCCTATATCCTCCTTTCCTTTTTCCTTCCCTCCCAACATTCCTACCTTCTTTTTCTCATTTCCTCCACCCATCTCTCTCTCCGTTAAGATGACCAAACCATACACACTTCTTGGCAACATTAAATGTTTATTAGTATTTCTTCAGTATTAGTATTTCTTTCTTTTCAGCACATTTGCAGAGTAACTTCCTTCTTTGGGTTCTGCTGTGGTCTGTGTTCTAAGGTTTGGATGTACTGAAGTTGATTCAACCAGTTTTTGATAAATGAGCTTTGTGTGAGTTTCCAACTTTTTTTTTTTTTAACTATTAAAATAATGCTATGGTGAACATTCTTGTATATATTTTATATATGTGTATGTAAGTATACCAGTGCAAGTATTTCTTGCTAATCCTCAAATCGGAATTATAGGTCAAATGGCACGCACTTTTCTGATTATAATATACATTGCTGAATTGCCTTACAAAAAGGTTATGCTAATTTATATTCCTGCCACACTTCATGAGAGTTCCTGTGTTCTGATACTCTCACCAGCATTAAAGTATTAACAGTCATTTACATCTTTGCCAGTTGATAAATAAAAATTACAGCTCCTCATTATTATAATTTGCATTTCTCCTCTTTTTTTGTGAGGTTGGATATTTATTTCCACAGCTATTGGCCATTGACTGAGGCAAGGGTGCTAATTGTGATTGAGGATAGAAATCCTCACCTATTACCTGTCTAATGCCAAAGGCTGCCACCAGCACGTACATCTTGAGTGGATTAGAAAAAGGAAAAAGCTGACCTTTCTTTGTGACACTTTACTGCCATCTACTAGAAAATTGGCATTGTGAATAAACAAATCCATGATGACTACTGTGTGAGTGGTTAGTGGTACCTGCAGAGTTGTGTGGTGCTCAACCTACACATCTGTATAGGACAGCCCTGCTAATATTCACAGTTAGTTTCTGAGTCTCAGCCAAGATAACTGTTGTCATCTTGACCTCTCTAGCTTTCGTGTGTTAGCTCTCTGACTGAATCTAGGACATGGCCCCAGTTTTTTCTTTCTAAATCCCTTGGGCTGTCTTGGTCCTCCCTTTCTGGCTCATTTAATCTGTCTGCAAACTTGACTCTTTCAGTGATCTGGTTGGTGCCCTTTTGTCGCCGTCTTGACAGGAAGAAGTAATTCACATTTTCCTATAAAAGCCTGTGATTTGAGGTCACAGGCCCACCAGCTTTCCTAAATTTCTAGCAGACTTGCTGTGATCACGTAGCCCATTTCTCTCTTAAAACACCTATCGTTTGCTCCTTTTTGGAATATAGGTGCCCCTCCAGGCTTGTGGCAGGATACCTACAATAGATAACATTGATTGAGTGCTCACTAAAGACAGGGCACTGTTCTCAGCTCTTTACACGTGTGAATTTGTTTTACCATTTTAACCATCTAGTGAATTAGATATTAATTAGTAGTAGTATCACTATTATTCCATTACTATTACTACTATTTCTATTATTTTCAGAGGCAGGTGGATAAGGCAGAGGAGGTGGAGATGAAGGAAGCAAAAGCTAACAAATGTACACTTAGGATTTAGGGCCATTCCCACCTTTCTAATAAGGGAGGGCACTGAGTTCACCTACTCAGAAATATAATAGAGGAGTTTAATGCCATTGGGCAAACTCTACAACAACTCAACCCGCAAGAGGCTTGAGGTAATTCAAGCCCTTTAGCTGCAGAATAAACTGATGAGGCTCACAGGAGGCCAGATCCTTGGGAAGTAAGTCCCTGTCGACCTCCCTTTAAAAGGGTACAAAGTTCATGGTTCCCCATGATCCTCTGAGCAAATGTTACATGCCTCTGATACAACTCACAGTCCAACAGAAAATCAAGCAGGGGACTCTATTTGAAAATAACCAGATGAAGGTGTGTGTATGTGTGTGTTGGGGCCTGGAGAAAAGTTATGAGGAGCACAGTATATCCGGTAAGATGTCCTGGAATTTGGGGATTAAAAGCAGCCTTGGAAATCATAACTGAAGACTTCCATCTTCAAGAGCTGGAAACTGAAACACTGCAGGGTCAGTGACTTAGCCAAACTCACCCAGCTTTGAGTGGCCCGCCACGATGTCCAGAATGATGCCCTTTCCCAGAACACACTGCTCCGTTAAATTTAGAGACAAGGGTCTTCAGTTTTAATATCAGGCCTGTTGATGATTGATTGGGCAACATTGGGAAAATCACTTCATCCAGTTGCATAGGGTCTAGATTTCTATGGTTTCTTTGCTCCTTAACATTCAGTGACCTAGCTGTAAGTTCCCTTTCTAAACCTGCCCCCCCTCTTTTTCTTTTTCCAGTCCCCACATCCACTGACAGCCCTTATAGGACTTAAGAATGGCCTTCTTCTGTGACATGTCTCAGCCTGTGTAGGCAACAGTCCTGGGGCCCACCCAAGAAGATTTATAGTATGGAGCTTTCTCTTAGCAGTGCTTTGACAAGGAAAATGTCAGGCAGCCAGCATCCAAAACCAAACAATTGTCAGATGGCCGGGGAAAGAAAAATGTTGAGCAGAGTCGAGAACTCAATAACTATTTCCGGGCAGGAGAAGGCTTCCTTTATGGCCATTTCAACTGGAGCATCAGAGCGTGCCTGAGCTAGAGGATCTGCCCCTTTCTGACCCCAAATGCCTGGGCTACAGAGGCCTAGGAGCATTCTGTCAACCATTTATCCTTACTCCTGTGTAGCTTAGGCCCCTGGGACCACCACTGGTGAGGGTAGGAGTCCAGGTGCTACTGAGGAATGTCTGAAGATCTCTCAGCGCACCAGGGATGTCTCCTGTAACTCTTGCTGTCCACACTGTCAGTGTATGGAGCTGTGCTCGTTTTTATCTTGGTGTGCAGAAATGTGTTTCTCAAGCTCACAGGGTCCTTTTGATGACATATGTCTCTTTCCTTGACCAGTTGCCCTCTGCACCCATCCACCACACTGTGGGGTTGACATCTTTTTATTTTTCTGAGATTGAAAATCTGAGATAAATGACTTATTTTCACTCTATTCCTCAATCTGGAAGACAGGATTGCTTTCCACCCCCTCTCTACTGATTTATGCCCATACTTGCATCATTTCTGTGTTTTATAGGGATCTTGTGATACAAATATTGTGTATTTGGGGCTAGCCAAACTCCATCTGTGTGGAGATTCTATCTTGGCAAGTACAATCTAGCGAATTTAGATTTCCCAGGTACTGAATTTACTTTCAGATTTCTCTCTCCCTTCTTTTACTTTTCCATCTTTTTTTCCATTCCTTCCTCCCTTTCTTCTTCGTTCTTCCTTTGAAATGATTTCCTCTGTGAAAGTAGAGCACAGTAAATATATCAGTGGAAATAAATTTCATAAATGTCTATTTCTTGATTTCTATCATCTTAGAGTTAATAAACTCTCTCATGAAGAAGACCTTGTGAATTTTTAAAATCGGTGGCAGATGAAAAGAAACGATATGTTATCCCTAGAAAAATTGTAAAATAACCTGAGGATAAAACAGGAAATACCCATTTTGAGGTGTTCTCTCAAACACAAGTGCCTTCAAGGCCCATCAGGTAAATGTGTGTATCTATTCAATGTGAGGCAGTTGGGAGTGGCAGAGTCTGTGGTTGAACTAGAATGTCATGCCTACGATTACTTAAACTTATTTTAAGTTAATTATTTTTGAAAATCACATTGGCCACTCAGAATAAGTTTGTGGACCCAACTGGACGCCAGGACAGTAAGTTTGCAACCATTTCTTTAGGTAATCATGACTATGTTATTTCTCTGATGAAACTGATGCTTGTCCTGGAATGATTGAAGATTATGGTTTCCCTCACCACACTGCTTGTCTGTCACTTTTCCTCTCCTCCTTATTGTCTTTAGAATAAACTGAAAATTCTTACGGCATTTAATATTCTCCCTGATCTGACCCCAACCTGTTATTATGTCCATATGTTTTTCTCTCTCTCAAATCGCTGCTTGCCTCACCTACTCATATTGTCTTGAACATATTCTGTTTTATTATTCTCTCCTATCCGTGTGCTTTGGTTGGTATCAAATCTTTTCCTCATCGTTGTAGACAATCCACTGAGTCAAAGCCTTGATGACAACTGCCTTTACTGAGTTCCATAGTCTATATTTAAAGCCTCTTGCTCTGTGTTCTCACAACACTTTATGTAAATCTGTGTTAAACTAGGGTGACACATGTCTTGGTTTGCCCTGGAAAGTCTCTGTTTATGCTTGTGGTCCCATCTTTATTACTTTATAATGGTCGTGCTAATTACAACACTTACTTACAGTTTTGCCTTATGTTGGAGTTAGATGTGTTTACGTCCTCATTGGACCAAGGATCAACCTTGAATCATCCAACGACTGGGCTATCTATTTCTGTTACATTCATGACTGCCAGTTAAGGAAATTGGTGAATTTAATCTAATTTCCATATGAATAGAAAGGGTTGAAGATAGTGTGTTTTATAAGTAGCCCAGATACTAAGTGACTCATCTTTAGGGGGTTGCTGTTCTTTTCTCCTTTTTGGATAAACTTGACTCTGGTTGTTTCTTGCATTTAGATAGTGGTAATGAAGAACAGATCATGGAACTATGTATCTTAGAGCAAGGAAGGACCTTACTGATTATCAGGTCAAATCTCCTGCCTTCGCTCGTGAAAATAATATTATAGTGGCCATCTATTACCTTTTGGTCTCCGCATCATTCCTTCCTCTTCTTTAGATAGTGGCACACTGATTTTCCTTTGGGGAGCCTTCCACCCCCGCCCCCCCCACCACCTAACTTTCAGTAGCAGGACCACCGAGACTAGGATGGGGTGAGTGAGGCACCTGGGGTGCAGTTAGGAGGCCCTCATTCTCAGGTGTGTGCATGAACAGGGTTGGCAATAACAGAGAGCGCCTTCTTAAATAATGTGTCCTGGATGCTTGCTTGCCTCAGGACCCTAGTCCTGGCCCAGTTTAGAGACAGTGAGTCTGACCCAGTCCCTGTCTCCAGGGATGGACATTTGACTCAAGCCTGGTCAAAGAGGTTTCCCCGCACCAAGAGGCAGTTAGTGGGTCTCTTGGGAAAGCAGTCTGTTCTCTTTGGTGCAGTTGGAACAGTGAGGATAGAAGCCTGGAAATGCCAGGACGGCCATGTGGGGCAGCCTGCAGGAGAATGGATCCACAGCCGAAAGAGGCAGATCCAGGAGTGGAGAAGAGCTGCGTGCTAATGAATTATTTAAGCACCTGGATCCAGCTGTCCTATTCATCCTAGAGTTTGCAGATACATAATCAAGAAATCACTCTTACACACACACACACACACACACACACACACACACCCTTTTCTTTTTTTCTACATGCCAGGCTTGAGTCAAGTCTCTGTTTATTTGCAACTGAAAGAGTTCTGTCCATCAGCAGGAAGTGGGGAAGGCCCGTGGGAGTTGATGCTTGCTCTTCGTCACACCGCTTTAGTCATGTGTGGAGAGTCAAGCTGGATCTACACTTTCCTGCACGGTATTTCTTCATTCCTCTCTACTGTCTCTGATGTTTACCAGCAACCACATAATAGTTAAGGCACTGAACCGCTCATTTAAGTGCGTTTGACAGAAATCACAAGTTAAAGATATTTAGGAACTAGGAACCTATGCTTGATTTTTTAAAGAGAATTGTTATTTTCATATTAATGTGCTGCTCAACTTATTATGTTAAGTAAATAAAGGCACTGAAGCCAAAAGAGATAAAGTACAATGGATCTAGGTCTCTGGATTTTTTGTCCAGTGATTTTTCAGTCTACCTCACTGCCTCTCAAAATAAGCAACTCCTCATTTTCATCTTCTAGCTAGATTTTGATCTGTTGTTGAGCTGCAGGGATCAGTTGGGTGTCTAGATTGTAGTTTATTACAATGCCTACTCAGCTTCCAACCAAGCAGTAGTGATTGCTTTTTTTCTCTCCCATTGGGGCACACAACTCGGTTTGCTAATGGTGACAAGTGACATTAAGAGACAAATGAGTTTAAATTAATGACCCTATGCTTGCAAACTACCTCAGGGAGGGCACATTCACTCTGATACTAGAGAGAGAGTGGTGCTTTTGCCACGTGCGATCAGTGAAGTTAATGAAAAAATCCAAAGGCCATCACAACTTCACACACTCCTGCATGCACATGCTCGAATCACCTGGAGGGTTTGCTAAAACACAGATTTCTGGGCCCCGTCTCCAGAGTTCTGGATTCAGGAGCTCTGTGGTGGGGCCTGAGAATTTGCATTTCTAACAACCTCCATGGTGACGCTGATGCGGAAGTTCTGGTGAACACACTTTGAGAACTGCTGCTCCATATTATGAATGGAATTTGATCCAGACAAGGAATTAGTGTGCTATGCTAACAGAGCTGCAGAGTTGAGATAGATTTTCTTGTCCCGTTTTCCCTTTTGAACCCTTCAAACACAGACATGCTAGTAGAGTTCCTTTAAATAGCTGAAAGAATGCATATGGCAGTGGGATGTGTCATTCGCAAGTAAGAAAACCAAGAGACATCTAATCTTGATGAACTTAGGTGTGACTCTTAGTTTTCCAGGCCCAGAAACTTTGTTGTTTCATTCATCTTTCAGGGATGGTGTGAATCCTCAGGAGACTGTTAACTAAGTCTGGATGCAAATTTATTATTGTACCATGAAAAATCACAACAGATCAGAGAACTGTTGCTCTCACGTCCGTAGATAACACTTTCTCTTGCAGTAGGCAAGCTGCTATGAAAACCAAAATAATGTCACATTACATCAAAAGTTTGCTTAGGGAGTGTGGCCTGAGCAAGACAAGTTCATCAAATTTTAGGAATTTCGATCATAGGCTGGCATGATGCACTCACCTCCGTTGGAGGAGAACCTTCCTTAAGGGGCACGTGTGCTCCCACCCCTTCACCAGGATCATCTTTGCGCGCTAAGTAGTGCCGGATAGACACTGCTAAAATGTGCTTGCCTAGCATGTTTTTCTACACACCAAGTTGGCAAGATGGTTTCTAGAATAGGCTAAGATATTTAGACAAGTTGAAAGCAAGGCTCGCTCTGGACATCAGGCCGTTCTGTGCTGCTGTGCTGATCTAATTCAGTATATCACAGACATGTCTACAAAGCTTAAAAGTAGGGGAAGTGGACTTTCAGCTGTGGATATGAGGAGAAGGCCTAATAGAATATGTGGGAAGTTCAACATTTTTTCAAAATTTATTTTCTTATCCTTCATAATTCTGAAAACTTAGACCCTACTCCATTAAATAATGCTATCCACCTATCAATTCTTGTCCCCTTGTCCATTAAGATTGATATAAAATTGAGTTAGTTTTCTTGGGCCACACAGAAGTCTAAGACCTCCTCAAGAGTTGTATGATTCTTGGATGTTTATGCTATTCTAGTCAAATAGTGGTTCTGATTTCTTGTTTGTTCTGAAGGGTTTCTCCTTTTCTGACGGGTTCTCTCTGCTCCATTCTGATCTGTATGTAGAGCAAAGACACTTTTCTTCATTTCCATCAAAACCGTTTACCTAAAACGCTTCTTGTAGCTGGTGTTTCCTGAAATTTTAGGACGATGATAGGATAAGTATATAGCAAAGCATTCAGGGTGGAATATTAGACAACTGTGTCCTAAAAGTGCTTCAGGATCCTATCATGAATTGAATTCCTCACTGGACTCCAAACTGCTCTTTCATGCTACTTCTTCTTGGAATTTTCCTAATGACTCATCTTTGAGTCCATAGAACATTCTGAATCTCAGAACAGTTTGACTCTCTTCTTTTACCCCTGTCTGCCTCCATATCATTTCCTCAAGACCCTACCATCAAAATCACAGTGGTCTAATGTGGTAGTTTCTTAAAACAAAGACAGCTCTCCACAGTCCAGTAACAATAATGCTTTGAAATAATGAATGAAACTCATATTTCAGGAAAACTGTATCATATTTTCCTGCACAGTCTCTGGCAAGTTCCTGTGATCTCTAGTTTGATAAAAATGGCACTGGTAGTCAATTGTGTAGTTTAAATCTCAGAGAGCAGCCACCTTCCCATGACTGTGGGCTTCTGGTACCTCCCTTAGTCAGGATCCCACCCCAAGGTATGTCTGCTAGGTATAATCATGGTATGACTAGAATAGGATGAGAAGAACCCAATTAACAGAGCTATGAATGAAAATACTTGCCGTGTCCAGTCTGGTTACACAAATAGGTCTTATATTTCTCAAGAAAATTAAATTTTCCTGACATTGACACCCCAACATTCTAATCAAGATTTTTCCAGGGGCTTCCCTGGTGGCGCAGTGGTTGAGAGTCCGCCTGCCAATGCAGGGGACACGGGTTCGTGCCCCGGTCCGGGAAGATCCCACATGCCGCGGAGCGGCTGGGCCCGTGAGCCATGGCCGCTGAGCCTGCGCGTCCGGAGCCTGTGCTCCGCAGCGGGAGAGGCCACAACAGTGAGAGGCCCGCGTACCGCAAAAAAAAAAAAAAGATTTTTCCAGAATATTTTTGTGTGTGTTTTGTTGATATGTTATTGTTGATCTTTTGTCTGAAAAACAATTGAATCATGTGTATTTATCTCGTTTTTTATTGTACGGTATTATATTTTATTGTAGTTATTAATCCTAAGATTTATAGAGTATATTTTACTGGGCTTTCTGAATAAATATTTTTCCTTTATTAATGACGATTAAAAATGTTCCTTTCCAATAGCCATCTCTTTTCTTTTTGCCTGCTTCTTGTATTATTGAATTATCTATCCAAGTTATCTTGTTGAAAACTATTCTTTTATTTTTAATTTTCTAAGGTTTTAAAAACATTTTAAAAAATAAGGAATGGATAGTGAATGCTGTTGAATGCCTTTGAACCATCTGAATGATTTAATTAAATGATTTATCTTTTTTTCTTATTAGGCCTATTTTTTGAATAATTATGTTAAGAGATTTCCCACTACTGTGCCTGAATTCTTGGGATAAACCCTACTTAGTCATGGTGGCTAATTCTTTTGTACTAATGAATTCAGTTTGCAGTATTTATATTAATAAGTAAGATTTGTGTCTTTGTGTGTGTGTGTGTGTGCACGTGCGCGCGTGCACTCTTCATGTCTAGTTTGGCCTTAGGGTTTGTTAGCTTATAAAAAAATTGAGTACTTTCTGTAGCACAAGAATGATCTGTTTTCTGAAAATCTGTATAGTTTTTAGATAAACTACTTTTAAAAGTAGCTTTTAGATAAACTTTTAAATAATTTCCCTGTGATAGTCTTTTCATATTTTAAATTTTTTAATTGAATCATTTACGATAATATACTATTTTCCCCTAAACCCAAGTACTGTATCAAGATGTTCTTATTTTGGGAATTCCCTCACGGTCCAGTGGTTAGGACTCGGCACTTTTGTTGGTTGCTGGGGCCCAGGTTTGATCCCCAGTTGGGGAACTAAGATCTCACAAGACGTGTGGCTTGGCCAAAAAAAAAAAGAAAAAAAAGTATCCTTATTTTTAGAATCGTAGAGTATTTTCTATTTTCTTAACCTCTGTTTTAATATTTATTAGGCAAGTCTATCCTTTATTATTTATTGTATTCATCATTTATTATATTTCATTTTAAACCATTTTTTCTCATAGAAACAATGTTTGGGTTTTATTTAGCTGTTTTACAGTATTATAATTCATTATTTTTTTTTTCCTTTTAAAAGATTCTTTTTATCCTGATTTTTATAGTAAAATTTTTAAAGTTACTTAATATCTTAAATTCTATGCTATTTCATGTATATTCTTACCTATGATAAAAGTTTTAATGATCATGAATTTACTTTTCTCTATAACTTGGATAGAATATTCAAGAGAATTAAGTATGTAAATTCATATACAGTTCTCCCATTTTCACTCTTCTAACAGTCTGTAACTGTCCTCTTGATTTCTTTTATGATCCATGGGTTTCTTTTATTTTGCAATTTAATTAATGTTCTAATTTTATAAATAATCTCATGGACAATTGGAAGGTGTTTCTTTTGAAAATCTAAGGTTTTATATATATGTATGTGTTGTATATACATACATCTATATACAAACAAAGGTATGCATACATATTTTATTATATATCTATATCTGTAGCTTTTTAAAACTACATTATTCAAATTATATCTTTATTTTTGAAAACATATTTTAGACTCAAAAGACCTAAAAAAGGGGTATATAAAAATTTCCCACAATAATTGTTTTCCTGGAGTGTCTGTTTTTTCTTTTCTTTTTTTAAAAAAATGTATTTATTTTTGGCTGCATTGGGTCTTCATTGCTGCATGCAGGCTTTCTCTACTTGCGGCGAGCAGGGGCTACTCTTTGTTGTGTGTGCGGGCTTCTCATTGCGGTGACTTCTCTTTGTTGCAGAGCATGGGCTCTAGGCGCGCTGGCTTCAGTAGTTGCGGCACGTGGGCTCAGTAGTTGTGGCTCACGGGCTTGTAGAGCGCAGGCTCAATAGTTGTGGCACATGGACTTAGTTGCTCTGCGGCATGTGGGATCTTCCCTGACCAGGGCTTGAACCTGCGTCCCCTGCATTGGCAGGCGGATTCTTAACCACTGTGCCACCAGGGAGGCCCTCTGTTAGTTTTTAACTGTAGTGTTTCGATGCTTTGTTACTTAGTTAGATCTTTGGAGCTAACTGCCTTATTTCCTCTGGATGTTTATAAGGTTTTATTTTTATCTTTTTAATTAAATAATTTAACATTTGCCTGAACATAGACATTTGTGGGGTTCTTTTCAACAGTTTTTCTAGGAACACAATCAACTCCTTTGATTTGACTGTCCTATTATTTACAAAAACTTTTTATTTTGAAATAATATTAGATGTACAGAAGAGTTGCAAAGGTAGTATACAGAGTTCCCATGTACTCTTCATCCAGATTTACCTAATTTTAACATCTTATATAACCATAAATGTTAATTTATTATATTTATCAAAATTAATAAAGTAACATTAATGCAATATATTAACTAAACTACAGACTTTATTTAGATTTCACCAGTTTTCCACCATTGTTCTTTTTCTCTTCCAGGATTTAATGCATTTAGGTGTCATGCCTCCTTGGAATCCTCCAGTGTATGACAGTGTTTCATGACCTTGATAATTTTGATAAGTATATTCAGTCAGTTTTTAAAACTAGCAATGGAATGCATTCTTCATCTGTGATTTCTGCCTCTATTCGAATCATTTACATTTTCCCCCTGGGGAACATATATAATTAGTAGGTTTGATCTCCACTGTCTCATTCCTTATCTGTCATTTTCTTTCAAAGATTTTCTTTTCTCTACCTCTATAAATTTGGACAGTGTTGGGGGCTTCCCTGGTGGTACAGTGGTTGAGAGTCCACCTGCCGATGCAGGGGACACGGGTTCGTGCCCCGGTCCGGGAAGATCCCACATGCCGCGGAGTGGCTGGGCGCATGAACCATGGCCGCTAAGCCTGCACGTCCGGAGCCTGTGCTCCGCAATGGGAGAGGCCACAACAGTGAGAGGCCCGCGTACCGCAAAAAAAAAAAAAAAAAATTTAGACAGTGTTTCTCATGTTTGCCTTTTACTTTGATTTTTTGATTATTTGCAATATCAATCTCTCCTTTATCACCATTAATAATTAAAAGCTTGGCCAGTCTAAATTTGATTTAGTTGTAACACTTTCTTTTCTTTTAAATTTTTTTAGTTTTTAACATCTTTATTGGAGTATAATTGCTTTACAATGGTGTGTTAGTTTCTGCTTTATAACAAAGTGAATCAGTTATACATATACATATGTTCCCATATCACTTCCCTCTTGCGTCTCCCTCCCTCCCACCCTCCCTATCCCACCTCTCTAGGTGGTCACAAAGCACCGAGCTGATCTCCCTGTGCAACGCGGCTGCTTCCCACTAGCTATCTGTTTTACATTTGGGACTGTATATATGTCCGTGGCACTCTCTCACTTTGTCACAGCGTACCCTTCCACCTCCCCATATCCTCAAGTCCATTCTCTAGTAGGTCTGTGTCTTTATTCCTCTCTTGCCCTAGGTTCTTCATGACCATTTTTTTTTCTAGATTCCTTATATATGTTTTAGCATACGGTATTTGTTTTTCTCTTTCTGATTTCACTCTGTATGACAGACTCTAGGTCCATCCACCTCACTACAAATAGCTCAATTTCATTTCTTTTTATGGCTGAGTAATATTCCATTATATATATGTGCCACATCCTCTTTATCCATTCATCTGCTGACGCACACTTAGGTTGCCTCTATGTCCTGGCTATGGAAAATAGAGCTGCAGTGAACATTTTGGTCCATGTCTCTTTTTGAATTATGGTTTTCTCAGGGTATATGCCCAGTAGTGAGACTGCTGGGTTGTATGGTAGTTCTATTTTTACTCTTTTAAGGAACCTCCATACTGTTCTCCATAGTGGCTGTATCAATTAACATTCCCACCAACAGTGCAAGAGGGTTCCCTTTTCTCCACACCCTCTCCAGCATTTATTATTTGCAGATTTTTTGATGATGGCCATTTTGACTGGTGTGAGATGATATCTCATTGTAGTTTTGATTTGCATTTCTCTAATGATTAATGATGTTGAGCATTCTTTCATGTGTCTGTTGGCAGTCTGTATATCTTCTTTGGAGAAATGTCTATTTAGGTCTTCTACCCATTTTTGGATTGGGCTGTTTTTTTTTTTTTTTATTATTGAGCTGCATGGGCTGCTTGTAAATTTTGGACAGTAATCCTTTGTCAGTTGCTTCATTTGCAAATATTTTCTCCCATTCTGAGGGTTGTCTTTTGGTCTTGTTTATGGTTTCCTTTGCTGTGCAAAAGCTTTGAAGTTTCATTAGGTCCCATTTGTTTATTTTTGTTTTTCTTTCCATTTCTCTAGGAGGTGGGTCAAAAAGGATCTTGCTGCGATTTATGTCGTAGAGTGTTCTGCCTATGTTTTCCTCTAAGAGTTTGATAGTGTCTGGCCTTACCTTTAGGTCTTTAATCCATTTTGAGTTTATTTTTGTGTATGGTGTTAAGGAGTGTTCTAATTTCATACTTTCACATGTACCTGTCCAGTTTTCCAAGCACCACTTATTGAAGAGGCTGTCCTTTCTCCACTGTATATTCCTGCCTCCTTTATCAAAGATAAGGTGAGCATATGTGCGTGGGTTTTTCTCTGGGCTTTCTATCCTGTTCCATTGATCTATATTTCTGTTTTTGTGCCAGTACCATACTGTCTTGATTGCTGTAGCTTTGTAGTTTAGTCTGAAGTCAGGGAGCCTGATTCCTCCAGCTCTGTTTTTCGTTCTCAAGATTGCTTTGGCTATTCGGGGTCTTTTGTGTTTCCATACAAATTGTGAAATTTTTTGTTCTAGTTCTGTGAAAAATGCCAGTGGTCGTTTGATAGGGATTGCATTGAATCTGTAGATTGCTTTGGGTAGTAGAGTGATTTTCACAATGTTGATTCTTCCAATCCAAGAACATGGTATATCTCTCCATCTATTTGTATCATCTTTAATTTCTTTCATCAGTGTCTTATAATTTTCTGCATACAGGTCATTTGTCTCCTTAGGTAGGTTTATTCCTAGATATTTTATTCTTTTTGTTGCTATGGTAAATGGGAGTGTTTTCTTAATTTCACTTTCAGACTTTTCATCATTAGTGTATAGGAATGCCAGAGATTTCTGTGCATTAATTTTGTATCCTGCTACTTTACCCAATTCATTGATTAGCTCTAGTAATTTTCTGGCAGCATCTTTAAGATTCTGTATGTATAGTATCATGTCATCTGCAAACAGTGACAGCTTTACTTCTTTTTTTCCGATTTGTATTCCTTTTATATCTTTTTCTTCTCTGATTGCTGTGGCTGAAACTTCCAAAACTATATTGAATAAGAGTGGTGAGAGTGGGCAACCTTGTCTTGTTCCTGATCTTAGTGGAGATGCTTTCAGTTTTTCACCATTGAGGACGATGTTGGCTGTGGGTTTGTCATATATGGCCTTTATTATGTTGAGGAAAGTTCCCTCTGTGCCTACTTTCTGGAGGGTTTTTATCATAAATCGGTGTTGAATTTTGTCGAAAGCTTCCTCTGCATCTATTGAGATGACCATATGGTTTTTCTCCTTTAATTTGTTAATATGGTGTATCAAATTGATTGATTTGCATATATTGAAGAATCCTTGCATTCGTGGAATAAACCCCACTTGGTCATGGTGTATGATCCTTTTAATGTGCTATTGGATTCTGTTTGCTAGTATTTTGTTGAGGACTTTTGCATCTATGTTCATCAGTGATATTGGCCTGTAGTTTTCTTTCTTTGTGACATCTTTGTCTGTTGTTGGTGTCAGGGCGATGGTGGTCTCATATAATGAGTTTGGGAGTGTTCCTCCCTCTGCTATATTATGGAAGAGTTTGAGAAGGATAGGCGTTAGCTCTTCTCTAAATGTTTCATAGAATTCGCCTGTGAAGCCATCTGGTCCTGGGCGTTCGTTTGTTGGAAGATTTTTAATCACAGTTTCAATTTCAGTGCTTGTGATTGGTCTGTTCATATTTTCTATTTCTTCTTAGTTCGGTTTCAGAAGGTTGTGCATTTCTAAGAATTTGTCCATTTCTTCAAGGTTGTCCATTTTATTGGCATACAGTCGCGTGTAGTAATCTTTTATGATCCTTTGTATTTCTGCGGTGTCAGTTGTTACATCTCCTTTTTCATTTCTTATTCTATTGGTTTGAGACTTCTCCCTTTTTTTTTTGATGAGTCTGGTTAATGGTTTATCAATTTTGTTTATCTTCACAAAGAACCAGCTTTTAGTTTTATTGATCTTTGCTATTGTTTCCTTCATTTCTTTTTCATTTATATCTGATCTGGTCTTTATGATTTTTTTCTTTCTGCTAACTTTGGGGTTTTTTGTTCTTCTTTCTCTAATTGCTTTAAATGTAAGGTTAGGTTGTTTATTTGGGATGTTTCTTATTTCTTAAGCTAGGATTGTATTGCTATAAACTTCCCTCTTAGAACTGCTTTTGTTGCATCCCAGAGGTGTTGGGTCGTCATGTTTTCATTGTCATTTGTTTCTAGATATTTTTTGATTTCCTCTTTGATTTCTTCAGTGATCTTTTGGTTATTAAGTAATGTATTGTTTAGCCTCCGTGTGTTTTTATTTTTTACAGATTTTTTTCCTGTAATTGATAGTCACATAGCGTTGTGGTCGGAAAAGATACTTGATACGATTTCAATTTTCTTAAATTTACCAAGGCTTGATTTGTGACCCAAGATATGATCTGTCCTGGAGAACGTTCCATGAGCACTTGAGAAGAATGTGTATTCTGTTGTTTTGGGATGGAATGTCCTATAAATATCAATTAAGTCCATCTTGTTTAATGTATCATTTAAAGCTTTTGTTTCCTTACTTATTTTCATTTTGGATGATCTGTCCATTGGTGAAAGTGGGGTGTTAAAGTCCCCTACTATGATTGTGTTACTGTCGATTTCACTTCTTATGGCTGTTAGTATTTGCCTTATGTATTGAGGTGCTCCTATGTTCAGTGCATAAATATTTACAATTGTTGTATCTTCTCCTTGCATCAATCCCTTGATCATTATGTAGTGTCCTTCTTTGTGTCTTGTAATAGTCTTTATTTTAAAGTCTGTTTTATCTGATATGAGAATTGCTACTCCAGCTTTCTTTTGAGTTCCATTTGCATAGAATATCTTTTTCTATCTCCTCACTTTCAGTCTGTATGTGTCTCTGGGTCTGAAGTGGGTCTCCTGTAGACAGCATATATACGGGTCTTGTTTTTGTATCCATTCAGCCAGTCTGTGTCTTTTGGTGGGAGCATTTAAACCATTTCCATTTAAGGTAATTATTGATATGTATGTTCCTATTACCATTTTCTTTGTTATTTTGGGTTTGTTATTGTAGGTCCTTTCCTTCTCTTGTGTTTTTTGCCTAAAGAAGATCCTTTAGCATTTGTTGTAAAGCTGGTTTGGTGGTGCTGAATTCTCTTAGCTTTTGCTTCTCTGTAAAGGTTTTAATTTCTCCATCAAATCTGAATGAGATCCTTGCTGGGTAGAGTAATCTTGGTTGTAGGTTTTTCTCCTTCATCACTTTAAATATGTCCTGCCACTCCCTTATGGTTTGCAGAATTTCTGCTGAAAGATCAGCTGTTAATAACCTCATGGGGATTTCCTTGTGTGTTATTTGTTTTTCCCTTGCTGCTTTTAATATTTTTTCTTTGTATTTAATTTTTGATAGTTTGATTAATATGTGTCTTGGTGTGTTTCTCCTTGGATTTATCCTGTGTGGGACTCTTGGTGCTTCCTGGACTTGATTAACTATTTCCTTTCCCCTTTCCTTAAGTTTTCAACTATAATCTCTTCAAATATTTTCTCAGTCCCTTTCTTTTTCTCTTCTTCTTCTGGGCCCCCTATAATTCGAATGTTCATGCGTTTATTGTTGTCCCAGAGGTCTCTGAGACTGTCCTCAGTGCTTTTCATTCTTTTTTCTTTATTCTGCTCTACAGTAGTTATATCCACTATTTTATCTTCCAGGTCACTTTTCCATTCTTCTGCTTCAGTTATTCTGCTATTGATCCCTTCTAGAGAATTTTTAATTTCATTTATTGTGTTGTTCATCACTGCTCTTTAGTTCCTCTAGGTCTTTGTGAAACGTTTCTTGTATTTTGTCTATTCTATTTCCAAGATTTTGGATCATCTTTACTATCATTCTTCTGAATTCTTTTTCAGGTAGAGTGCCTATTTCCTCTTCCTTTGTTTGGTCTGGTAGGTTTTTGCCTTGCTCCTTCATCTGCTGTGTGTTTTTCTGTCTTCTCATTTTGCTTAACTTACTGTGTTTGGGGTCTCCTTTTCGCAGGCTGTAGGTTCATAGTTCTCGTTGTTTTTGGTGTCTGTCCCCAGTGGCTAAGGTTGGTTCAGTGGGTTTTGTAGGCTTCCTGGTGGAGGGGACTAGTGCCTGTGTTCTGGTGGAAGAGGCTGGATCTTGTCTTTCTGGTGGGCAGGTCCACGTCTGGTGGTGTGTTTTGGGGTGTCTGTGGCCTTATTATGATTTTAGGTAGCCTCTCTGCTAATGGATGGGTTGTGTTCCTGTCTTGCTAGTTGTTTGGCATAGGGTGCCCAGCACTGTAGTTTGCTGGTCGTTGAGTGAAGCTGGGTGTTGATGTTGCGATGGAGATCTCTGGGAGATTTTCACCATTTGATATTACGTGAAGCTGGGAGGTCTCTCGTGGACCAGTGTCCTGAACTTGGCTCTCCCACGTCAGAGGCACACCCCTGACACCTGGCTGGAGCACCAAGAGCCTTTCATCCACACGGCTCAGAATAAAAGGGAAAAAATATATAAAGAAAGAAAGAAGGTAAAATAAAGTAAAATAAAATAGAATGAAGTTATTAAAATAAAAATAATTATTAAAAAAATTTTAAGAAGAAACAAAACTAAACAAAAAAAACGGACAGACAGAACCCTAGGATAAATGGTAAAAGCAAAGCTATACAGACAAACTCACACAGAAGCATACACATACACACTCACAAAAAGAGAAAAAGGGAAAAGAAAATATATACCTTTGCTCCCAACATCCACCTCCTCAATTTGGGATGATTCGTTGTCTATTCATATATTCCACTGTTGCAGGGTACATCAAGTTGATTGTGGAGATTTAATCCTCTGCTCCTGAGGCTGCTGGGAGAAATTTCCCTTTCTCTTCTTTCTTCACACAGCTCCCGGGGTTCAGCTTTGGATTTGGCCCCACCTCTGTGTGTAGGTCACCTGAGGGTGTCTGTTCTTCACTCAGACAGGACGGGTTAAAGGAGCAGCTGCTTTGGGGGCTGTGGCTCACTCAAGCCTGGGGGAAGGGAGGGGTACGGATGCGGGGTGAGCCTGCGGTGGCAGAGGCCAGCGTGACGTTGCACCAGCCTGCAGTGCGCCATGTGTTCTCCCAGGGAAGTTGTCCCTGGATCATGGGACGCTGGCAGTGGCGGGCTGCACAGGCTCCCGGGAGGGGAGGTGTGGATAGTGACCTGTGCTCGCACACAGGCTTCTTGGTGGCGACAGTAGCAGCCTTAGCGTCTCATGCCTGTCTCTGGGGTCCGCGCTGTTAGCCATGGCTCGCGCCCATCTCTGGAGCTCCTTTAAGCAGCGCTCTTAATCCCCTCTCCTCACGCACCAGGAAACAAAGAGGAAAGAAAAAGTCTCTTGCCTCTTTGGCAGCTCCAGACCTTTTCCCGGACTCCCTCCTGGCTAGCCGTGGTGCACTAGCCCATTCAGGCTCTGTTCACACCGCCAACCCCAGTCCTCTCCCTGCGCTCCGACCAAAGCCCGCACCTCAGCTCCCAGCCCCCGCCCGCCCCGGCGGGTGAGCAGACAAGCCTCTCGGGCTGGTGAGTGCTCGTCGGCACTGATCCTCTGTATGGGAATCTCTCTGCTTTGCCCTCCGCACCCCTGTTGCTGCGCTCTCCTACGTGGCTCCGAAGCTCCCCCCCCCTCCACCACCCTCAGTCTCCTCCCGCGGGGGGTCTTCGTAGTGTGTGGAAACCTTTCCTCCTTCACAGCTCCCTCCCCGAGGTGCAGGTCCCATCCCTATTCTTTTGTCTGTGTATTTTTTTCTTTTGCCCTACCCAGGTTCGTGGGGAGTTTCTTGCCTTTTGGGAGGTCTGAGGTCTTCTGCCAGCGTTCAGTAGGTAGGTGTATTTCTGATGTATTTGTGGAGAGGAAGGTGATCTCCGCGTCTTACTCTTCCGCCATCTTGAAGCTCCTCTTAACACTTTCTTATCTAACATTTTATTTTATCTTGAAATCTGTGCCTTGCATCTACTATAATTATTATATTAATTATAAATAAACTTGGCTTATTGCCTTTTCATTATACGCCCATGTTTCATAAAGCAGAAAGTCATAAGTCTAAAAGAGAATACAGTAGACATAAAGAGAATGATCTAGATCATGATCTGATCCAGGATCCCATGTACCTTCTAGTTGTTACATCTCTTTGGTCTCCTTTAACCTGTGACAGTTCCTTAGTCTTTTGGTATTTCCTCACCATAACACATTTAAAGAGTACTGGCCAGTACTCAATCTGGATTTCTCTAATATTGCCTCATGATTAAATTCAAATTATGAATTTTGGCCAAGAGCATCACCAAAATGATGTTGTGTCCTTCTCAGTACCTCATAATCCAGAGGCATATGCTGTTGACGTCTAATTACTAGTGATCACTTTGGTGACCGGTTAAGATGGTGTCTTACAGATTTCTCCACTGTAGAGTGACTGTTTTTCTCTTTGTAATTAATAAGTGTCTTGAGGAAGATACTTTGAGACTACGTCAGTATACTTAGTTGCATCCTTTGCTCACTAATATTAGCACTCATCAGTGATGGTACTGACACCGGTTTTAATGCCAATTGATTAATCTTTCCTGAAGCATTTATTACTGTGGTGTTTGCTGAATTGGTGATTTTTAAATATTCAGTCTAAATCTGTTTTTTGGAATTCTATTGTAGTGAAAACTTTCCCTTCTGCTCCATTTATTTGCTTATACAACTCTTTATTTATACAGTATGCACTCACGGATGTTCTTTACAATTATTATTTATTTTGTGACCGAGATCAAAGTGACCCAGATTTGACCATTGGCAGCTCCTTCCAGAAGTGTCCTGTGTTTGATAATATTTTAAATTGGAAACCTCTTTTATATCCCCCCCCCCAATTTTATTATTAAAATGTTCAAACATAAGAAAAGTTAGCTGCAGGTTGGGATAAGTGGCTTGGTCAGAGAATTTCCTGTGAGCAAGATTTTAATGGTGGTAAGGAGGAGAGAATATCCAAATATTGGAAACTTTGGGGCCTCTTTGTGAGTAAGGGGTGACCCCCAAAACACAAAGGAAACGATAGCTCTGGAATGAGAAATTAACTAAAACCAGCAAGTGTTCCTACAGCGCCTAAATGAGGTAGGGCCTCATTTTTGAATGGACGATTAACCTACTTCACACTTGTTTAGGGTCAAAGGGGACGAATGGGTGAGTAAATGTAGGGAACCAGGAACTTGTCCCTCGCTTCCTTCTGGAAAGGCTTTGCTGACTTTCTCTGCAGTGGAAACTTAGCCAGAGACAGTTAGCACTCAAATAAAGTGAGTTGCCTGTGTTTCCATCATCCCAGTTCACATTGGAAATGTGTCTATTTTCTGAGAAACCATCGAGTTCAATCTAAATTTCTCATTACCATTTAGTGAAAGAGGGACCGCAGTTGACTGTAACAGATAAAGGGCAATTGCTTATTTTTCAATCAATTCTTATTGATTTGGGAGACACAGAGTCCTTAATTGTATGTGTGCTTCATCTTTCCATTGGAAATTTCTACTTCAACTGATAAATAGATTCTAGTTTAAATTACAATGCAATATCCTTATGTGCACTGTAGAAAGAAGCTTTAAGTCTTTCAAATCCTTGAGAGGAGACCCTACAGAATGAGCAAACCTTTCCCTTGCTGATATTAGCTGTCTTGCCTGCCTGGCTCTGAAACCAGACTGCTTGGGGTTTGAATCCCAGCTCAGTCATTTACTACCTTTGTAACTGGGTGAACTACTTCACCTCTTGATGTCTCAGTTTCTTCATCTGTGAAATGGGTGTAACAGTAGTACTACCTACCTCTTGGGGCTATTGTAAAGATTAAATAAGGATAATTCATATAAAGCATTTAGTTTCGAGCCTGGATTCTTTTGTTTTTTCCCTTCTTCCCTGAAACCAAAGTGCAAGTTGCCATCACTTCATGGCTGAGCCAGCAAGTCTCATTTCATTTTCCTTGAATTCTTAAAAAAAATTTTGTTGAAATATATTTTTATATGCTTGCTTTTGCTTTTCAACATTTCTAATCGTACTGTCGATAAAAAAGTGTGCACTGTTTTTATTCACATATCACTTATTTTTCTTTTTATTTTGACATACTTGCAAATGATGGTAGATTGATTCTATATTTGTGCTATATACATTTCTCATAAATATGTATATTCCTATATATATATGTATATGTACACATATATAATGTTTGTTTGCAATTGATTCACAAAAATGGGAACACTGAGATCAAAGGCATGAATTATTTTTAGGATTATGATACAGCTTTTAGTAGTTTGGTAGATGTTTATACTAGTAATTTTCTTTAATTCCTTCTTTTAAAAATCAGATCTTATTTTGGTATATCATGTGAAAACAGCATTTAAATTTTCTTTTTTTTTTTTGCCAAATGTGTATTTCTAAATTATTTCATCCACAAATACCTCATTATTTATCTTTAAAAGTTAAAGATTTTTTAGTATAACCATAATAGCATTATCACATCTAAATTTTTAAAACGATTTTAAATTAGAGATAATTATAAATTCATATGTAATTGTACAAAAAAATTCTGTATATCCTTTACCCAGTTTTCCCCAATAGTAACATCTTGCATAATCATGGTACAGTATCACAACCAGGAAATTTATATTAATAAAATCTATTGCACATTAAAAATTTTTAACACTAATTCTTTAATATCATTAAATACAAAGGTAGTGTTCAAATTTCTGTGTTGAGTCATAATATTTTCACAGTTGCTCTGTTATAATCAGGAGGGTCCTCACAGTCTCAAGCATGAAACAAATCTTTCTCTTACTGTTTGCTACCTTACGCAGCCTAGCATGGATATGTAAATTGCAAACCCTCTCTATACCAGGTGTGAGAATGGAAAAGGACAGAGGGATAAAGAGAACCCTGTCTAGTCACAATTATTATCCCCGATCTGAAGGTAACAAAACTGAAGTGCATGAGAGATAAGTACTTGAGTAAGACCCACAGAAGGCCAGTGCCACAGCTGGAATTTTAATCCGAGGCTCTTTTGTGTTTTCTGTGACAGCATGAGAGATCCATGGGAGCTCTGAGGAAGATTTTTTGTAAAAATTCTGGACAGTTTACAACCCGCAGGACTGGTGGGACTCAAATATTGCTGATGCAGCTTCGTGTGTTCTGGTACACTGACATCGAGAGGTAGTTGGGCCATAGACGAAAGGACATGGGACTTGGCTTTAAGGACACAGGTTCTACCCCGATCCCATCATTTACTAGTGGTGAACTTGGGGGCAGGTCATTTAATCTTTTTGAAATTCTATATTTCATCTACACAGCAGGAATATGAGAGCCTATTTTATAGTTTTACTGGCTGGTGACACAAGATAATATTTGTGAAGCTGCATAGCACATCACAGAAGTGCTACTTCAACCAGAATGCTTGGTAAAGAGCAAAAAAACAAATGCTGCAGAAAATGTTATTTGATGTTAGCAATGAGGCTGAAAATTTGAAGACTATTTTTTTAATTAAAAAAAAATTAATAGATCTTTATTGGAGTATAATTGCTTCACAATACTGTGTTAGTTTCTTTTGCACAACAAAGTGAGTCAGCCATATGCATACACATGTCCCCATATCCCCTCCCTCTTGAGCCTCCCTCTCATCCTCCCTATGCCACCACGCTATGTCATCGCAAAGCACCAAGCCGATCTCCTTGTGCTACGCTGCTGCTTCCCACCAGCCAACTATTTTACATTCGGTAGTGTACATATGTCGATGCTACTCTCACTTTGCCCCAGCTTTGCCCTCCCACCCCACCCCATGTCCTCAGGTCCATTTTCTATGTCTGCCTCTTTATTCCTGCCCTGCCACTAGGTTCATCAGTACCGCTTTTTAAAATTCCATATATATGTGTTAGCATACGGTATTTGTTTTTCTTTTTCTGACTTACTTGATTTTGTAGGACAGACACTAGGTCCATCCACCTCACTACAAATAACTCAATTTCGTTTCTTTTTATGGCTGAGTAATATTCCATTGCATATATGTGCCACATCTTCTTTATCCATTCTTTTGTCGATGTACACTTAGGTTGCTTCCATGTCCTGGCTATTGTAAATAGTGCTGCAATGAACATTGTGGTACATGTCTCTTTTTGAGTTATGGTTTTCTCAGGGTATATGCCCAGTAGTGGGATTTCTGGGTCATATGGTAGTTCTATTTTTTACTTTTTTAAAGAACCTCCATACTGTTTTCTGTAGTGATTGTATCAGTTTACATTCCCACCAACAGCCCAGGAGGGTTCCCTTTTCACCACACGCTTTCCAGCATTTATTGTTTCTAGATTTTGATAATGGCCATTCTGACCGGTGTGAGGTGATACCTCATTGTAGTTTTGGTTTGCATTTCTCTAATAATTAGTGATGTTGAGCATCTTTTCATGTGCCTCTTGACCATCTGTATGTCTTCCTTGGTGAAATGTCTACTTAGGTCTTCTGCCCAGTTTTTGATTGGGTTATTTGTTATTTTGATATTGAGCTCCATGAGCTGTTTATATTTTGGAGATTAATCCTTTGTCTGTTGTTTCATTTGCAAATATTTTCTCCCATTCTGTGGGTTGTCTTTTTGTCTTGTTTATGGTTTCCTTTGCTGTGCAAAAGCTTTTAAGTTCCATTTGTTTATTTTTGTTTTTATTTCCGTTACTCTAGGAGGTGGGTCAAAAAAGATCTTGCTGTGATTTATGTCATAGAGTCTTTCTCCTATGTTTTCCTCTAAGAGTTTTATAGTATCTGGTCCTGCATTTAAGTCTTTAAGCCATTTGGAGTTCATTTTTGTGTATGGTGTTAGGGAGTGTTCTAATTTCACTCTTTTACATGTAGCTGTCCAGTTTTCCCAGCACCACTTACTGAAGAGGCTGTCTTTTCTCCATTGTATGTTCTTGCATCCTTTGCTGTAAATTAGGTGCCCATATGTGTGTGGGTTTATCTCTGGGCATTCTGTCATGTACTGTTGATCTATATTTCTGTTTTTGTGCCAGTACCATACTGTCTTGAATACTGTAGCTTTGTGGTATAGTCTGAAGTTAGGGAGCCTGATTCCTCCAACTCCATTTTTCTTTCTCAAGATTGCTTTGGCTATTTGAGGTCTTTTGTGTTTCCATACAAATTGTAAAATTTTTTGTTCTAATTCTGTGAAGAATGCCATTGGTAGTTTGTTAGGGATTGCATTGAATCTGTAGATTGCTTTGGGTTGTATAGTCATTTCCACAATATTGATTCTTCCAGTCCGAGAACATGGTATATTTCTCCATCGTATGTCATCTTTGATTTCTTTCATCAGTGTTTTATAGTTTTTCTAAGTACAAGTCTTTCACCTCCTCAGGCAGGTTTATTCCTCGGTATTTTATTCTTTTTGTTGCAGTGGTAAATGGGAGTGTTTCCTTAATTTCTCTTTCTGATATTTCATTGTTGGTGTATAGGAATGCCAGAGATTTCTGTGCATTAATTTTGTATCCTGCAACCTTACCAAATTCATTGATTAGTTCTAGTAGTTTTCTGGTGGCATCTTTGGGGTTTTCTTTGTATAGTATCATGTCATCTGCAAACAGTGACAGCTTTACTTCTTCTTTACCAATTTGTATTCCTTTTTTTTTTCTTTTTCTTCTCTGATTGCTGTGGCTAGGACTTCTAAAACTATGTTGAATAAGAGTGGCAAGAGTGGACATCCTTGTCTTGTTCCTGATCTTAGTGGAAATGCTTTCAGTTTTTCACCGTTGAGTATGATGCTTGCTGTGGGTTTGTCTTATATGGCCTTTATTGTGTTGAGGTAGGTTCCCTCTGTGCCCATTTTCTGGAGAGTTTTTATCATAAATGGGTGTTGAATTTTTTCAAAAGCTTTTTCTGCATCTATTGAGATGATCATATGGTTTTGATTCCTTAATTTGTTAAGGAATGGTGCATCACCTTGATTGATTTGCGTATATTGAAGAATCCTTGCATCCCTTGGATAAATCCCACTTGATCATGGTGTATGGTCCTTTTAATGTGCTGTTGAATTCTGTTTGCTAGTATTTTGTTGAAGATTTTTGCATCTATGTTCATCAGTGGTACTGATCTATAATTTTCTATTTTTTTGTGATATCATTTTCTGGGTTTGGTATCAGGGTGATGGTGGCTTCGTAGAACGAATTTGGGAGTGTGTCTCCCTCTGCAGTTTTTTGGAAGAGTTTGAGAAGGATCAATGTTAGCTCTTCTCTAAATGTTTGTTAGAATTTGCCTGTGAAGCTGTCTGGTCCTGGACTTCTGTTTGTTGGAAGGTTTTAAATTACAGTTTCAATTTCATTACCTGTGATAGATATGTTTATATTTTCTAATTCTTCCTGGTTCAGTCTTGGAAAATTGTACCTTTCCAAGAATTTGTCCATTTCTTCGTGGTTGTCCATTTTATTGTCATATAGTTGTTTGTAGTAGTCTCTTATATTCCTTTGTATTTCTGCAGTATCAGTTGTGATTTCTCCTTTTTCATTTCTAATTTTATTGATTTGCATCCTCCTTTTTTTTTCTTGATGAGTCTGGCCAAGGGTTTATCAATTTTGTTTATCTTTTCAAAGAACCAGCTTTTAGTTTTATTGATCTTTGCTATTGTTTTCTTCACTTCTATTTCATTTTTTTCTGCTCTCACCTTTATGATTTCTTTCCTTCTACTGACTTTGGGTTTACTTTGTTCTTCTTGCTCTAGTTGTTTTAAGTGTAGGGTTAGATTGTTTATTTGAGATTTTTCTTGTTTCTTGAGGTGAGATTGTATAGCTATAAAATTCCCTCTTAGAACAGCTTTTGTTGCGTCCCATAGGTTTTGGGTCGTCGTGTTTTCATTGTCATTTGTTCCTGTGTATTTTTTTATTTCTTCTTTGATTTCTTCCGTGATCTCTGGCTTATTTAGTAGTGCACTGTTTAGCCTCCATATATGTGTATTTTTTACAGGTTTTTCTCCTGTAATTGATTTCCAATCTCATAGTGTTGTGGTCAGCAAAGATGCTTGATACGATTTCATTTTTTTTTAATTTTCTGAGGCTTGATTTGTGACCCAAGATGTAATCTGTCCTGGAGAATGTTTCATGTGTACTTGAGAAGTGTATTCTGCCACTTTTGGGTGGAACAGTCTATAAATATCAATTAGATTTATCTGGTCTGTTCTGTCATTTAACGCTTGTGTTTCCTTATTTATTTTCTGTTTGGATGATCTGTGCATTGGTGTAAGTGGGGAGTTAAAGTCCCCTCCTATTATTGTGTTACTGTCAATTTCTCCTTTCATGGTTGTTAGCATTTGCCTTACGTATTGAGGTGCTCCTGTGTTATAGGGTGCATAAACATTTATAATTGTTATATCTTCTTCTTGGATTGATCCTTTGATCGTTAAGTAGTGTCCCTCCTTGTCTCTTGTAACAGTCTTTATTTTAAAGTCTATTTTATCTGATATGAGTATTGCTAGTCCAGCTTTCTTTTGATTTCTATTTGCATGGGATGGTTTATTCCATCCCTTCACTTTCAGTCTGTATGTGTCCCTCGGTCTGAAGTGGGTCTCTTGTAGACAGCATATATATGGGTCTTGTTTTTGTATCCATTCAGCCAGTCTGTACCTTTTGGTTGGGGCATTTAATCCATTTACATTCAAGGTTGTTATCGATATGTATGTTCCTATTACCATTTTCTTAATTGTTTTGGGTTTGTTTTTGTGGGTCCTTTTCTTCTCTTGTGTTTCCCGCTTAGAGAAGTTTCTTTAGCATTTGTTGTAAAGCTAGTTTGTTGGTGCTGAATTCTCTTAGCTTTTGCTTGTCTGAAAAGCTTTTGACTTCTCCATCGAATCTGAATGAAATCCTTGCTGGGTAGAGTAATCTTGGTTGTAGGTTTTTCTCTTTCATCACGTTAAATATGTCCTGCCACTCCCTTCTGGCCTGCAGAATTTCCGCTGAAAAATCAGCTGATAAGCTTATGGGGATTCCTTTGTATGTTATTTTTTGTTTTTCCCTTGCTGCTTTTAATATTTTTTCTTTGAATTTAGTTTTTGTTAGTTTGATTAATAGGTGTCTTGGTGTGTTTTTCCTAGGGTTTATCCTGTATGGGACTCTCTGTGCTTCCTGGACTTGGGTGACTATTTCCTTTCCCATGTTAGGGAAGTTTTCCACTGTAATGTCTTCAAATATTTTCTCAGACCCTTTCTTTTTCTCTTCTTCTTCTGGGACCCCTATAATTCGAATGTTGGTGCATTTAGTATTGTCCCAGCGGTCTCTGAGATTGTCTTCAATTCTTTTCATTCTTTTTTCTTTATTCTGCTCCTCAGCAGTTATTTCCACCATTTTGTCTTCCAGCTCACTTATTTGTTCGTCTGCATCAGTTATTCTGTTATTCCTTCTGGTGTATTTTTCAATTCAGTTATTGTGTTGTTCATCTCTGTTTGTTTGTTCTTTAGTTCTTCTAGATCTGTGTTAAATATTTCTTGTATTTTCTCAATCCGTGCCTCCATTCTATTTCTGAGATCTTGGATCATCTTTACTATCATTACTCTGAATTCTTTTTCAGGTAGAGTGCCTGTTTCCTCTTCGTTTATTTGGTCTTGTAGGCTTTTACCTTGCTCCTTCATCTGTGACATATTTTTTTGCCATCTCTTTTTTTAATGAGTGAGATTGTGTTCCTGTCATACTGGTTGTTTGGCCTGAGGCTTCTAGTACTGGGGTTTGTAGGCTATTGCGTTGAACTGGGTCTTGGTGCTAAGATGAGGACCTCCATGAGAACTCTCTCCGATGAATATTCCCTGGGGTCTGAGGCTCTCTGTAAGTCCAGTGGTTCGGACTCAGAGCTCCCATTGCAGGAGCTTCGGCCTGACCCTAGGCTCATGAACCAAGATCCCACAAGCCGCCTGGGGTGACAAAACAAAACAAACACAACAATAAGGTAAAAAATAAAATTAGACTCGGAAACTAACAGATATGTTAGGAAGAATATAAAAATAAAAATACAGATGAATCAAAACCGGAAGGTACATCAGTACCACAATAGTAAAAAAGAGGAGGAGGGAAAAGGAAGAAAAATAAAAAGTCGGGGGAGGCCTTGGCTGTGGAGGGCGGGGCCTAAGCAAGGGCGAGGTTTGGGCGGTGGGTGAGGCCAATGCTCAGGGCCCACAGGGCTGGAAAAGGCCCTGGAGGCTGTGGGGGGTGGTGGGGCTTAGGCTCAAGGAACAGAAGGGGCCCAGGTGTGCCCCCCACCCCTGGTCTCAGAGGGCGGGCGACCTCACCTGGGAGCCCAGCAGGCTTCCTGGGCTCAAGTGGGTAGGGCAAGTGCCTTCCTCTCCTCTCCTGCTCCTCCGGTCTGGGAGGGCCCCTCTCGCCTGCCTCTCCTGATCTCCCTGGCCTCAGGGGCACCGATCCTGTCTGGTCTCCATTTCTTCTCTGCCCCCCTCATTCCCCCTGCGTCCTACCAGTTCACTTTGGGGTTCCTCCCGTCTCCTTGGGCACCAGAGTCCCCCACCAGCGGCCAGCAGGCGCCCTAGTTGTCGAAGACGTTTTTTTTTTTTTAAACTCCCCAGGGTAGTTTAATTTTTCTCAAGGCAAGAGCAAGGATTGACACAGGGCCCCTCTTTTGTAGAAGGATCGTGATGAGGGGCTGGCATTCATCCCCCTCTTTCTTTGGCCCCATGTCCTTTACAGATTGGTGCTCACTCAAGCTCAGGAAACCAGGGCCGATCATCTGCTCCTAACAGGCCGTTTGTAATTTTAGCTATTGAACGTCAATGGCCCCTTTGTGGACCATTTTGTTCTGTTTTTCTTAGGAGCAAAATGCCAGCCTGGTCAAGATCTAGAAACTTGCTGTTCCATTGTAATAGGATATGCATTTCAATGAGAGCTACGCAAGTTGAAGGATACTCCTGCTAGCATCAGATTCAGCAAGCCAGTGGGAAAATCTCCCAAGTCCTCTGGAATCACTGAGCCTGAAGGCCTTAGGGGCTGGCAGCTTGGCTGCCTAAAGGCAGTGCGCTTTTAATGCAGATACGTTGTTTCTGCTCCACCACTGGCAGTAAAACGTTGCCAATAAATCCTATTATTTGTTCCCTTCCTTTCTAACATGTTATTTCCGAACTCATGATTTTAGAAAGATGTTGTTTCCAAACTTTGGGTATAAAGTGAAAATTTCTTTCATGGCACCTGCCACGATGTGTTTTTATTTCCTCATAAAGGAAGAGTTTCTTTATCATGGAATTCAGAACTTAAAAACATTGATTGTTTCATTGTGTAATTCACTTCCTAAACGCATCTTCTTTTCTTGTTAGCCTCAAAATTTGGGATTTACAAAATGAGTGAAAGAGCGTAATTTTGGGTTAGGCTTTGGGAACTGTACTGAGGGTTTGGGAAAGGTTTTAAGATGCTGTTACGTAAGATGTTAAAATCTTTTGGCAATATTAGGAGGAGTCTCTAAAGGTTTTTCTAATTTAACTATTTCAATAAGTGCCAAAGATTTTCTGTGGAAAGAGCATAGAAAGAAGCTCTTTAGACGAAGGCCCATTTCACATTTTAATGCAAATTAGTATAACTTGGAGAGTCCGCCTATATTTCTAAATATAACACTGCCTAAGATTTGTGGTATATTTTATATTATCCATTCACGTATACTGATCTCACTTCTGAAAAGCCCTATAGGGATGAATAGATTGCCTGTAGAAAGTAGGTTCATAAGCTTTCAAATATTTAAAGAAAAGATGAGACTGTAAAGGCACGGAAGATAGAGGATATAGAATTCTCAAGAAAACATTACTCAAACAGCATTGGAAGAATAAGACCCCTAAGTAATTACCACCTCCTGTAGTTCACCACGATTATGCCATCCGGTGGCCACGTCCTGGCCAAGTAAGAGGAGCGCACTGCAGGCCATTTCTGGAGCTGCTGGTAATTGCCTCATTTACAATAAAATGTTCCATAGTATATCACTCCCTTGCTTCATGCATGTATTTTTGCCTGATTTATGATTGTCTGCTCCTCAGTGAGTGAGTCGAATGTAACAGCTTTTGTTATTTCCCTACTTTTGCAATTGGTTGGCCTAGAAGACTCATAGCGCTGTTTCCTTTCTCTTATTGTTTTCTTCCAGTAGTTGAAGTGGAGACCAAAGCGGGGGAGGGGAGTGGGAGAGAAAGTCTTTCTCCCAGGACACAGTCAGCTTAATATCTCTAGTCTAGAAATTCTGCATAGGAATGATGATACAGGTAGTCAGCTAACTCAAATCCCTTTAAGCGCTAAGAATCCAGGAGAGAATCCAAAGGCAACTCTGTCTTCAGCCCAGATGGAATGTGCCCCACCACTGAATTAGTGAACAAACAATCCACATCTTAAGAGCCTGGCAAGAATTTGACTGGAATACTAAACTTCTGATAAAAACAGGCATTTTCTGACCACCTCATGAATGTCGAGTCGGTTATGAAAATGAAGATGGATTTGGAAGGGAAAAGGTTCTGCTGTTTTTGATGCTGAAAAATAGATATCTGGAAGGGGAGAGACAGGAGAAAGGTTATGAGAAGACCTGCCAGCCATTTAACAGCAGCCAGTGCAGGAGAGTGACTAGAAAGCTAAACATCCAGATGGAGGTTCCCAGGCCACTGGGATCATAACATTCCCTCTGCCAAGTGCTTGAGAAAGGCAGGCCAGCAAAATTAAAGCAGGAACAAAAACGAAGGCTGGTTCTGGAAGGCTGCAGGTCATACCAGTGAACCCCAGAGAAAATGCCTTTCTGGGAGCTGGGGTGCCCTGAGGAGGAGCAAGCAATATACTTCGCGCTCTAGTTATGGAGGCCTTGGGGTATGTAAGGGTCTGTTCAAAAGTCTGGTTTGTACATTTCCATGGCGTAAAAGTCCAAGTAAGTTTGAAACTCGGAATGATAGTGGGTCCAGTTACACACCATACATCCCACTAACCTGCGTGCTCTTAGCCACTAGAAATTTTTAATATAATTCAGTCTTCATAAGCCATAAAGAATCTTATTTTGTGGTCTTCCATACCACACAGCATCCAACATTAATATATCTCAACATCCAAAGTGAAATACAAATTTTATTATAGACAAGATTTTTATAATTGAAAATTATTTCGTATCAGATAGCTCATTTACTTTACGACCGACTGTGATTTTTTGGAAGTCATTGTGCATTCAAAATTCTCACTAAGTGAGAAAATACAAGTTACTGATTGTTTTCAAGTTGGAGTGAAATTGTGCAAATGTTAAATGTAATGATTGGTGAATAGGAGTATAAGATTTCTACAGGCATTTGGTTAAACATTTATTAATTTTGAATTTCCATCTTCTTTTTGTATTTTAGAGACAATAACCCTTTTTTAGGTCTCCAGCATTTTCATGGGTCCTTGAATAGCTCACAGGCTCTTGTCACTGTGTCTATAGTGCCAGTTGGATAAGGCAGCTGTTTCCAGCTGAGCCCATCACAAGGAAGATAGTTGCTAAACCAGTTTATTTAGACAGTTGGGTGCAATTTGGAAGGAAAGTTTTTGAAAGATGTGAACAAGTGATCTTGTCTTCAGTTTTACAATGATACGTTGATTCTATAATTTACTTAATTGTATTCCCAACAGAAGGAAAAGGAAGGAGTTGAATGTCTTCTGATTACCGGACAGACAGATTTCTACCCTAAGAAGCACTTGGAAATTCTGGGCACTTACTTGTCAAGGCAAGAAAGGTGCTTATTTATTTGCACTCAGCCTTGTTCCACAAAGGAGGTTGTGTGCCACAAATATACCTGTGATGCTCTGAGGGAAGTGTTATTCTTTTATACGTCCTTAGAGGTAGGGAAGGTCTTTGTTCGGAAAGTTCTTTGAAAAGCCACTTGGGAATGAAGTGGGGATTCCAGGGCCTGAGTGTCCACTGATGCCCAGGTCTCAGAAGTGGCGGGGGGTGGGGTGATTGTGCGCTCCTTTACCTAACAGAAGGGTGAGAAATAGGAGATTCCTATAGGAACATCCAAGTAGGAGGGAACAGGTTCCAAGAGAGCTGGATCTGGTAAGGGTGACTTAACATGGTGGAGAGTTTAGAGAGCAGATGGGTTTAAATAGAACTGCCAAGTGGTTTGTGGTGTGTTCTTTTTGGTGAGCATGAAAAGAAGGACAAAGGGAATTTGAAATCTAAGTTACTCACATAACAGGGGTAATAAATCAGAAGAGGCATTCCCGAAAAGGGACACATAGAATGCTGAGGAATCTAGCGAAAATTAAGCTGGGAATAGTCCTGGCATAAGTTTTATAAGATCCCCAAGTGATTAATTATAAGTTCTTTAAGAAGATGAGTAATCTGAGTCGCCTAGCTTAGTCTTAGGCATAGCGTAGGACCCAGGAGGTCAGTGCCCTTTTCTCCCCTCCTTGGAGGCATCTGTCAACCTCATTCTAAAGGACTGATATACTGTTCTTCAAGGTTCTATTCTAAACTCTCTTTCCCTTTGAATTTCATTCTCTCTCACCATACTCTCCTCTGCCCAATTTTCCTTTCTCTTAATGGTTAATTAATTTTATCAATGATTTTGCTAAGCCATTTTCAATTTTTCATTCTTCTTATTCTTCATATCCAGTCAGTTGATAAATACTATTAATACTACCTGGGAAATGTGTCTGACTTCATATTAGTTTCCTGTAGCTGTAATAACAAATCGCTACAAACTTTGTGGCTTAAAACACAAATTTATTGTCTTACAGTTCTGGAGGTGAGAAGTCCAAAATGGGCCTCACTGGGCTAAATCAATGTGTCAGCAAGATTGCCTTCCTTCTGGAGGCTCTAGAGAAGCGTCTGCTTCTTTGCCTTTCTAGCTTCTAGAGGCTGCACGAGTGTTTGGCTTATGGCCTCTTACTCCATGTTCAAAGACAGCAGGGCAGCATCTTCTCTCTGATCTCTGCTTCCATCCTTGCATTTCCTCTCCGACTCTGATCCTCCTTGCTCCCTCATATAAGGAACCTTGTGTTTAGATTGGGCCCACCCTGATAATTCAGAGTAATCTACCCATCTCAAGATCTGTAATCACATCTGCAGAGTCCCATTTGCCATATAAGGTAACACATACATAGGTTCTGGGGATTTAGGGCATAGACATCTCTGGAAGGCCATTATTTAGCCTACCACACATATCCTTGACCATTTCCCTCTATCTTGTTACCATCAGATTTGCCTTACCTCATGCCTGGATTATTATAATGCTACCTCTAACTGTAGAACTTCACCCCTCCAATCCAGTATACCCACTGTTTCCCGCTGTCGTCCTACAGCTGGGATCTGACCACACCTTTCTCTTTCTCAGAGCCACTCGATGGCTCCTCACTGTATACAGAAGAAATCCCCCAGTTCTTAGATGTTGAAGGTGGCCTTCCCTTTTGTATTTCCCACTTTCTACTCCTCACACAGTTCAAGCACGCATTCCATATACCAGTTCTACTCACTATTCTTTCAGCATGTCCTGAACTTCCTCAAGTATTTCCTTCTGCTTTTACTGTTCCTTCCAGGTTCAATTTTCTTCCATTTCCCTACCTTGTCAGCTAAAGCTCAAATAATCAGTCAGTCAGTCAGGACTCAAATCAAATATCCCCTCTTCTCTGACACCTAGATCCTTTCACCACCTCTAGATCCTTTTCACCACCTCTTTTCCTTCCAAAGACCTCTGTATACATTATTATAATGATATGGCTGTCTGTCTCCCCAGACTGTGAGGCTGTCAAGGGCAGGCACTGTGACTTGGTGATTTTTTGAGACCTCATAGCACAACACAAAGTGTTCATTGGAAAAAAGGAGCACATAATCTGTTTTATTAAATGTTGGAGAGTTTTCTTTAAGGGATAGCCAAAGGAGTTACAGCAATGCCCTTAAAAATCAATTTTAGAGGAATATTATGATGCAGATACAAAAGTTTTGCACATTTGATGTGCTCAGTTTGCTGGCTGGAGGAAATTTTCTCCGTTTTCTGAACCGTACCCTCTCAGGGAGGTTTAGCATTCTCCGAGAGGTCCCTCAGGTCTTTCCCAATCCTTTCCCCCCCAGTAGAGTTTCACATCTGCTTTGTCATTTGTGAGCCTCAGATATGGTGCCAAGGGGTCCTGTTCTCCAATAGACACTTCTGTTCAACTCTGTCTGCAGTGAATGACCCCTCTCAGTTCCTTATCCAGTATTTAACTCCCCGTTTCTGAGCTGTATTGAAGGTGAGGAAGGCCCATCTGATCTCCCAAGGGGCTCAGTGCCAGCAGAGTAATTAGCTAGGCTTCCTGCCAGTTCTGAGCTTTGATCTGGAAACCCATAACCTTCAGTTTCAGTATGGTGGTAGAAGAAGGTGCTGGGCTGAAGAAGAATGCTCGTGGCTCTTCTTTCAAAACTGTACAAACATTACCCCAGACAGGTTGAGAATTGGACTACACAAAGTGTTGTTGAAAAAAGAAGAGATTTATTTGTTCATTTTACTAATCGGATTCTGACAATGTGTTAGTGGCTTCACAGAAAATTTAAACTAAGGAAGCCTGTATTCAAGGGCGATAAGGCAGATACAGTTATTGAATTGTGAATGGCATTTCTCTGGGCACAGGAAGGCTCAATGTGAACAGATATGCTTCTGATAGGATGTTTGTGACTGTAGGGAAAGTGGCATCAGAAAAAGCCAACTGCAGTTTTTCCGTCCTAAAAAAAAAAAAAAAATCAGGGAGGAGAAGAAACATGGTATGACACGTAAAAGGCACATTTAACCAGAAGACACATTCTGGTTTCGTGGCCACTAGCTTAAATACAAAAGATTTCTGTTGGAGTGAGGTTTGAAAGGCTGACCAGAAATAAAGCAGCCTCAGAAAGCTGTCTGCCTATGTGAAGTACTTTGCTGGCACCAGCATGGAATGCGGCCGCTGCATTTGGTATCCAGCCGAGAGCTATAGATTTTTTACTAATACTCTTGGAGAAAGAGTTTGGCAAATATCCTTTAAGAGGTATGCTCAGAAGATTGGCCTGGCTGCCAGAGAGGCATGTGGAACCCCAAAGGATGTCACCACACTTCCTTAATGCTGTTCCTTCATGGAGCTTTGACTACAGCTTTTCAGCTTAAGAGTGAATCATAATGGAATTGCAAAGTGGTCTCATTATGTTAGATGCATTGAAACGACCTATAATGTATGACAATGGGGATGTTGGGGAGGGGGTGTTAGTGGTGGCTGGCAGCAGGCTTGGCCCACGTGCAGTTAATGAAGGCAGCGGTCTCTGTGGGTGACTGACGGGGATTCTGGGGATTCTGACCCTGTCTTAAAAATACCTACCCTCCTGGCCTGTCATGATGCTTTTATCTCAGCCTTTAAATACCTGCTGGCTAAGGCTTAGAGGACTGTAACAACCAATAAAATGCCGAGGCTGCTGGAATGCATCACACATTCAACTGTGTTAGCACCTGAGAGAATTCCCTTCAAACTTGTCCCTCTCCCATGTTCCTTGTCTGTTCCTGCCATGACCACCATCCATGATCTCTCTCATCTCCTCACCATACACATCTAATTAGGAAGGGAGTCTTGTCACTCCTAGCTCTGGGTTGATGTCTCTGCATCCAGTGTGCTGCCCTGATCATCTCTTGCTTGTATCAGTGCAGTGGGCTTGGGTCTTTTGCCAGGGCCACTGGATGAGCCTTCTACACACTACCTCCACTTGCCTTTCTAAAATAAGGCTCTCATCTTGTCACCATCCCCCTTAAAACCATTCCACAACTCTTCAGTGATCACAGGATTGTCCAAGCTTGTATCTTGGCAACAAAGACTCTTCACTGGACCCTTCCCACCACCTTTCTCTGCTCCCTGGATTCCCACCATGTGGGAGACACTCAGCTTTTACCTGATTATAAAAGCAGCATCTTTTAAAACTTTACTTTATTGTATGTGTTCTTGCCCCTCTACCTAGAATGAACTTTCCCTTCATCGTCTTATCTTTTCAAACCCAGAACGTATGTTAGTGCTATTTCTGCAACTCTTCTAGACCAGACTTAGCTGGTCCCCTTTCTGCTCAAAATAATTTGTACATAACTTCACCAAAGCACTTTCCATACTGTTAGTAACTTTCTCCCTACTTTCTCAAAGATATGAATAATGTAGCATTCATCTCTAGGTCTTCAGTGCCTGACAGTGTCTAGAACAAGAAATCTAAATTAAAAAGTTCACTACAGTAAATGGGCTGTTCTTGGGAATTTGTACATATGATCAGTTGCCCACGTAAAGAGCTATGTTGGTGAAGTTCTATGACAAACTGAAAAGCAAGGGAAAAGAATCTTCATTTGTACAACTTTTTCTCCTTTTTTTTTTTAAAAAAAATACCATTCCCCTCATTTCCTCTTAGGAAAGGCTTATGCAGTCTGTTACCTCCATCTTTAATGACAAAACAAATATTAATGGAGTACCTACTTTATCACAGACACTTTGGGGAATGCATGTGTCAGGAAATAAGATGGGCAAGGTCTCTGCTTTCATGGGACTTGTAATATAGGTTGGGCAAGATAGACATTAAATTCACAAATATGAGAATAAGATCATTTCAGATAGTGATAAGTGCTACAGAGAATTAAAACGGCGACATCAGAGCAATTTACTGAAAGGCTCCTTTGGATCGGTGTTATCACCTGTCTCAGAGAAGGTGTCATTAAAAAGTGAATGACAAGAAGGGAAGAAGATTGTAACCCTGTGAAGACATGTGGGTGAGGACAGGTGAGGTGGGGCGCATCGAGCGCAAAGACAACCGCAGCTAGTGCAGAAACCCCGAGAGAGAGAGAGCAAGATGGATACGTTTAGGAAGAGAAGAAGGCCCCAGTGGCGGAAGAAAGACATGTAGGGGGAAAAGGTAGTATATGAGTTTTTTGTTTTTGTTTTTTTTTTTGCGGTACGTGGGCCTCTCACTGCTGTGGCCTGTCCCATTGCGGAGCACAGGCTTCGGACGCGTAGGCTCAGCGGCCATGGCTCACGGGCCCAGCTGCTCCACGGCATGTGGGATCCTCCCGGACCGGGGCACGAACCCGCGTCCCCTGCATCGGCAGGCAGACTCTCAACCACTGCGCCACCAGGGAAGCCCAGTATACGAGCTTTGAGAGGTGGGCAAGCACAGATGGTGCAGAGCAGGCAGAGACGGTTTTCTTGTCACCACAGGAAGCCTTTGGAGGGCTTTGAGCAGGAGAGCAGCTCTGTTGTAAGGCTGGAGATCCAGGCCCCGTGGAAGTGGCATCCAGCATGGCTCTCAAAGGTTTCCTGATGGGATCTAGAGAGTGAATGTGCACCTCCCTGCTACCCGGCTCACCTCCATCTCTGTCTTGATTTCTGTTCCCATTTGTCTCTTTCTTACTGCTCTTGAGGACTCTGGTACGTAGTTCAAAGCACCGAGCACATGATGTCTCTTTTCCCTTGTTATATCTAAAATTTTATATTCTACCCTCTACTATATCCTATTTATCATCTGGTGGACTTTATGCTCCAGGAAAATGCAGTAGAATTTTCCTGTGGTTTTGCAGTCTCCTGGTATACCGTACACATATCTAATTTGAGAAGCATTAGGATACAGAACAGATTGACTTAATTTGAGTGAGTTGGGTTAGGTCCATCATGGAGTGGGCATGCTTGCCTGTGAGCCTCCACTGAGGACCCGGCAGGGAATCCAGGTAGAGAGAAGTTTTGCCAGTGAGCTGGGTAGAGGAAGCAACACAGGACCAAAGAGTTGTTGAAATGGGGACTGAGAAGGTTCCAGTGGCAAACTTTAATTACTCCCTTCACTTACTTTATATATCCAGAGGGCACCTGTGTGCTCCTATCAGAAAGTAAGTTCCATAAGCAGGGACCTTGCCTGATCTCTTGATCTGTTCACTGCTATATCCTCAGTGCCTAGAGCTCCATTCCTTATGGAGTGTATGAATGAATGATGAAATGTTTGAGTGAGTGTGGAAATTAGCAAGGCCTGCAGCCATTGCACTGATCTGAGACTCCTCCAGAAGAGCAGGAAAAATGTGCCACCAATGAAGACATCACCTAGAAATGATCTTGGAATTTTACTGACATTTAGAGAGGGTGTTTGAGAAGGAGGAGGTGGGAAAGAGAAAAAAGGGGAAAATCCATGGAATTAAAACTGCATAGGCAAAAAAAAAAAAGAGAGAGAGAAAGAAAAAGAAAATTAGAAAAAGAGAAACAGGTATAGTTTTAAAATAAGTATAAAATTGAACAGGGATTATAACATATTTAATCAGACTATAAAAGTCTTTCATAATTACTGAGATGACAAAGAAGCCCCTTGAAAGGAAGTTTATGAAGCACCGCTCCAATCAGGTTCAGATCCTTTTGGGATCGCTTGAGTGATAACTGTGTGGGTGTTACTCCCTGTAGATTATCATTTTCTTTCTGAATTCATTTCCTTCAGTAGAAATGAGAGCCTGCGTCACTCACAGGGCATTCTTGTGTGATGTGTGGGTTTTCCTATCTGAGAGCTCATAGAACCACAGGGCTAGTAGTTAAAAGTCACAGGAGGCTCAGCCTGGCCCTAGGTAGGAAGACTCCATCATCATCTAGAATGGGAGGCCAGAAGATGCCCAGGCAGGGAGTGCCCGGGGCACTCTTTTCAGCAGGTTGTATTGGTGTGTCGTCATCATGTCCAAATAGTAGGACCTGTTCCTTTGCATTCGTCAAGTCTCAGCTCAAATGCTGTCTTCCCTCTCTACTTCCCCCAAGACTTCCTTCTCTTTTTTCCCCACTGAATTTAGTATGTATCTACAGTCTATTAATTATATTTAATTATAATACAGATAGCTCAATTACCAAGCATGCGTTATGTACCACACAGTTTATTCGTATATTCACTTACCCCATCATTCCATTCATGAGTTACTGAACATCTTTCAACCTAAAGCACTGTGCTGGGTAAATCCTTGGGACACCAAGACAGTGAAACATGGCAGCTGCTTTTAGGAAGCTTAGCGTGTAGTGGGGAGGAAAAGGTTTAAATACCCTTTGATAAGTGGCTACTATATTTTAGTTACTATGCTGGGTACTTTACCTGCATTGTCTCTAATTTCATAACAATCCTGTAAAATGAGAACTGGGAAGCAGACACTCAGAGAGTAAACTCATTTGATTGCCTCAAGGCCACATGATTAGGAAATGATAGAGCTGAGATTGTACCTCAGGTCTATTAGGTTCCCAGCTAACTTTTTTTCCCCCTAAATTACATTCCTATTATTCTTTGCTTGTCAATTATTCTTTGCTTCTCCCCATAAATGGCAGCTGTAGCTCTCTGCCCCCTTCCCCTTATTATTACACTATAAGATCTACATGTTAGGGAGCATATCTCTTTATCACTGTTTTCTGCCAGAGGGTTTAGGATTTTGTAGGTGCACAGTTGAGGATTTGTTGAAAGCGTGCTTGCACACATGAATGAAATTGCTCCCCACACTAAGCTTCAGGTCCCATCCTTCAAAGTGATCTGCCCTCAGTCAGCTCAGCTCTCTTTCCTAGCTCCGGGCATCTATTACCGGTATCCATCAGGATCCAGCCAGTTATTTGAAGCAGGAAATACCTTAACACAGAAATTGGAGGCTTGCACATCCATGAGAAGGTCTGGGAGCCAGGGCTAGGAGGGAACTGCTGGTGCTCCGGAAATCTAAACGTGTAGGAAGCAGAGGAAAGCTATGGCAGCCTCAAAAGTGATTTTTGATAGGACACTGAGACCTCAAGTCACTGGGGCCTCAGTTGCTGCTGGAGAGAGGAGGCTTCTCCTCTTTGCTTTCCAAACCCCGAGTGGGAAACTTTCCTTGGAAACGTCTAACCCCAAATCCTGGTGGTAGAGAATTCTGGGAACTATAGTTCCCAGGGGAGAGAGCAAGAGGAGGCGAGGAGGCTTCTGAGTTCACAGTCTGACTCTTGTTAAACTCAGGTTCATTTTCTCTGCGCTGCCAGATGAAGTTTCTCACTGTGAGCCCCGGCACCACGGTCTCACTCACGCAACGCTCCCAGAAGTCAGCGTGGATTCTCATTGCCACGCTAACACTGGCAACATTCGAACTTTCGCCAGAAACAAAAGGAGATCCATCTCTAACCAGAGCAAGGGAATTCTTCTTTTTTGTTTGTTCTTTTCTAACAGAGACTAAATTATGAGGTCTAAATCTGGGTAGAGCTTTCAAATAGAGCCCTGACCAGTGCTGAATCGACTTGAGGAATGATGAAGGGCTGGCTTCTCTCTTGCGGCAGCTGTGAGTTTGGTCAGCCCTTTGCAAAGTAGGAGGAAATTTAATGAACCCAAATAAGACATGATCCTTTGTGGCTATAAAAGTTACACTTTGAAAAAGCTCAGCTGGTCAAGAGCCACTTGAAAATGATGTTACTGCTGGGGAACTCTGTCAAAAGTCCACTCCTCTGGGTGAGTTTCCTTCTCTTTGAGGGAAAACAAAGAGAGGTTTTACAAGCTAGAGAAGAGTCATTTTGCCATTTGAAAGAGCACATTCAAAAACTGAGGCCCAGTACGTTTGGGAGACATCCATAGTCAGTACCTGTTTATTTGTCCAGCTTTACACCATGTAAGTGATGCAGAATCCTTTCCGCCTCTAATAATACCTCCACCGTGGCCCTGAGTTAATGGAAAGCTGGAACGGCCAAGTGAGAGCCGGCGCTCAGATTAACCACTGTAGGTCAGACAAGTCCACAGCTGCGGTTGCGGAGGGAGGTGAGCGGGTGGAGGGAGGGAGAGCAGAGGAAGCCCTTCCTAAAATATTTTTGCCTAGTCAACGGATTGAATGCATGGTATTTTACCACCAAATTCATCAACTGGAGGATTTTCTAAAGGATCTGGGGAAACAACCACCTAATTCAAATTCTATAGCTTCTAATTGTACAAGCAGCACATTTTAGAACCCTTTTGTGCCAAGGAGTCTTCATGCATAGAGCACTTCGTCTGCTTATACAGTAGGCAACGGGGCTTAAATAGCGTTAATTATTATGTGTTTCTAGTTTGCCTCAAATTTTGATTCAGTCAGAATCCCTGAATCTGACAGCCTATAATCAAACAAAGGGAGTGCTCGGGAAGCAAGGGATTAACAGAGGGGAATTAAACTGTCGTTTTGAAACAGTTTAGACCCATATGAAAGCCCGTTTAGGAGTCTCTCCATAAATATCCCTTTTGTTTTGTCTAATTGCAGGTTTGAATGTATCAGACTCATCAGTGGGATTAGGGTTAATAGATGTTTGGTCACGCAGAACATGCAGAGGAGGAATCTGATACACACACACAAAAATTGCACTTAATGAGCTTAGCAAATGTTTGCCATATTTTTAATGAACCCTAGGGCTATCATTTAGAAATGCTTAGCAACTGCTTTTCCATCCTTGAAAATAGAGCAACTGAAGGACGTTAACACTATGTACACCCGTAAATAAGAGGAGCTATTTAAAGACACCAGCCAGGAGGAGGGAATGATGACATTTTTTCTGTCTGAGAGCCAATGATACTTAACACTCTGGGTGTGGGTTCCATGTGTGACAACATAGTTGGGAGGTTCAAGTTTCCCCAAAGGGCACCACAGAGTGTGAGGGTTTTGCAAAGAGTCGTATAACCATTTTCTTTTTTTAAGCGAAACCTGTTTAGGATCAAATCTCCCAGCCTCCTCCCCCAGCCCTGCTTTTGTTTTTCACACCTTCCTGCTGCCCTTTCCAAGTATCTGTGGAGAGGCTTTTGAAATTGGAGGTTATATGTTGCTGCTGCTTCCCTAGGTCCAAGTCCGCCAGGCCACGAGGCAGGCCTCTCCCCAGCTCAGCCGAGCAGGGCCAGATCGGCAGGCTCTCGGGATTGATTACTCAGAAGATTGAATGATCCATCTTGAGAGCCTATGGGATTTGGCTCAGAAAGCAATGCAGTCGGCAGTAATGGGGACTTACTGAAGTAGGCCATGTGGCTTGTGCTCTCAGAGCACAGACTGGGCCTGAAAGAATCAGGTTTTCCTTGGGGAAGGTTAGATTTGATAGACAGAGCACAAAATGCAAGTCCAGTGGATTATGGTTAGAGCAAATGAAGGATGACTTAGATCCTTCGTTTTCATAGAGCCAATTGATTTCAAGGACTTCTTGCCATCTCCTCCAGCCCTGCCTCTAAAGGAGGCCAAAAGAGACACCACCCCATCAAAAAACAAAAAAAAACTAAGCACAACCATTTTTCAGCTCTGCTTGAAAATGAACACTCCTGCAACAGCCGCTGATTTTGGTGTTGAACTACGGGATCATAATTCTTCTTAGGCTAGAACTAAGAATAGGCCCTTTCTCGTATTGTACAGGAGCTCTGTAAAGTGTACAAAATTATGAAGTCTTCTTTGGAGAGAGTAGAATAAAGGACCTCAGTGTCATGAGGGAAAAGGGCCTGTTTATTTTGTTCTTGTTGTTCTTATGGTGGTTGGTGGTGGTGAGGGTGGTGGTGGCCATGCGTATGTCTGTGTGTTTACGTGTTTTGCTAGTCATCAAGGGCTCCTTGCCCTCAAGCGACTATTAGAATGCCTGGTTTGATGAATGAAGCTAGAGATATTACCAAAGGCTTTATGGCTTTGTGGCTTAAAGACATTGTCAGTAATAAGCAATTTTTCTTTTAGAAGTGTCTAAATTCTTGGCATCCAAACCAGTGGATCAGATGAGTTCCAAAAATATCATTTGTTAAATGGCTCCCTTAGGTCATAGGTCCAAAACCCACACACCTACAGAATCTAGATTGGAAGCATAATTGAATGAATCTAGGCAGATGAATTATTAAGGAGTTGTAGGAACTGCAGAAAACTGAAAACCACACATGTCCCATCTGAAGTGAGTAGGGGCTATTTGGCTGAATGGTCTCACCTTTAAACTCATGATCCAGCCCTGACTCATGCCTCTCCACTGCCTTCTGGGTTTCTGGACTTTTAACTTGATTTTGACCTTGACAGCAGTGATTCACTGACTCTACCTTATCTTTTGGCTTTAAGACACCAACTTGCATTTTCTCTCAAGTCCTCTGAGCGCCATCCTAGACCGAAGTCTCTCAGGTGAATAAGAGAATGAGTGAATGAATGAATGAATGAATGGTCTACATTTGTTTAGCACTAGTATATGTGAGTCTTTTCCTCCTTCCCTCCTCCCTTCCTTCCTGGGTATATAAAGATAAGCGAGGAATAGACTCTTGGCCTTGTAGATACTACATAATCTAGAGGGAGTGGGGCACAAACGTTTGCACAAACAGTTGTCACACGATGAGAAGTGCTCTGGCTATGACACACTCAGAGCTCATGGGGAGAATAAAGAAGAGATCCCCTGAGTCTCACCAGGCAGTCAGGGAAAGCCTCACAGACCACTATGTGTGTGTTAAATTGTGTGTAGGTGTGTTCCAGGTGGCAATGTTGAAAAGAATACTGTATATAAAAGGGCAGCATGTGCAAAGACACAAGGGTGTGAGAATATGGCTTGCTTGGAAAGTAACAAACACAGACGCAGATTGAGGGAGCTGTAGGTAAGAGGCTAGAGAGGTGGACATGAATCAGAGCCTAAAGCTTGGACTTGATCTTACAGATACTGGAGGACCACTGAAGGATTTTCAATACTCATGGTGTATCCAGGAGTTACCTAGCTCTTCAGGAGAAATCCAGCTTCAAATGATTCTTTAGCTTCCAAACTCCATATTAAAAGAAGAGAAGCTCTTCTCAGAACATTTGTGTGTGTGCATTTCTCAATATTACATTTTTAAAGGCATATTAGGGTGAAAACCCCAAACTGCTGAAAATAGTTTAGTCAGTATCCCAGGATCTAGTCTCCAAGGGAATATCTGGGGTTCCTTCATTGAATAGTTGGGCACCTACAGATTTCTTCCAGTTCACTTGTAGAAGATAATGCTTAAGCTCTTTTTTTTTTTTTTTTGTACCCGTCTATTCCTTTTACAAAGAGATGCTCAAGCATCTGACCAGGCAAAACCCTCTGGCCATCTTTCTGGATGTTTCACTTTTCTGGGACAGTGTTTGACTACTAAATGGATACCGATTCGTCTAGGAGAATGCCTTTACTTTTGTCATTTCCCAAATTACTTTTTAGAAGTGTTCAGTTGTCCTGCCAATGCAAATAGATCCAATAAGCCTTTATGAACACCTGCTAGGGACATGGCAGCATGCTCTGGAAGGTGGCATTACAGTGGCTATCATCACCTTCTTTTCTTAAAAAGTTAATAATCTCTCAGAATCATTGATGGGACTACTTTATAAAAAGGTAGGGCGAACTTTTGGGGGGAAAAGCCAAATTTTTAGATAAAATAAAAGGAAATGCCTTGGTTATTTGTGACGTTTCGGTTTTAAAATCAGAGATTTTCTTAGCTCAGACACAAAAGGTCTAATGAGTATTTTCTCGTTAAGAAAACAAAAACACAGCTAAAAGTTGCAAATGCAAAATATCAATCAAAAATCCTCTTTAGGAATGGAGTGAGGAAGGGCTGAGTAGAATTCTTAGGTTGATCTGTTTAGGCTTAGGTTAGCCTCTTCAAGGTCTAGAATTACCCATGCTTATAAACCTCATAAATTAAACTACCACTATGTATCAGTAGCTTTGAGTGCCTCAGAGACTTAATAAACAATTTTAACACAAGACCAGCATTATAGGGGGGGAAAGCTAGTTTAACCACTGTGCCTATCTTCCAGAGGACTTAGGTCTGTTATAAACATGATACAATCAAGAAAGTCCAACATTTAAAAACCTGGCATTCTTATTAATTTGATCTATTCTAGAGTTTAAGACTGATTTTTTTTTAATTTAAAAAATTTATTTTAAATTGTGGTAAAATACACATAACATAAAATTTACTATTTTAACCATTTTTAAAATCAGTACATGACTGATTTGCCTTGAAATGAGGGAAACAGCTTGTCCCAAACTGTCCTTTGGAGGAGGTACTCTTTAAATGTTTGTATTTAGGTTAGAAAATGGAAAAAATCCTTTTCCCGGTAAAGTCGGGAGAGGGCGAGATTGGAACTTTATAGTAGAAAATAACACGTTAGCTTAAGAGGGTCAGAACAAAAGCCCAGAGGCCAGAAGGCTTGGGTTCTAGAATGTGGGCCCGTTGTGAACGGAGACTGCTGATGCCCGCGAAGGGAGTGGGAGCGAAGGTTTACAGCTGACTGGTTTGGTATGCCTCTAGCTGATCTATGGCCGCTGATCTGTTTGGGTCTTTTCATGGGTGGGGGGCAATATTTGGGTTATTTATTCTGACAGGAGGCTAGATGCTATTTCCATCTGCCTTGGAGTATTTGAGGAGATAAGTGTCTGCCACATCCTGATAAATGGCTTCTATGGTTCATTGCCAGAGAAACTGAGTTATGGCTCCTATATTTCATTTCAGAGAAAACTTCAGCCACCCGAAGTATGCACTGCAGGCCTCCATTTGACCAGAACAGCAAAGTGTTTTTCTGTTTAAAGGACAAGGTTTGCACAGTAGCACCTGAGGGTGACTGGAGGGTAGTGGATAAATTGAAAGACTTCGTAAGTTAGGCTAGTAAATCAAGTGTGGTCAGTTCAAAATACAAAAAAGGATCCAGGGAACGAAACCTAACGATTCTATGTCCTGGCTGAGTTTAAAGTCATCTTTACATCAGCACTCACATACTTAGTCAGTTATAATTGTTCTAGAGCATGTGATCTTTAAGAATAACAAAGCGGGGGGATACATTTCAATGTTATTCATAGTATCACAATATATTTATTTTTATAAGAAATATGAAAGAGATACTTTTTTGGGACACATATACCAATTATATGTATCAGTGGATTGAATGAAAATTTATTCTAGATACCAACTGAATTTCAGATACCAAATGGCAAGGAGATTATAATTGTAAATAGGCTTGTCATAATCTAGTATTATACAGAGGCATATATATATAGTCTGTATTCATCACTTCCTGATATATGGGTACCTACACATGTTGAATGGCTTATACTGATGGGGTGGGGTCTCTGTTGCGTGGAAGGAGGGGAAATGTAGCCCAAGGAATGTGTGAAATCAGTACTTTCTGGGGGAAGATTTGGTGGGCACCAAGACCTTTGGGGAAAGAGTCGAAATAAGGAGAGAGGACCAGAGCTTTTTTGCATTCTTTTTAGCACAAAAGTAAGATGAGCCAAGAACTCACTTGGGATCTAATCACATTAAGCCAAGTCCACATGTGACAAACTGTGTCTCTTCTGGAGAGGTACAGTTGCATCTCTGAACTGGATTTACATTGCCTGGATTGTGGCAACGATTCCTCAGGATTTAAATTTTTGGATTTTGAATACTGTAACTTGCAGCCAGAATACATTAAGAGTAATATCGCTTTACATCTTTCCTATGAGTTAGTACAGATTTGAAAAAGAAACTCGAAGTATGCGGCGACAGTAGTTTAACAGAATGTGCTGTAACTTCTCCAGCTGCTGCTAGTTTCAGGAGCCAATTTGCAACATCCTTGCTATTCTTTTGGGTTCCATTATTTTGAAGTTCTTTTCTCATCTGCTCATGAGATCACAAGGATAGACACCTGTAGTCATTTAGCTTTGTCTGTATTTGACAATTTGTACATGTAAATGATCGCATTACGTCAAATACAAACGTATCTCACCATGGCCTTTCAGAAGCACAGACTTAAAAAAATATTTTTTTCTTATTTTACATAGAGGTGAGTTTAGGAATATCCCTTGTCTAATTCCTGTTTTGCCTACCATAAGGCCAGTGATGCATCAGAAATCACAGTAAGTATTTATAAAGGGAGCAAATAGGATCCATTAGATTTTACACCACTGTTTTTTAAAAAGTGTAGAGTTTCTCACCATCCATTTAAATGAGACTTTGATTTAATAACTCACCAGGGTTTGGATAAAATTTCAATTGAGTAATGCTACTATAGAAGCTGGAGCCAGGCCAACATGATTTGAGTGTCAGGGGACCACACCTAATTATTGTGACCTGACCAGAGATATGAAGCCTTGTCTTTTTAAACCAGCTAAACTGAAGGGGGAAACATGCCAAGGAGAGGGTATGCCAGTTTGGCCTTACATGCCCTAAACTTGCTGTCTAGGTTGATTCAGTGGGAAGAACATGGGCTTTGTAGACAAACCTCAGATTGAATTCTGGCTGTTGCATTTATAACCTTGAGGCCTTGAGCATTTTACTTAACCTCTCTGAGTCTCAGTTTCCCTTCCCATAAAACAGGGATTATATCTCCCCTGCATTGCTGTTTGTAAAAATGAAATGAAATAAAATAACTCATGTCTGATCGCTAGGCCAGCACATGGTGGCTACTCCAGAACCATCCATTCCTTTGCTCCTTTTTCTTTCTGAGCATGTCAAATTAATGATGGGCAATGCTTTTTGCAAGCTATTGAAAATAGCTACTTCTACATAATGATGCTGAAATTCACTAGATCTTTAATGCTGGGAATAAAAATATTCATGAAAGTTACAGAGGAGGGGGGCATGAGTTAGAGCAGGATCTTTTCTTATAACATTCTTCTCATTTTTCTCCCTTTTAGACAAGAGAAGGAAATATCATTACCCCATAGAAAAGAAATTTGTTCTGATTTCCCTCCCTCTCTCTTATTTTATTTTATTTATTTTAATCTAATCTAATTTAATCCAATTTAGTTTAATTTTAATTTTTTGGCAGAATAGAGAACTTTAATCAGAGCTTTAGAGAACACAACAAATTTGCCATCTTCGTTCTCTTCCCAGAGAATACCTCGAGGTTCATATGGGCAAATCTCCTCTCTGATGATGATCTTCTGTAAATCGGGGAGAGGGATGCAGTTGCGCTGGTCAGCATGTAAAATAACATGCCGTCCATATAGAACGCAGTGTGCAAAGTACCAGTGTCACTTGACATTCAAGGCACTTTAACACCTGTTTCCATAGCTACACTGTAATCCAGACATTTGAGAGGCAGGCCTGCCTCTGCCGGGCCTGTCATCTCAGGGAAATAAATTAAGAAAGCTGATGACAAGGCCTGGATTATACAATTTCTTTGAAGTACAAAGTAGGCCTGAAATCTAACCAGGAACGAACAGAGTTCAGACAAAATGGATAAAATCCATTTCCGGTAACCTTTTTAAGAAAATTTGAATGCAGCCTCCTTTCTACGTTTTGTTCCCCAACTCCCAGAAGCAGCATCATATGTTACACCTGGCAGTGGTATTTGTGGCACCATATTTTTCTTATTTTTAAGAGGTGATACCATATTTTTTTAAATGGAAGTTTGGAAAAAATAAACAGATGGGAAGATACTGGTGGAGCGGGGCATGGTGGAGAGGGAAAAAGAGAGAAAGATGGAGTTAGGCAAGTGCTAAAGGGCAAAGCTTTGGTACCAGACACTGAGATATTTGCATATTCACAATATGTTTCTGGCTGAGAGCACGTTTTTCTGGAGTTCTGTATGTATTTCTAGGTCTCTATATTTATCCATGTCTCTGGCTACATATGTAAGACTAAGTTTAGAGTTGGTGTGTTTGCTGGATGCTTTGCAGTGGTACTTGAAGAATTCCATGTTAAACAGGCACGAGCAGCAGACGTGAGCTGCTCTCACGTGGGAGGGGACATGGCAGAGGGAGGTGGAGGCTGGGGCTCAGTTCCTTGGCACAGTGGCCAGCGATAGGGCCTTTCAACGTTATTTTCATCAAGTGTTTCTGAGCCAGTTCATTTATTTTTGGATTCCTCTTCATTCCAGACAAAAGCAGTTTGATAATAAAATCAGACAGTGCTGCATGGGAACAACTACCCTCCTCCGAAAGACCCTTACCCAGCTTTTTTTTTTTTTTACCTCATATGTTAGTGAAATTCGGGGTTGGGTGATCCTAGTAGAAAATCAAGTAATGTCTGTTTGCCTGAGTCCTGTTTATTACCTTATTTATTCTGGTAAATAAGTGGGGGAGAAAGTTGTTTCTGAGGGGATTCAGGTAAGGAGAGAGTGAGTCAGAAGAAGGGATGACATTGCCAAGAGAATAGATCTTAAATGTTCTCACCACACACACACACACACACACACACACACACACAATGGTAATTACTTGATGTGATGCAGGTGTTAATTGATGCTATTGTAATCATTTTACAATATATAAGTGTATCAAATCAACACATTGTACACCTTAAACTTACACAATATTACATGTCAATTATACCTCAACAAAGCTGGGGAAAAAAAGAAGGGATTACTACAGGGCTCCGTGCTCTCCCAGGGATGTGGCCACTAGCCATCATGGGAATGTGCTTGTCGTTAGTTGGTTTACTTTTGTGCCCTTTTCTTAGTGTTCATGCCACCCACACCATTCAGACTCCCTGGACCAGGTGACACTGATGACTTAGCCTGCTTATTATTTCTACCATCATCTAGAAAATTTACCTTTGGGACAGTAAAGTAAAACATTTTTATTAAATCATGTACAACATTAAGTATCCCCTTTTTGTGATGTTTTAAATCCAGTATTTTATTTAAAACTGCTTTACAAAGGAAAATATGCCAGTGGGTTTGCTTCCTATTAGGTGAATTTATCTCTTTTTCCAAATTGAAAAACAAAAGATGAAAATTATGAAGTAAAGTTACAAACACATGAAAAGTAAAGAAACTCATCTGATATTATTGGCCTGAGGGGTTATGTGTGTGTACTCAAGCGTGTGCCACCACATCAAAGTAATCATGGTGGCAGAGCATGTGCCTGGGGTCCCCAAGACCACCCCCAGTTTTGATGATTTGCTAGGAGGACTCATAGGACTCAGCATATAGTCATACTCTTGGTTGTGATTTATTACAGTGAAAGAATACAAGACAATATCAATAAAGAGAAAAGGCACCTAAGGCAAAGTCTGGAGGAGACCAGATGCAAGCTTCCAAGAGTCCCTTCCCAGTAGGTCACATGGATGTGCTTGATTCCCCCAGCAGCTATGTAAAATGTTGTCTTCCAGGAAGCATATTAGAGACTCAGAACACTTAGAAGTGCCCCAGGTTTTTCTTGGGGACTGGTCATGAAGGCATCCTCCTCCCACATGTACCTAAATACCAGACTCCTGGAAGGAAAGCAGTTGTTAGCATAAACCATGTTATTTGCACAAAGAGTTTAGAGACACTGGTTCATTTTTATTCGTTAGCATGGTAGGAATTCTCCCCGAATCCAAGTTCACAGACAGCAACCAAGGGCCAGCCTTGCAAGCAGGCCTTTAGGGTAGCTGTCTCAGGCCTGCTGTAACTCTTTTTTTGTGCAGTTAGGCAGAGAGGCTCTAATGATAGACTTTCCTGGCAGCCTTCAGTTCTCAGGAAGAACGGGTGCTGCGTTATAAGGCCGTGGACTGCCACAGGGTCAGCTGTGCAAGGAGGGATGGATGATCCCATAGGAGAAGCTGGGGTGGGCGAGGTTGACTGGTCCAGAGAGGGAGGACTCAGCAGAGTCAGGGTCTGCAACCAGCAGGAGTAAGGGGGAGGCCAAGCTGCCCAGGGAATTCCATCCAGAGCATTTCTCACAGCAAAACAATGGACCACAGACAATACCAGAGGCCGGTAGGAGGCAAAATGACCAGGAAGAGAAGAGCGATCCCTCCAGCAGGCAAATAGCCAAGGACCAGCACAAGCCCAAAGAACTCCGTTCCCTCAGCGTCAGGGGAACACATGAGGCACCCTCTCTCTCTCCATGTACTCAGATGCTCTTTGGAAGATAAACAGAGGAATGGAAAGAGACTGAACATTGCCTAGTGGATTGTTCAGGTCACGGGTCATTGCTTTAAGCCAGACTGCATGTTGAATACATTTTTTCCCTGCTCACCAGTGGGTAGGCATTTGGGGAACAAGCCAGATTAGAGACTGAATAATAAAATTACACTTTTGCCTACATCCGCATTGTAGTATGAATTAAACGCTGTGCCTTTATTACTCTAGTAATTTTTCTTTAATTTATGAGAAAAGGTATTATTTTATAGTCTGAGGTCGTTTACTGTTTCATTACCCCAAAACTTTTTTCTGCTTTTAGGTATCTTCTAAAAATAAGAATATGTTGCCTCCAGATAATGGTGTTTTCCAATGTGCTCAAGATTCTCAATCTAAGATGGATGCCAAATATAAAGCTCTTTTAAGGCCAGCTAAAGTACAATATGTGATAGTCTTTAAAGATGGCGGCCGAAAATCCCTTGTCTCCCTATGTGGGCCAGCTGATTCATCCATTAACAAGGGACGCCCATCTCCTTAAATCTGGGCTGATCCCTCTGATTCCTTTGATCATGCAGCAAAAATCACATAATACCAGTTCTGGGCTTATTAGCCTTTATGAAGCCTGACATTTTCCTCTTTTTCTTTATGGAAACCTGCTGCCATGTAAGAAATGCAGCCACCCCCATACCTCTACGCGGTGAATATATCCAGTTAGATATGTGGCGAGGCCACAGGGAGGAGCCCTGAGAAGCCCCACCAACAGTAATAAGCGAGGCCCCAGACCTAGAACCGCAGTTGTACCGTCCAGCTCCTTCTCAGTCATTCTCAGACATTCTCATTTATGTCACCCCAGCTAAGACCCCAGATATCAAGAAGCTGAGACACTCTTGCTGTGCAAGTTCCTGATCTACAGATTCAGCAACAAATGAAATAGTTGTTGTTTTAAGTCACTAAATTTGGGGGCAGTTTGCTTTGCAGCAATAGATAACTGGAACACATTATAAGTTAGCATTTTAGGTACTGCCCAAACTAAAAACGTAATAATCTTCAAACAAATAAATACAAACATTCCTTGTCACCTACACGAAATGGTTTTAGCTTGGACTTTTGGAGTCAAATGATCCTCCGAATAGCCTTCAAGTCATTCTGACATTAAAATCTTCTGTGGCTTTTGACAGTACAGATTTAGGTACATCAAAATTTACTGTCTGTTTCATCAGGTAGGAAGTAGAAAACAGAGTTAATTCTGTTATTCAGATATCATCACCAATAGCATTACCCTTGCTTACAGCTTTTTGCCTGAGGAAACTTTTTTTACTTTTTATGATAGAATTTTTCAAAAATATCTCAAAGTAGGAAATTCAGACAACACAGCCCCCATGTATCCTTCAGCTAATTTCAGCAATTATCAACATCCTGCCATTTTCTTCTGAAGAATCAATCTTATGACCATCTTTTCTCACAAGCAGCTTCCGTTCTGGGCACTGTTATCTGACCCGTGTGACAGAGGCTGGAGGACGTGGAAGAGAAGGTGAGGTGGGGAGTAGGTGAGAAGGAGGAAAGTGTCATTCCATTGAAAACTGGAGAATCTCTCCTATTCACATCCTGTTTCCATTCTCTTTAATCAGAGGACTTATTTTCCACTTAGCACCTTAGTTAGTACATGGAGGAATACTGCCTCCAAAATTGAAATAAAGTGGTTTGCCTTACTAAATTCCTAGCAGTGGCCATGGTTCAGGCTTTAATAAGTGCCTCTGATATAAACACTTCCAGAAACCATTTTCTAAAAGGGCGTCCTCCTGCAGAAAGGTTTAAACAAAACTTAAACAAGATTTCAAACATAGATTTACAATAGCTTCATGACAAAACTACGCCTTAAAATGTTTCAGGAGTTGCTGTGGGTTTTCGACTGGGAACATGGTGTGTGTTATACATTAGCTGTTTAATGTGTTCAGTTGTTGAATCCAAAATTGCTTGGAACGTTTAAACGTTGGCAGCCATGAAAACAAACACTAGTTCACGTTCCCAGGGCCTAAAAGAAATCAAAACAAACTTAATAGAAGTCAGGCTTAATCATTTTTCTTCATACGACTAATAAAGTTGTGAAAAACCGAGCTTCAGTTTTACATTTAAGCGGTCATCTTCATAATTACATCTGGGTTACAAATGTAATGCTGTGTTTCTTCTCCGTAGTTGTAAAATGAAAACTGAACTTTTATATATTCTGTGGTCTGTATCATGTGACCACAGTGGGCTTAATGAGAATCAGGCAGTGGGCCAAAAGGAAATGTAATCCTGTCTGTCCCTCCCTTTCCTTTTTGGGAATCTGTTAGAGTTGTATTTGTTTGGGGGTCAGAGTTTTCTCTGGAAGTTTATGGATGCGTGGAGATGTCGTGGGACAGAATGAAAGAGCAGAAAATTGGGTGACTATAAGTAGGTAAAAATCAGAATTTGCTGACAGAAGGCTGGTCAGCATTTTGGCAGGTCTAATAGTTTTGGAAAGCTTTTGCAAGGCTGAGCTGATTTGGTTTGCTACTAAAACTGTGTTGGACCCTGAGTGTTTAGATGCAGGTCATAACTATTTTATAGGTATTTCCTACTGAGGTAAAAGGCTTATATTTATCATATGTTGCTTTGCGAAGGTTGTTCTTTGAAGGATTTGATTCTCTTGCGAACACAAACAGGGCCATGAGATACATCATCACACTTGGGTGCCCCGTTTCCTAACAATGGTGTGAAAGGGCACCACACTCAAAGGGGGAGATCTAGGTTTGTGACTAACTTTACTCTCGCAAGACCTGTTGTTAAGTAGCTAAATATACTTATATTCATTCTGCAGTGTCCAATATCTTTCTTGCTTTATGTGCAAACTGGGGATAATAAAATCTTTACTTTCTACCTGATAAGATTGTTTTGTTGTTTTAATTTTTATTGAAGTATAGTTGATTTACAATGTTGTGTTAGTTTCAGGTGTACAGCAAAGTGAATCAGTTATACATATACATATATCCACTCTTTATTTTTTGGATTCTTTTCCCATATAGGCCATTACAGAGTATTGAGTAGAGTTCCCTGCGCTGTATAGCAGGTTCTTATTTGTTATCTATTTAATATACAGTAGTGTGTGTATGTCAGTCCCAGCCTCCCAATTTATCCCTCTCCCCTCCCTTTATCCCCTAGTAACCATAAGTTTGTTTTCTACATCCGTGACTCTCCTTCTGTTTTGACAATAAGTTCATTTGTACCCTTTTTTTTTCCTACCTGATTAAAAATGAAAAGACATTAGCTAGTGGCTTGAAAGTAAAGTATGAAGGCCTAATCGTCGACATCAGTGTTACTTAGTGAGTGCCTACCTCATGCAGAGCGGAGCCTGCAGAAGAGAAGTTTCAGAAAAACATGCCAGGTATTGCTACTAATATAAACAAGATTGTAATCCTTAAGTAAATCATTTGTTCCTGAGACTGGGAAGTTAGACAAAAGTGTAATAAACACATGGACTTTATCATTATCTTTTTCCTTGCTGTTGGCTTTCACTGCTAGATCGACAGGTATTTGATCTTAATTCAAAGCATACATATGCCTCGTGCACAAACCTACACAGGTACACACATATGCGCACTGGATTTCTAGTGACTGGTGGATCTGCTCACACTAAACACAATCTAAATGGGCATTGCTGATATGAAGAGTTAGAGTTCTATAAAAGACTGAGATCTACCAGGTTGAAACGCATCACTCTACGAGCTTACGCAAACCTTCTGCTTCCGTTTTCCATTACTGCATAATGAACCACCCCAAACTTGGATAGCCTAAGACAATAAGCGTTTTATTGCCTATGATTCTGTGAGAGAGGAGCTGTGGTGGGGTCAGTGGGGACTGGCTCATTTCTGCTTCACCTAGAGTCAACTGGGCAGCTCAGCTGGGCTTGAGGATCCAAGATAGCCTTACTCACGTGTGTGGGATTTGCTGCTGGCTCTTGGCTGGGGCCCTTCAGTCTCCTCCATATTGATTCTGTCTCCACATGGTTTCTCATGCTCGGAACTCTCTCTTCATGCGGCCTGTCCTGCAGGAGGAGACAGGACTTCTTCACGTGATGGCTAGCTTCCAAGGGGCAAAAGAGAAGCTGCAAGATCTCTTAAGGCCTAGGCCCAGAACCCACAGCAGCCGTGACCTTCCTCCTGACTTCTTGCTGTATGAGAAAAATAAACTCCTGAATGTTTGAACTATTCTGATGGGGTATTCTTTTCTGTGGTTGAGTAATTCCTTTTGGCTACAGTGCTAAATGCTGGCTTATCTGGGCATTGAGCCTTCCACCCTTTCCTCCTTTGTTGTTAGCGTCAAACACAAAAGCTTTCCTGAGGCAGCCAGGAATATCACTGTCTGGATTACTGTTTCAAATAAGAAGAGGAGGCATTTCACCATTTTGTTTGCTTTGTTTTGAGTTAACTCCTTGTTGATAAGAAAATTTAATTAAACAACATCTCTGTTGCCCTGAGAATCACAATTCTTCTAGGCGAATTTGGTAAGGGACTGCCCTGTGAATTTCAAAAAGGATACTGCAGAGAAAGAAACAGTATAGAATTAAGTGGTGACAACAAGCATTAATATTCCTGACAGTCTTCAAAAGAACCTTAAAGAAAATGGAACCGGTCAAAGCTAATGGATTATTTTCATAAATCTTTACCTCAATAAATAGTTGTAGAGAATTACTCCGGCATCAGTATGATCATAAGATTCTAATCGCACAGTCTTCCTCAAATGTCAGAGCTGAGAACAGGAATAAACCATACCTTCTTGCTTGGATACTTGTTAGTTAAATCACATCTTAGTTGGACTGCCTGAAATCTGATAGAGCACAAAGTAGCAGATGTGTGTATGGAAAATCAAAAGACAGAAATTAGCTACTTCACTGTAGTTTGGTCTCACTAACCCTCTTTCCAAGCTTCTGAACTTTGAAAGGGATGCTAATAGTTATAAGAAAATTGATTCAAGGACATGAGAACTTAAAAAACAACACAGTAAGAACAACAGATCACATGAAAATGTTTGGTCAGTATCTCCGGCTTCATGACAAAAAGGGTCCTTCGTCTGGCTTACTGGGTCTGGAAGGAATCAGCTTAAGAGAAACCATAGAGCAAGGCACAGGGGCTAAGGAAGCCCAATGCCCCGAAAAAAGACAGTCCAGGGAAGTACTCCAACCTTGAGTGTTAGGCTCTCTTCCTTTTCTCCCTTCCTCCCTCCGTCTTTTCCTCCTCCCCTTGTACTTTTGGGGTTTTTCCCCAGGCGAACATAAGGATGTGTCCAAGTTGTCTGGTCTCGTTTAGATTGGTCCATGGGTTTCCATCCAGGAAGCTCTCTTTATTCCAGGGCTATGTAATAAGCTTAAATCCAAGATCATCTACTCAGAGAGGAACTGGAAAACTGCTTAGAGAAGACAAAGCCAATGTTGTGAACATTGCTAAAGTGGGTTTTTCTGCTGACTGGTCATGCTTTCCCTTCACAGGCACAGACAGGTGTACAATGCTCTTTTTCTTTTTTTAAGCCTTCGGTACTGGTTTCTCCTCATCTTCATGACTATTCAGATGTTTTGGTGTTCTAGGGCTTGGTACAGAGCCCTCTTGCCTTGACCATTTCCTTGGGTGAATGTTGTTAGGTCTATGGCTTTATGTATCTATCTCAATGCTAATATCTTTCAAATTTGTATCTTCAAACCAGACTTCCCTGATAACTCCAGGATCCTGGATCTGAGTGCCACTTGACATCTTCTTTTAAATGTTGATAGGCATCTTAAACTTAACATATTAAAAAAATTACTTGAGGGAGTTCCCTGGTGGTGCAGTCGTTAAGAATCCGCCTGCCAACGCAGGGGACACTGGTTCGAGCCCTGGTCCGGGAAGTTCCCACATGCCGTGGAGCAACTAAGCCCGTGCATCACAACTACTGAACCTGCGCTCTAGAGCCCGCGAGCCACAACTACTGAGCCCGTGTGCCACAACTACTGAAGCCTGCACACCTAGAGCCTGTGCTCCACAACAAGAGAAGCCACTGCAATGACAAGCTTGCGCACCACGATGAAGAGTAGCACCCCACTCGCTGCAACTAGAGGAGGCCTGTGCATAACGACGAAGACCCAACACAGCCATAAATAAAGAAATTTAAAATATTTTTTAAAATCACTTGATAAACAACCACATCAACACACACACACACACACACACACACATATGCCCCTTCTTCTTCCAGGACATCCTCTATCTGTAAAGGCTCCCTCCAACCCTCATGCACTCAGTTGTTCAAACCAAATATCTAGGAGTTATTTCTTATTTTTCTCTTTTACTCACCCCCAGATTGATTCTGTCAGTGTTCCAGGCAATTCTATTTCTAAAATATATTTGGAATCTATTTTCTTCTCCACAATTTTTACTACTAACACCTTAGTCTAAGTCTCGAAACTATCATTTCACATGAATTATGCCACTTGCTTAATATCTGTTTTCCCTACTTCTTCTCTTGCTGTCTATTGTCAGTTCCCCATACAGGAGTCAGAGTTGTCTCTTTAAGAAGATAAATCTGATCATGGCACTCCTCTGCATAAAATCATCCAATACCTTCTTAGCACACATAGAATAAAATAAAATCTTACTGCTTAAAACTCACATAATCTGGCCCCACCTAGCTCGCCCACCTCATCCTGCACCTCCCTCTCGCCCTCTCATTGTACTTCCATCCGGTATCCTTTCCCCTGTACCTCAAGCACATCAAGTATGTTCCTGCCTTAGATCATTCACATCTGCCATCCCCTTTGTGTGCAACACTTTCCCTCCAAATCCCTTTACGGATGGACTCTTCTTGTGATTTGGTTGTCATTTCAGATGCCAACTCCTCAGACGGTCCTTTTCCAACCACCTTCTTTCATTTTCTTCAGAGCACTTCCCACTGTCTGAGATTGGTTATGGAATATCACTCCTAGTAGAATGTAAGCTCTTTTAGAATGGGGACCTCATCTGTTTACTTCTTCACTGAATCTCCAACACCTAGAGTATTGTCTGGTACGTACTGTTCCCTCAGTAAATATTTGCTGAGTATAAGCTTTCCAACAGAGCACCTAGAAGATGTTTGATGCATATTTGTTAGATAAATGAATACTGTGTCCAAGTGATGTGTGACACTTGCCTGTGCTGTTCTCTGAAAGAATTATTTTCCATACCCCCCAACCTCACCCCACTGTGTTTGGCTGAGTCTGTCTGACTTTGGACTGTGGCCAGTATATACATATGGTCTATATACAGATTCCAGAGCAAGGAATGAGTGGGGCATTTTGTTCAATCAAATATTTGCCTGAACATATCTCACTGGACCTTGGTAATTTACTTTAATGGAGAGTTCTAATAACAATCTATACTTCTCTCCAATATTTTACACTAGACATCAAATGCTCTTTCCTCATTTTCTTCTAGGTCTAGGATTCTTTGAGTCTCTGTCTCTTATATTTTGTTTTTGTTACCTAATGTAGAGGAGTTGCCAGCAGTATTCATGTAAACTCTCTCCCATACTCAGTGGAGTCAAAGGCTAAGAGGGTCTCTGACTTCACTTGTCTGCAAGATTTCTGCAGCCATAGAAAAGCATGTTATTTTTGTGGCTAAACTCTTTGCCATTTCTCTTCAACTGTGCAGAAAGCTTTCCTTACTTATTAATATTGGCCTTCAAGCATTTTGCCATTGCAAAAAGAAAGTTGTTTCATTTCTTTTTAAGTTCCTGGCCATAAGCCATTGTGATTCCATTTTTTAAACATTCACATTTGGGAAATTTGATGCAAATTCAAGTTTGGAGTAGTAAGATGCCTCAAACCACATGCTATGGTTGAACTCAAAGTTTGGTCTGATATTATGTTTGTCTTTAAAGGATATTTTTAAAATCTGTAAATTAATTGGTTTATTCTGCACAGCATAGCAAAAAGTGAAAAACAAATATGTGAGAGATGAGAAAAATACCACAGATTCTTACTGCTTCTATAATTGACAATTTTAATTTGAAATTTAAAATCAAGAATTTATATCTTTTAAAAAATAGGAATGAGACAAATTCACAAACTTCACATATATATACATACACACATACATACATACACAGAGTGTATGTATGTATGTGTGTATTTATATTGTATATCAGATGTTACTTAGAGTTTTTTTTTTTCCCCAATGCTGTAAGTCATTTGCCAGAAATCTTTATGTTTTTAATTGAGCATTTTTTTATTTTTTCAGGTAAGACGACTGACCCTAGAAATGGGTCCAAATTTTTATAATATTATCTAGAAATGGTTCCTGTTATAGAGCATGTTTTGTTTGGGGTTATTGTGCTTTCCTCTAAAGTAGTATAAAATATTGGAGAGCGGAACACATTGTTATTAGAACCCATGCTCTCATGGGAAGTGCATAGAATAGGGGATCTAATTGTTCTGGGTTCTAATACTATCCTTACTACTAACTAATCATATATGTTTATAGATAAGCTACAGTCTTCTGGGTCTCAGAATTTCCCAGCTTGTTCTTTAGAAAAAAATCTTCTGAAAGATATTAATATGCATTTTATTAAGAAAGGTTTCCATAAACAAAAAGCTATGGAAACCCTGAATAATATCCCTGGTGTAGTCTTGGAAATGCACTAGGAATATTTTCATATTAAAGGTTCTGAGAAGTATAGTAAGAAAAATAAAACATTTTTAAAAACTCAGCATTTCCCAAATATTTTTGCTCACAGAACTTTCATTTCTTTCCTTTCTTTTCAAATCATTCAACATGTTTCTCAGAACACCTACCAAATCTTATAAATTAAGTGCTCTGCAATAATCCAGCTTAGGTAATGTCATACTACAAGACTCCTAAGGGTTCTTTGAAACCCTAAGAGTTGATGATTCCTTATATCAATATTATAAAAATAACATCTCAGAATAAAACAAGAGGCTGAACTTTCAGAATTTCCCCAAATTTATTCTCATAATGTAATATAATCAGCCAATAAAACAGAACTTTCTCTTATCACCCATTGCAACCAAAACTCTAAAGACCTAGAACTCACATCAATTTAAGGGTTTTTTAAAAAATTCTGATTATACGGTACAGAAAAACAAGCAAAAAGGTAGTAATGACAAGTTTGAGAATATGTAACTATTTTTCCTGGTTTTATGGTGTGATTTCCTCCTTTGGTACTCCAAATAATGTACTTGTTATGATGTTGCCTTGAGAAGCAAGAAGAGAAGAGAAGAATAATCACCCCGAATCAAATGTCAGCAGAAGTTTCATGGGAGAAAAAAGGTCTTTCAGTCTGCTTTTTTTTCATGTTATGGTAAAATTGCTGACATTTGAACTGACAATGCCTGATAGACTCAATCATTTGTGATACCATAGCGTTTACCCTCTTGGACTAGTTCCCTTAAATAAGAAATTAGTGCGCCATCTCTATGTTTCCAGTGCTGGACCAGGCACTAGCAATGTCAATATCAGTAAGACATAGTCCCTGCACCCTGTGGTAAGTATTATGATAAATGTGCAGGATGTTATAAGGGCCCAAACTCAGTATGAGTATGCACAGACAGGGAAGAGAAAATAGAGGAGAAATATAATAAAACAAGAAAACCAAAGTAAACCAAGGAAGAACCCTGAAGTAGAAACTGAGAAAAATTGTTGGCACGGGAAGACAGTGGGCCCCAAAGATGTGGGACATGGTTGCTATAGAAAGAAGAGCCAGAAAAGCAATATCAGGAGTTAATGGATCCAGTTTTAAGAACCTGTATCAGACAATCCTGGACTTTTAAGAGATAAGGCGTCCTTGAAGCTTATCAACCAGTCTTTGTACAGATAAGTACACTAAAGTTCAAGGTCACAAAGCTGATTTGTGGCAGAAACAAACCCAGAATCTAGGACTTCTGACCTTGAGCAAATCTTTTTCCATTGTGAAATTATTTGGGGATCCTGTGACTTGTTTTTTTTTTTTTAAACTATCATACATAATTTGAAGTGAGTAGACCATTCTTTGTAGCTATAAAATGGGTTTCAGTGATGCTTACTCTAATGAGATTTGAGTTATAATCCATTAAATAGCAATTTAAAGAATGTCCATATTAGAGGAAGCAGAGTTCCACTTGCATACAGAGAAAGTGGGAAGTAATTCAAAACACATGAAAAAGGAAAAACTGACCTGCTCTCTGATGACATATGGAGGCGGTGGGTAGAAAGGAAGGAAGACATCAAAACTAATTCGATATTTCATTTACAAGTGACTGGAAGAATGTTGATGCCATTGCCAGCTGCAAGTGGCCTGTGGGGGTAGGGAAGCGATGCTGGTGTCTGCAAGAGCTAGGATGTGTCCGTAGATTAGAGAAGGTAAACTGGACGAGAGGGATCCTCTGAAGGGAGAATTGATGCCCCTGACTATACACTGTGCATAATGAATGAGGCGAGACAAATTAAAGATCGCAATAATGAGGGAAGGGCATTTGGCTTGTTACAGGGATGGAGGTCATGGAAGACCTTTGGAACAAACCTTGAACTTTGTTATATTTACAGAGTGCTATAAATAATCATAAAATGTCTAGAAGGAATATGGAAAGCAAGTTTTTTTTCTGCCTCTAAAAGAAAAATGACCTCTGAGGCTTTTAACAATGGATAATATAGGGTTTATGGTTTTGTCATGTTTTTAATGATTTTCCATGGTGAAATGAATATCTAATGATCGTTTTGTTAGCAAATCATTCCACATGCATAACTCTGGCCCCTCTTTTCTGTTCGTTCCATTTTCTTTAATATATATTGAGAGCAGATCACCAATAAGCCCCATTTCTCTCCCTAAAGGCAATTGGGAGATAACCTTTTAGCCTTCTGTTCTCAAATCTGAATTGTACAATTCCATGAATATTTCTTCATGGACATTATGTACCAACTACAGTGGTATTATTTTTCTGGTTCAGCTTCAATTTCTATCATATTTTAATTGAAGAGTCAATAACCAGTTGTAGTTCTCTTGTTTAAAAAAAGGCACTATTCAAATAATGTACTTCCTACAAGTTCTGGCCTTATTTATGTAGTTAGAAAGAACCCTTTTGAACATCTTAAAGGAGTCCTCTCTACTTATTTTAGGTCAGTTCGATATTCAACATATAAAGCCTCCCATGAATCCCCGCAGAATAGAGAGAAATACTTCTTCCTTCCTTTGCCAGACACAGGCAGTTGCTTTGGAGAATATGTAAATAACTCTTTGAAACACATTTTCAAACTCTCCCCCTCCCCCCAGCACTGTTATTTTCTTTTGGATTTAAAGACTAACTCCAGCACCACAATTTCTTGGGACGAAGAAACACATTTCCCAGGTAGAAGATTCCCCACAGTTGACAAAGCCCACAACTTAACATTATTTTTTTGAATCCACAGTAAAGAAATTGATCCATGGATAGTTTTAATAGGTATCTGAGAAAATAAAAACAGTGTGTCAAATTTCTGTCACTGGCAATATCCATCTCTTTTCTTCTGTATATTGGCCATTTTCGGGGGAATCTCTCATTGTGGAGACATTACAGATATTTGTAAGGGAAATGAGGGGGCGAAAGTTATTTTATTTATAGGCAATTCAAATTCTTCCTGCAAAGAATTCTAACATCACGTGAAAAAGCTAAAATACCAGCAGTCTCACTTCGAATCCAGCATATCCTTGCAAGTCACTGTATCTAAAATTCTCATGTCCTCTCCACCGCTCCCCCCGCCCAAATGCTTCCTTCATTTCTTCCAATACATTCTGGTAAGCTTAGCTCTTTTCTGTCTATAAAAAAGTAAGGTATGTACTTGTTTCCTGGACTCTTAGTAACTTGCACTTTGCCCTTATTTAAAGTGTGCAAATATTTTGTTTGTGAACAAAATAAATAATGTAACTCTTTATTTGCTGATTCTATTCTATTAAAAAGGTACTATGCGACATGCCTATTTACTGTGGCTTGTTTCTAAAACAGCAGAATAAGCTATAAATACTGGTGTAAAACAATGGGATGGAGAGACAGTTAATTGACTGTGACTATCTGAGGGAGCTAGATTCAATTGATTACTATTCATGGAGTTGATGAACTTTATTATACTGCTGGTATCATGTAGAAGAGAGTCCTCTTAGTCTGGGCTATTAATTTGATTTATAGTGGTTTTTATTAAAGTGTGTTCAGAGGACCAGCCTCAGCAGAATCACCTAGACTTTTGAAAATGACAGTTTCCTATGTTCCACCTGGGTCTGATTATATTAGGGTTTCTGAAGGAGGGCCCTCGGAATCTGCATTTTTTCTTCCAGTTTTATTGTGATATAATTAACAGCACTGTGTAAGTTCAAGGTGTACAGCAATGATTTGACTTATATACATCATGAAATGATTATCACAGTAAGTTTAATGAACGTCTATCATCTCATATAGATACAAAATGAAAGAAATATATAATTTTTTGTGATGAGAATTCAAGATTTACTCTTATCAACTTTCATATATAACATACAGCACTGAGAATTTATCATGTACCTTACATCTCTAGTACTTATATCTCTTATAACTGAAACTTTGTACCTTCCGACTACCTTCATCCAATTCCTGCCCCCCCCCATTCCACCTTTGGTAACCACAAATCTGATCTCCTTTTGTATGATTTTGTTTGTTTTTGAAGTATAATTGACCTACAAGACTATTTTAGCTCCTGTTACACGACATTGTGATCTGGTATTTCTGTACATTTCAAAGGGATCACGAGGATAAGTCTAGTTATAGGTCAACATACAAAGATGTTACATAATTATTGACTATATTCCCCGTGCTGTACATTTCATGACGATGACTCATTTATTTTGCAGCAGGAAGTTTGTACCTCTTAATCTCCCTCACCCATTTCTTTCCTCCATCCGCATCCCCTTTGGCAATCACCTGTTTGTTCTTATATCTATAACTCTGTTTCCATTTTGTTATGTTTGTTCATTTGTTTTTCAGATTCCACATATAGGTGAAATCATACAGTATTTGTCTTTCTCTGTCTGACTTATTTCACTTAGCACAATACCCTCTAGGTCAATCTTTGTTGTCACAAATGGCAAGATTTCATTTTTTATGGCTGTGCAATATTCCTTTATATATATTATATATATATTATATATAGATGTCATATCTTCTTTATCCATTCATCTATCGATGGACACTTAGGTTACTTTCATATCTAGGCTATTTTAAATCATGCTGCAATGAATATAGGGGTGCATATATCTTTTCTAATTAGTGTTTTCATTTTCTTTGGATAAATACCCAGGAGTGGAATTGCTGGATCATATGATAGTTCTATTTTTAATTTTCTGAGGAATCTCCATACTGTTTTCCATAGTGGCTGCACCAATTTACATTCCCACCAACAGTGCATGAGGCTTCCCTTTACTCCTCATCCTCACCAACACTTGTTATTTGTGGTCTTTTTGACAATAGCCATTCTAACAGGTGTAAGGTGATATCTCATTGTAATTTTGAGTAACATTTCCTTGATGATTATTGATGCTGACCATCTTTTCTGTGCCTGTTGGCCATATGAATGTCTTCTTTGGAAAAATGTTCAGATTCTCTGCTCATTTTTTAATCAAGTTGTTTGTTGTTTTAATGTTGAATTATATGTGTTCTTTGTACATTTTAGTTATTAACCCCTTGTCAGATATCTCATTTTCAAATATATTCTCTCATTTAGTAAGTGGCCTTTCGTTTTGTTGATGGTTTCCTTTGCTGTGCAAAAGCTTTTTAGTTTGATATGGTCCCCTTTGTTTATTTTTCCTTTGTTTCCCTTGCCTGAGGAGACATATCCCCCCCAAATATTGCTAAGACTGATGTCAAAGTGCATGCTTCCTATGCTTTCTTGTAAAAGTTATAGTTTCAGGTCATGCGTTTAATTCTTTAATCCATTTTGAATTTATTTTTGTGCATGGTGTGAGAGAGCAATCCAGTTTGATTCTTTTGTATGTAACTGTCCCAATATTGAAGAGGCTGTCTTTTCCCATTGTATATTCTTGCCTCCTTTGTTATTAATTGCCCATATAAGTGTGGGTTTTCTTCTGTGCTCTCTGTTCTGTTCCGTATATCTATGTGTCTGTTTTTGTGCCAGTACCATACTGTTTTGATTACCCTAGCTTTGTATTATAGTCTGAAGTCCAGGAGAATGATTCCTCCAGCTTTGTTCTTCCTTCTCAAGATTGTTTTGGCTATTTGGGGTTTTGTGTGTTTCTATACAAATTTTAAAATTATTTGTTCTAGTTTTGTGAAAAATGCCCTTGGTATTTTGATAGGGATTACATTGAATCTGTAGATTGCCTTGGGTAGTATGGTCATTTTAACAATATTAGTTCTTCCAACCCATGAACACAATATATTTTCCCATCTGTTTGTATTGTCTTTAAATAGGCATTCTGGTTATTCTTCTCACATTAAAATGCCTGAGAATCACTGGTTCATAACATGCTAATAAAAGAAGTTTGATATTCTAACCCAGATCACCTTGTTGAACTTTAGAATCTGTTTATAGAACTGGTGGTTAGTACTTTCGTTTGAATGTTCTACAGGCATTTCATATTCATTCCACACTTCACCCACTGTGTCTTTCTTTCCCCACAAGCGGCACAACAAGGGGGAACAGTGGGAGTGGTCTGCCACACATGCAGGCAAGGAGTCTTTTTTGTTTTTGTTACTGTTTGTAGATAATGGAAAACAATAATGGAAAACTGCTTTAATTATCATGATTAAGCAGTGTTAATAATAATATTCTTCCCACCAATCTCCTTGGCACATTGTTGGCCCACATATACTTTGTACATGTTTTTGTTATCTTCATACATGCCACTTTATATTATAATTGTCTGTTTAGGGACTTCCCTGGTGGTCCAGTGTCTAAGACTTCGCACTCCCAATGCAGGGGGCCCAGGTTCTATCCCTGGTCAGGGAACTAGATCCCACATGCTGCAACTAAGACTTCACATGCCGTGACTAAAGATCCCACGTGCCACAACTAAAGAGCCTGCATGCTACAACTAAAGATCCCGCATGCCACAGTTAAGATCCCACGTGCCACAATTAAAGATCCCACATGCCACAACCAAAAAAAAGATCATGCATGCTGCAGCTAAAGATCCCACACGTGGCAATGAAGATCCCATGTGCCACAACTAAGACCCAGCACAGAAAAATAAATTAATTAATTAAAAAAAAGAAGTAGGGCTTCCCTGGTGGCACAGTGGTTGAGAGTCTGCCTGCCAATGCAGGGGACACGGGTTCGTGCCCTGGTCCGGGAAGATCCCACATGCCGCGGAGCAGCTGGGCCCATAAGCCATGGCCACTGAGCCTGCGCATCCGGAGCCTGTGCTCCGCAACGGGAGAGGCCACAACGGTGAGAGGCCTACGTACCACAAAAAAAATAAAAATAAAAATAAAAAATTTTTTTTAAATTTAAAAAAGAAGTAAAAATGCAGCATTAAAAAAATAATTATCTGTTTACAAATTTTTCCATCTCCCTAAATTCTGAGTCCTTTATATATTTTCTATCTCCCAGCAACCAGCAAAAAAGTCCCTAGGCATTATAGATGTAAATCTTGCATACTGGAACAAATGGATTATTACAACATTATATACAAGGCATGGATCAAACTGGAAGACTAGGTATGCATATCTGCATACTCATTTCCATAAAAATCTCTAGAAATTGTGAAAGAGAGATATCTCATAAATATAATAGTAAGTAAGGAAAACAAGATGTCATTAGTGGATTAGGTAATTTAAAGAATAACTGAACAAAGAACTCAAATAGGTGTGACTGTTTGAATAAATTACTTCTCTGACACTGGCTGAAGAATACATTAAGTATATTATACACACACAGATACACACAGCCCCCCATCAACAGATGAACATGGAACATCAGATTCAAAATAAGAAAAGGCACACACACACACACACACACACACACACACACACAAATTACTAATATTTAAGGAAAATTAACATCATTTTATAGAAGCACCAAACTCAATAGAAATGTTAACGACCAATGCAATGAAGGTAGTATAGAAAACATAAAAGATATATAACTAATACTTAAAAGAAATATAACTAATGTAATACTCAGATGAAAGAATATTTAAATTTGTAAGAAAGAACAGTGTTTTATGAAAAAGGCACAGTTAGAATCTAAACAATATCATCATGGGTATAAACAAAAACTCAATTGATATATTCAATAGCAGAACTGACACAGCATAAGAGTGAATTGTTGACAAGAAATATTGAGCCACAGAATTATCCTGCATTTAGCTCAAAAGGTTAAAAGAATAAGAACTTTGGAAAAATAGCTAAAAGGCAGAGAAAATAGATCTAGAATTTACAGTATTTTTTCATAATATAGCAGAATAAAATCTATCCACATGGAAATAAAAAACCAATCCTCCAGATAACTATTGGGTTAGAAAGGGTGCTATGTAATAATAGTTATGTGTTATGGCCCGAAGTATTATTCAAGGAAATTCTTTTCTTAGAAAACAGGAAATTATTGTGTTAGAAAATGAGAAATCTTGGAGGAAATGTTTTAATCATTCAACTCAATAACTTAGGGAGAAATAAGCCTAAAACTTGAGGAAACAATTGTTAAATGAAAATAGGAAATTAGTTAAATTTAAATAAAAATTTGATAAATAGAACTGAAAACTATTTTAAAAGATGAATAAAATATAGAAAACATGAACAAGTATGATACAAAGCAGAAGACACAAAAAGCAGTATTTAAGAAACAGAAAGGAGACACAATTATTTGTATAAAAAGTATACAATAAAAATTATGTATATGTTTGCATAAAAAAATTGAAAATCTGGATCCAATGGATAAATTATTAGGAAACTATTAAACAACAAATTTACTTCAACAATAAGCAGAATACCTGCATAAAACAACTATAGAATAAATTGAAAATGCAGAGATTATTCCTTAAATGGTAACAGACCTAGATGATTTTACTAAAATGTCTTCTGAATTCTTAAGAAATATATCATTTTCATGTTGCTAAACTTTTTCTGGAGCAGAGAAAGAATGGAGCTTTTTCTAATCCTTCTGCCCCACTAGCATAACTGATACATTATATGGACCAGAATTGTACATATCACCTAATTATAAGCCAGTCTTACTTAAAAGGTTGAAGGAAACATTCTAAATATAATATTAGTAAGTTAAAACCAACAATGTGTTAATTGAATGATATATTTTTATGTCAGGAATGCAAAGATGTTTGGACAGCATAAAAATTATGAGTAAAAAGTGGTTACTGTATTAACAAATCAAATGAGAAAAAAATTATTTGGCTGCTTCCACTGATGAAAAACATTTGGTGAATTTTAACTCTCAATCTTTACCTTTTTATCAAAATTTGAAAATTTAACACTGATAACAATATTGTTATCTAATACAGAAGACATTTTGTCAAGTGTTGATTCATGTCCTTTTTAGCTTTTTTTTCTGATCCACAGTATAACCCACAAGTATGTGTCACATTTATCTGTCATATATCTCTTTAATCTTCTTTAGCCTTAGATAATTCTAATTCCATCACTCTCTCCATATATGTTGACAGTTCACTGTAAGAAAGAACATTCCTTTTTTTCATTTTCTTATATACAAATTTTGATATATTTCATTCAGTTAGAAATACTTCTTAATTTAAAACATTTCTTTAACCCCTGGATGTGCTCTTAACTTCCACATATTAGGGCCTTTCTAGGTAGCTTGTCCTTTTGATTCTAGATTAATTCTGTTGTTGTCAAGGAATCTACTCTGTAAGTTTTCAATATTTGGGAATTTATAGAATCTTTTATATGGCCAAGCATATGCTTCATGTGTACTTGAAAAGAATGAATATTCTTCAGTTCCTGGAAGTCTTGTTTTATAAATATCAGTTAGGTTAGGTGGCTGAGTGGCTGATAGTTTTGGTCAGATCTTTTATGTATCTTCTTTTTTTTTTTTTTATCTCATTTTATCAGCACTGAGAGAGAGATGCTAACATCTCCAACTGTAATTGTGACTTTTCTATTTTCTTTTCAATTTTTGCTTAATATATTACAAAATTCTCATATTAAACACATGCTGCTCAGTTATGATTATTATGTTTTACTCATGAATTTACTCTTTCAGTCAATGAAACATCACTGTATCTTTGGTGTTACTGTTTGTCTTAAAATCTACTTTATCTTATATTAACATTGCCACTTCAGCCTTTCAGTTTATTCTTTGCATGGTGTATCTTTTACCATCCATTTATTTTCAAGTTACCTTTTTTTTTAAATATATAAAGTGTGTCTCTTGTAGGTAGAATATAGCTGGGTCATATTTATTTTATCTATTCTGCCAAACTTTGCTTTTTAATTTGAGTGTTTAGACAGTTTATATTTAACACGATTATTGTTATAGGCAGATACTGGTGTATTATTTTGCTATTAATTTCCTTCTTGCCCCGCTTGCTTTTTGATTTTTTTGTTTATTTTGCCTTCTTTTTTCAGTGCTAAGAATTAAAATATGCATTCTTAACATCATAGTTAACTTACAGTTAATATTGTACCTCTTCTTCTAAAAGATAAGACCCTTATAACAACGTAGTCTCACTTTTCTTCTCCTCCTTTGTGTTATTGTCATCATACATTGTTTTAAAATATTAATAAAAGGAAATATGGCTTTTTTGTGTGTGTGTGGTATGCGGGCCTCTCACTGCTGTGGCCTCTCCCGTTGTGGAGCACAGGCTCTGGACGCGCAGGCTCAGCGGCCATGGCTCACGGGCCCAGCCGCTCCGCGGCACGTGGGATCCTCCCAGACCAGGGCACGAACCCGTGTCCCCTGCATCGGCAGGTGGACTCCCAACCACTGCGCCACCAGGGACGCCCGGAAATATGGCTTTTTATATCTACCTATACATTTACTATTTTCAGATCTCTTGATTTCTTCCTGTAGACTCTAGTTTCCATCTGATACTGTGTTTCTTTAACCTAAAGAACTTCTCACAACATTTTTTTTTTTTTTTTTGGCTGTATTGGGTCTTCGTTTCTGTGCGAGGGCTTTCTCCAGTTGCGATGAGAGGGGGCCACTCTTCATCGCGGTGCGCGGGCCTCTCACTGTCACGGCCTCTCCCGTTGTGGAGCACAGGCTCCAGACGCGCAGACTCAGTAGTTGTGGCTCACGGGCTTAGTTGCTCTGCAGAATGTGGGATCTTCCCGGACCAGGGGTCGAACCTGTGTCCCCTGCACTGGCAGGCAGATTCTTAACCACTGCGCTACCAGGGAAGCCCTCGTGACATTTTTTGACTGGCAAATCTATTGATGATGAATTCTAAGTTTCATTTACCTAAAAACACCTTTATTTTGCTTAAATTTTTAATTGATATTTTCACTGTATAAAAACTTATGGGTTGACACTTGGTTTTTTTTAGAGCAGCTTTAGGTTCACAGCAAAATTGAATGAAAGGTACAGAGATTTCTGACATATCCCCTGCTTCGCATACATACAGCCTCCCCCACTATCAACACCCTGCAGTTGAGTGGTACTTTTGTTATAACTGATGAACCTACGTTGCCACATCATTATCATCCACAGTCCATAGTTTACACTAGGGTTCACTATTGCTATTTTATATTCTATGGTTTTGACAAATGTATAATGACATGTATCCACCATTGTGTTATCATACACAACAGTTCCACTGCCCTAAAAGTCCTCTGCTCTCTGCCTATTCATCTCCTCATACTCCCAACACCTAGTAAACACTGATCCTTTTACTGTCTCCATAGTTTTGTCTTTTATAGAATGTCATGTAGTTGGAATCATACAGTTGTCATTTTCTTTGTGTTTACTCTACCTTGGTATGTGTGAGATTCTTAAATCTCTTTGCTTATATTTTTGGAACAAAATTTGAACAGTTTGGGGGATTTATTTCTTCCAATATTAATTTTTTTTCACATTTTCTCTCTTTTCTTCTTCAGGGACTTTAATTATACATATATTACATTGCTTGTTATGTAACAGTTAACTCTTAGATCACTGGAGCTCTGTTTATTTTATTTAATTATTTTTTATCTTTTCTTTAGATTGAATAATTTTTTATTGGTTTATCTTTAAGTTCACTGACCCATTCTTCTGTTGTTTCCAAAGTGTTACTCTGACTCAACAAGTTTTTCCTTTTAGTATTACATGTTTTGGCTCCAGATTTCATTTGGCTCTTTTTAACTTTTCCTAATTCTCTGCTGATATTCTCCATCAGTTCATTCATTAAAAGTTTTTTAGGGACTTCCCTGGTGGTGCAGCGGATAAGAATCCACCTGCCAATGCAGGGGACGTGGGTTCGATCCCTGGTCCAGGAAGATCGCACATGCCGCAGAGCAACTAAGCCTGTGCACCACAACTACTGAGCCTGCGCTCTAGAGCCCGTGAGCCACAACTACTACGCCCGCACCACAACTACTGAAGCCTGCACGCCTAGAGGCCGTGCTCTGCAACAAGAGAAGCCACCGCAAGGAGAAGCCCGTGCACCACAATGAAGAGCAGCCCCCACTCGCCACAACTAGAGAAAGCCCGCATGCAGCAACAAAGACCCAACACAGCCAAAAATAAGAATAAAATTAAATCTTTTAAAAAAATATTATGGCTTCCTTGGTGGTGCAGTGGTTAAGAATCTGCCTGCCAATGCAGGGGACACGGGTTTGATCCCTGGTCTGGGAAGATCCCATATGCTGTGGAGCAACTAAGCCCATGTGCCACAGCTACTGAGCCTGTGCTCTAGAGCCTGCAAACCACAACTACTGAAGCCCACGTGCCTAGAGCCCATGCTCCACAACAAGAGCAGCCACCGCAATGAGAAGCCTGTGTACCGCAACAAAGAGTAGCCCCCACTCACCGCAACTACAGGCAACCCGCATGCAGCAATGAAGACCCAATGCAGCCAAACAATAAATTAATTAAATAAATAAATTTAAAAAATTTTTTTTAAGTTTTTAAATTTCTTAAACATATTTATAATTTCCTTCAGTTCTTTTTCTGTTATGCAATTGGTGGTCATCGTGATGTTGTTAAAAAAAGGGTAATCTATATTTACCCTAGAATTGATGTTAAAACTATTAAAAACCAGTAAGAAAAATCTAGAGTTGGATATGTAATCAACATGTAATAATCAATACATTCATGTATAAATATACTCAAAGTGCTCAAAACTTGTTTTAAATTGCAAAATTTTATCAATACAAATTTATATAATTTAATAAGATGCCTCACTAATGTAAAGATGTATGTTCTCCCCAAATTAATCAAATTCAAGGTAATTCTAATTAAGACCAGATATGATATTTTGTGTGTAAAATATTCTGACTCCTAAGTTCATTTGGAAGAAAAATGCATCATCATAAATCTAGAAATGATTAAGAGTAAGAATAGATAGCAAATATCATAATACACTAAAAAAGCTATAGTCATTATACAATATGAATATTGGTTTTAACATTTTCCCTGTTAGTACCTTATTCTAAACTATCATCATATTTTACCTCTGTTAGTGCATTACCTTGTAAACTGGTATTTCTGCTTCTACTATTTTCCCCTGTCATTTATCCTTAGCACAACTGCTAGAATAACCTTGTTAAACTATATGATGTCATGTCTATGGACAGAACTGCCAGTGGCCTCCTGTCTCACCCAAAATAAAAGCTAAAATCGATATGGTTACTACAAAGTCTTATAAGATCTGGCTCTTATTTGTTGCTCTTTTTTTCATCTCCTATTGTCTGTCCCGACTACGTGGCCTCCTTGATGCTCAACACATACACTGAGCATGCCTTGGGAAGAAGCAGCTATATAACTGGCAGAGGAACCTGAGTCACCCGTGGCAGGTGGCAGGGCCTCTGCTGGCTGAGTGTAGCTGTGTGTGCATGAAGGAGAAGGGTCGGCTGGCTGCACTTTCTACGTCATGAAGCTGAGGCTTGGTGAGTTGGCGCTGTCCATGGTGGAGCTGGTCCGTGAAGGTTGGTTGTCACGGTGCCATGTCTGGAGCTGACTCCTCTCTTCTAGTCATTGCTACGAGTAGCTTCTTCTAGCGGATTTGAACTGTTCTAGTTGCAGCTGTGATCAGAGAGAAGGCCACTGATACCATGTTTCTCAATACACAAAACTTACAGAGTGGCTTTATTTTGAAGTTGTCATTCCTTTCCACTAGATATTTGTTGAGCTGTGGCAGTCCTCTCCTATCTCCTTAACTCTAAATCTTAGGGAGAACAAATTTGCTGCATGTAACTCTCTTCTCTCCTAGAAATACTCCTGACTTCCTTTGATAAATTTTTCCTTCATTTTCCCAAAGGCCTTCATTCCACAATGAATACTTTTGTTTGTTAACCCAAATGAATGTTGCTTTTTCCCAGGCCAGGTCCTATTCTGTGTACCTCCTCTTTATCACATGGTACTACTTATGTAACACTCCAGTATGACTTTTCATTTCTATCTACACAAAAAGCCACTGGCAGTCATTTTCACTGGGGGAAGAACAGAAGATATAGTATAGGGCCCCTGACTTCAGTATCATAAATGTGTTCTTTCTGAAGTGCGGATGTCTAATTTCAGAGCATTTCAAGAGAGCATGGAGGATGGAAGAAGAAGGAAGACTCTAGATATCTGATGTGAAGGCAAATACCATGGAAGAAATAGTCTGAGGAAGCAGTTTGCTGTGCCCACTTAACAAATTTTCTTTAATACTCATTTTAAATATCAACAAGTAGAATGTCAAGTGAAAAGCAGGGCCTTTCATAATGTGGTGATATTCCACTTTAATGGAAAAACTTGCACTCAGTATTTTGAAGTTTTATTTTACCTGGACAAATTTCAGAGCCCCTCTTTTCTTATTTTTAAAATACTCAGTCTAACTAGGAGGAGCTATTGATTGCAAAGTGTAAAATGATTCAGGTTCACTTTGCAGTGCTGCCATCAAGGTTATTTAGGAAACATTTAACCTTAGGAACCTATAGTTAAAGTCTCTATCTGCAGCAACCAATTTTTATTTTGTCTCTGTCTAGTCAATAATATTTTTAATTTCTTTAACTTGCTCTTCTAAGCCTGTGACTTATTTAGCTACTGTCACTGACAAGCACAGTGTAAATAATGACACAAATAAGCAAAGTGATTTAGGTGATGGTGTGTTGGCTTTGGCACAACAAACAGAAGAGGTGGTTGGTAGCCAGTTACCAGCAGAGTGGTTTTAGGTAAGAAACAGTGAGAATAAGTTGTGTTATGATCTAGTATTACAGCAATTTTCCCAAAATTAATTCTGTACTTTACGTATGTAAATTTTGTAATATTTTCTACTATCTGTCTTGAGCTCATCAAATCTCTTTTATTTATTTATTTAATTAATTAATCTTATTTTTGGCTCTATTGGGTCTTTGTTGCAGTGCGTGGGCTTCTCATGGCAGTGGCTTCTCTTGTTGCACAGCATGGGCTCTAGGCATGCGGGCTTCAGTAGTTGTGGCTGGCGGGCTCAGTCATTGTGGCTTGCGGGCTCTAGAGCACAGGCTCGGTAGTTATGGTGCACAGGCTTAGTTGCTCCACGGCATGTGGGATCTTCCCAGACCAGGGCTCGAACATGTGTCCCCTGCATAGGCAGGCGGATTCTTAACCACTGCGCCACCAGGGAAGTCCTCAAATCTCTTTTTAATTGTGATCAATTTGCTTTTATAACCGTGTGTTGAGTTCCTAATTGTTGTACTATTTTTTTTTCTTTAGCATCCACTCAATTCTTTTTCATACATTAAAATTTTCTTTTGAGGTTATCCACATTATTTTCTGTTTTCTGAAACATATGAGTTAGTTATTTTGAGGTATCTGTCAACATCTAGGTTTTCTTTGGGTTTATTTTAATTGTCTCTATCTTCGTCTCCAAGTCTTATTTCTTGGTATGCCTTGTAATTTTGATTAAATGTTAGACATTGTGATGAAGAATTATAGAGGCTTTGAATAATGTAGTCTTCCTCCAGAGAGGATTTATACTATCCTCTGGCATGCAGCAGAAAGTTGGATCAACTCGATCTTGTTTCAGAACATGCTGACCATCTTTGTAAAGATCATTCTACTTTTGGTTTTATTCCACTCATTCACCTTCAGTGGAGCTTCTAAGGCCTGTCCAACTTTGTCCAACTTTTGCTTCCTAGCACAAAGGGGTGACTAAAAATCTCTTATGATTTTCAACCATTTTAATCTTAGGCTTTGTAGCGTTTCACCTTCCTCAGATTAATCAACAAATGATTCAAGAAGAAAATAAGTTCCAAATGTCAGGCTTTTAATTCTCTGTTCCTCACTTCTCTGCTGGATTTTGTTTCCTCAATACCTGGCTTCCTTGGCATGCTTAAACTCCAAGTTTTGTCTTCCCCTGACTTATGAGGTTGCCTAAAGCACTTTCCACCACATATCAGCTACCCTTTGCCTTCCTATCCAGCCCATCTCCCCATACTTGGGCTCAGCAAATGTCCTAGGATATATCAGCAGGCAGAAATTTGAGTTCTCTTCAATGATCTTTCCTTCTCTCTGCATTCTGGGCTGTTCAAACTTTCTGTCACAGTAGCACTCTAATGCCTACAAACAGATGTTTTGTATTTTATGGGGCTTTTAAAATTTTTCTTTAGAAACGCTGGTATGCTATAAACTATAGCATCAAGGAGAAAGTAGAAGTTCCTGGTCAACCTTTTTACATATGATTTATTATCAAAGATTGCTTTGTTAATATTGATTTCCATTTTGGCATTCTTTCAAATATGGTTGTTTCTAAATTTTATCTATTTAGTTTATTTGAAAAGAGGAAATCCTCTTAAGAAATCTGTACTTCCAAATGTGTCATAACTTCATAATTTTAGAATTTGCTTTTCTTGGATGAAATTCTCCATCTTTGATTTCAGGTGAAAGAGGACTGTTTTGGAAGAAAAAATAAACTCTGTCAATTCTCTTGTTTTTCATGTGTTCCAGTGATTTATAGATATGATGAGTGTGTATGTATGCATACATATATAAAGCTGAGATATCAATACAGAATTAATTTTTTTCAAATAAAGATAACACAGAAACAGCTGCCCTTCTCCAAATAGAAGAAACAGTAAGCTTGAGTTTTTTGTTTTTTTGCGGTACGCGGGCCTCTCACTGTTGTGGCCTCTCCCATTGCGGAGCACAGGCTCCAGACGCGCAGGCTCAGCGGCCATGGCTCACGGGCCCAACCGCTCTGCGGCATGTGGGGTCCTCCCGGACCGGGGCACGAACCCGTGTCCCCTGCATTGGCAGGCAGACTCTCAACCACTGTGCCACCAGGGAAGCCCCCAATAAGCTTGATTTTAATTTTTAATTTATATTCATGTAATTTTATGCCTTTTCAATAATTGCTTATTGTCATTAAGTTCTCAGTTTTTATAGTTTAATAGTATATTCTCTGTAGTACATATATAACTCTTCTGTAGCTACTTATTTACATTCATAATACTTCTAATTAGGAAAGTGTTAGAAGGCTTTTTCAGTAAGAAGGGGACCAAGTTGAAAAATGTGTGGGAATAAGAAGGGAGATACTGACGATTAGTGAAATGAGTCACGTATCAAGAAGAGTAAAGCTTTTTTCCACAATATAAAGTGATCATAACTATAATGTTTGGAAGATATGAAATTAGTATTGTTAATAAAATTCTGTGTTCTCCAAATGTAAAAATGTCTGAGAAAGCAGATACCGCGATAAAAGCATTATAAGGGTCATTGTTTGGGTTAATTGGTTTCCTAGTTATTGACATGATTATTTCAAAGGATTTTGAAAGTCATACAAGATTATGTAATATAAAAGAAAGTAACTTATTTTACAGAGAATTATTTTTGCTAAACAGTTTTCAGTTCTCCACTGAAATTCTAAGTCTTTAGACATATTTGAACATATTGAGCACAAAAAAATTTGTGTCTGACATCATCTTGTCGGTGTGTTTCTATAGTTTCTCTTTTTCTCTTGATTTTCCATCACACCGTCGTATCTTCTCATGTACTGTTTAGTTTTGATTGAGTGGTAGACATTGTATATGAAAAATTAAAGAGATAAACTGAGTCCTAGTTAATGGTATCTTAGTCCTGAGAAGAATTACAGTTTTGCATAGAGGTTGGCTGGCTAGGGGTACTAGCCATCCCAGTTCACTTTTCATTGAATCAAGAATTGAGATAATCTCAAGATAAGTTTGGACCTTGCCAAGATTAGTTTATTTCTGGTTTACCCTTGCTGATAGGGAATGCATGGTCTTCCAAATCCTAATTGAAAGCTAGGAAGGTTTTCCAGAAATCTGCTTCCCCCACCCTATTGCCAAGCCCCAAATTTTAATTCATACCTCCCTAGACCTGTGAGAGTTTGGTCACTCAGCTCAACAGCTTAAATTTTTTTTTTTTTTTTTTGTGGTACGCGGGCCTCTCATTGTTGTGGCCTCTCCCGTTGCAGAGCACAGGCTCCGGACGCGCAGGCTCAGCGGCCATGGCTCATGGGCCTAGCCGCTCCGCGGCATGTGGGATCTTCCCGGACCGGGGCATGAACCCGCGTCCCCTGCATCGGCAGGTGGACTCTCAACCACTGCGCCACCAGGGAAGCCCCCAGCTTAGCTTTTTAATCATCTTTTCTGAAATTGGAGGATACTCCTAGAAGAAAAGCAATCTCAAATGCTGAGTTCAACTTGTAAGATTTTCTTCTTCTCAGATCATGCCACCATAATTCTTCACTGAAATGTTAGTTCTCCATTGCATTCAAATAGTTTTAAAATATTTTATCCAGATTTTCAAGTTGTTCTCAGTGGGAGATTTGATGTGAAATGCCCAGGGTATCATTACTTCAATGGAACACCCTAAGAATTTTTAAAATATGAGTAAAAGCTATTTTTTCCTGCAACCCCAAGGTACCAAACTAGACTTTGCCAAAGTCTATCACTGTGTAGAAATATCTGGATTGTATTCTATTCATTTTGTTACATTGAATTTTTAAAATTAAACTAGGATTATATGTGTAATATGTTAAATAATGCAGAAATATATTGATAAAAAGCTAATAATTTCCCTCATCCTCACTTCTTTACATCCTTGACCAGTGTCTGCACCTTCGAATAGCCAATGTTCAGCATGTATATCTCTACACTTACATACACACACACACACACACACACACACACAAACTTATGCACACATGTATTTAAAAATTTTAGTACTCATGTCTCTTTCATTGTTTTCTTTCATTAGTTTCAATAGGTAAGAGTCCTTATGAGACTCTGACTTGACGGACTTCTAAGTTTTCTGTGTATCTCATTCCGAAGGCAGAAGCTTCTGTGAAGAAGTAGCATGCAGTGCTCTTATAAGGACTGCATCATCTTATAAATTATATTTTAAATTAAATTAGAATTTTACATCATCTTTATTATATTTGTATACATACACACACACAAGCACACACTATGAAGACAAACATTATATAATATGTATATATATATGTACTTATATAAGAGATTTGCTACTCAAACTCTGTTCTTTGAGCTCTCAGCTGTCCACTCAATTACACTGTATTACAATCTCTTCAGTTTTATTATATTCACATTTTCTTTTTGGTCTTTCAATGTTCTCAAATTTTGTATTTTGTTGTTTGTATTTTTGTACAGAGTTCTGCTCTACAATGTGTTGGAACAAGGTTGGGTAAAGCTGTCCTTTTCCATGATACTTCCATTTTTTCCTTTAAATTGGGAACAGAAATCACTTGAGTTACACAAATTGCTTTGGGTCTCAAAAATTTCTTGAATTTCTATCAATTTTATGCTAGTAGTTTAAGAGGGTGCATTATTATCCTGTAAAAGTCTTCTTATTATAAATAATTGCCTTCAGTACTTGACCAGCTAAGAAGTACCAGTTAAAGTGGGTAATCTTACAATATTATTCATACATTAATATAAGTATATATACACATCTTATTATACAGTGTACACACGTATCTTACACATTTTATTTTAATGTAAGTTTTGGCAAATACATTTCAAGTTCTTATTTGGCATTAATCAAACTTCTTCTATTGCCATGATTGAAATTTGGCATCATCAGTTAGAATGTTATGTTTATTAGGTAAATCATACCTATAATCCATTACATACATTTTCCACATTTGACTTATTTAAAGATTAATGAGAACTTAAAGATACTTGCAGAGCAGTTTAAGAGAGGACACCTTACAAATTTTCTTCCTCATACTTAATGTGGTAACATTCTTTAGTAGCTCATTTTATTGAGTTTTTACTAAGGATTCAACTTAGTTTTCAGAGAAATGACAATTCTGTTATTGTCCTCATATTTCATCTTTTTAAAACTAGCTGAAATAGGTTTGGGTACAAACACTACTGGTTCTTCTTAAGCATGCAGATCAACAGATGATAGCAGATGTGGGTAGGGGTGTTACAGGGACCTTCTGGCTACCAGTACCAAGCCCACCATGGACCACATGTTACCCGAGGAGTAGAATCTCCTTATAAATAAACAGAGAGCCAGTTAAATGGACTTTCCTTTTGCTGCAAGTGCATATCTTTTTCCCATTCATTAAATCTCCAAAACTAGGACTGGGAGAGATATCTGGAGTTAGGAAATGCATTCTCTTCTTGGCCCTGTGCTGTGGAGTACTATTTTAATCAAGGACTGCTGCAAAATAGTTTCTAGATTTTACCTAGATAATTTTCATAAGTCTTTTCATTTAGTTTGCTTCTCTAGAAGTTACTGAAATTGTTGGTGCTATTCCTGGAAATTGCTAGGCATTTTGTGTTTTCTGTTTCAGAGCTGTGTCTGCATTGTATGCAATTCTCTGGCTATCCAAGAACTTTAATATTTTATATCACTATTTTTCTATTTAGAAATTTCATATATCAAAGGCTGTGTCTGAAAAAAAAAATCTTTTTGACCAAATTGGCCAGCTAAATTTAGCAATGAATTGATATATATTTTTTTCAAGGTCTTGTCTGGTAATTGAAATTTTTGAATCAACCAGTTGTTTTGGCCTCACCTAGACATCGCTTAAGCAGGTTTATTTCACAGTCTGGTTACCACGGTGTCTGGCTCACGTAAACACATCTGGAGCTTATTCGCAGATTCTCACACTAAATACTAAATTAAAGTATGCTTTTGATCAGTGAAGTCTTATCAACACATAAATCTCCTGCATGACTGTAATAAGAGCTAGATTTCTTTAAAACTGTGGTCATATAATCGTGAACTTGACTACTTTCTCCCAGCCCGTGCCATGTCTGCAGGCAAAAACATAAATACATTAAAACATGATTCCCCAAAATTCCTTTACTTCTTTAGGCTCCAGAGTTATCAAAAGAGTGAGGTATGATTGAAGTGAGCCCTGGGTGATTTGTTGTTAATGTCTTTTTAAGAAACCCATGAAAATCACAGTGACTTAAAAATGAAACTCATGAATCTGTTTTAAGTTCACATAAATCTGAAACTTGAAGTTAAACTTGAAGGTCACATGAAACACAAGAACCAGAAACCCTGTGGTTTCTTCGTGTGTTAGTTATTCTGGTTCTGTCAGTTGTGCATGACCTGGCCAACTTCCGTTGGAACATTGAATTATGAAAGGACATCTAGTTCTGTCAGTCATCCGCATACATTAGTATAATCTCAAAATGCTCTCTGAAATGATGGTGAACACTTTGTGGCTTTTTATCTCTGATTTGTGACTTTTTCCTTTTTTGGTTTCTGAATGCTGACTGTATTATGCATTAAGGGTTTGAAAGAATATTGTTATTACACAGAGACTTCTTACAGGACAGTGCCCCCTTCTGCCATGGTCAAGGTACACTTCCGGCACTCCACTCCTCTTCCAGGCCCTGGAGGCTCCCACAGGGCACCACCTTCTTGGTCCGGGGCCCCCACTGAGCATCTACCCACTAGGTGCCTTTATGCTGGTTCTGGGAGTCCTTGTGATGCTGAAGCTACATGGCAGTCCACGGCAAAGTGGGATAGAATCTTTCTCCTTTGTGGGTTGCACAGTGTTGAAAATATCATAAAGCATGGTTGCTTTACCATGTTTCGCCAAATATAGGATAGGGCTTTTAAATAAATTGTCATTTTGGTTTCTAATCCCTCCCACCACCCCTCTTGTTAAGTCAGGAGGCACTTTGAATATCAGGTATCATTCGGAAGACAGGATTTGTTAGTGAGTCAGTTCATAGTCCTTTGCTTCATTGCTAACTCTAATTAAGGTAACTTTTCCCCCAGGAAGCTCTTAATTGCTGCTACAAATAGATTTTGGGGGCCCCCATCTCATTCCTCCATTCCATGAATTGAGGGTTTTTTCCTTGTTTTATCTCTCTCTCTCTCTCTCTCTCTCTCTCTCTCTCTCTCTCTCTTCAGCTTTATTGAGATTTAATTGACATGTAACATTGTATAAATTGAGTGGTTATGAGGGGCTGGGAGATGGTGGATATAAGAAGATGTTGGTCAAAGGGTACAAATTTCTAGGTTTAAGGTGAATAAATTCTGGGGATGAAATGTACAGCATGTGACTATAGTTAACCATACTGCATTATATACTTGAAAGTTGCTAAGAGAACAGATCTTAAATATTCTCACACAAAAAATACACAAAAACATTGGTGATTATGTGAGGTGACGGAGGTATTAACTATATTTATTCATTTGTTTGTTTGTTTATTAGTTTTGTTGTTTGGCTGTTTTGTGTCTTGGCTCCATTCCCATTTAGCATGAGTCTTTCATTCCAAGAAATAGTCTTGGCTTCTCTGGAAAGAGATTTTGTAAGTATGAGCTTCCCCAGCTCGCCAAGTGTGTCCTTGTGTATCTGAACCTAGTGGTGAACTGAGCTTGGGTTCTTCCACGGGAAGCTCCTTAGCCTCTACTCCAGGGTGCTTATGGAAGGCTTGGCCAACTGTTTACTAGACAAGACAAGCTATATATGAATACTACTAAGGCTCAAATCTGGACACTTCTCTTGCTTTGCCATGCTTATATTAGGCCTACAGGTTATGGATTATTACCTGATGTTTATAGTTGAGCTAGCATGGCCTTAACCTAAAGGAACTTGCTTAGAGCCTCACACCCAGTGAGCAGCATTGCAAATTCCAAAGCCAGGCCCTATCTATTTCATCTCACTATGCCTTTGAAACTGGCATATGGCATACAAATCATAGCATTTCCTAGGAAAAACTATCCTAGAGGAAGGTGGGGGAGATGATCTCCATTTTTTTCATTTACTCTCTTATCCATCAGAGGGGACTGGCATTCAAGTTCTCCAGATTGAAGAACTACTAGGAAACTCGACTTCTTCTTTTAGCTTCTCACAGAGAAATTTTTGTTTTGTTTCAGTGTTAAGAAAATAGCTGTTTGACATTACTTTTTAGTTTGAAACCTGTGTGGCTTCGCATTTTAAAGTGACATCTAGCATTGCTCAGTCACAACAAGAGAGAAACGTTTCTTAGAATTATAGAATATGGGGTCTAAGAAACACATAGTCTACTTCCCCATTTGATGCTTCCGTTCTGCCAGTCAAAAGACTGCCATGCTTTATCCACATCAGACCACTAACCATAACCTGAAACAAACCAAACATTTTTCAGAGCAGTCTTGTCACACCAAGTTTGTTCCATTGTTAGTCTTAGAGCTTCTGGTCTTACCTGTGCCTTCTAAGAGGATGTGAACATGTCTTACGTCTCCTCCATGTGGAGATCTTTCAGAAACTCTCATGACCCTCTCCTGGAACAATGAAAATACTAACTTACAAGCCTTTTTCATTTTATAGAGAACTTTAAAAAAGTCTTGCTTGAAATGCCCTCTGAGGTAAAGACTGTAAGTATTTACAGATGAGGAAAATGAAGTTTAGCAAAGATAAAGGAGCCAAACCAGGATTCTTCTGGCCCACTTATTAGAACCCCTTTCTCCAAACCCCCCCTCCTTTCCTTGGTGAATTGTTCCCATTTTTCTTTAATCCTGTGCTAAGTCCTCTTAGCACCCCAGGCACTGTCCTGGTTCTTGATGATGTTCATGTTCTCGAGACTAAAATGACCACAGCTCTTTCTGACCCGTGCAGATGGATTAGATTCTCCTAGAAAGACAGTGCTGATAAACTGATAAATGTTTAGATAGCATCAGTGCAGAGACAATAGGAGATGGAAAAAAAAGAATTAGCAAAAGATGGTAATGGGCTGCCCAAAGGTGATTCCCTGAGGATAGAATGATTTTATAACTTAAAAAATATTAATTCAAGCTTTTCCTCTTATGTACTTTATATCTCATCTTACCAGCTGGTCATGCTCAGTATATTTGCTTCTCAAAGTTCTAAAACCAATCAGAAGGCACAACTGCAGGTATCTCTTATATCCATCCCTACCACCACTGCATGCCCTAGTTGAGTCCTTCATGATAGTTTTTTTTTTTTTTTAATATTTGTTTATTTCATTTTTGGCTGCATTGGGTCTTACTTGTGGTATGCAGGATCTTTTTTTTTAATTTTTTTTAATTTTTGGCTACATTGGGTCTTCGTTGCTGTGTGCTGGCCTTCTCTAGTTGTGGTGAGTGGGGGCTACTCTTCATTGCGGTGCGCGGGCTTCTCATTGCAGTGGCTTCTCTTGTTGCGGAGCATGGGCTCGAAGCGAGGGGGCTTCGGTAGTTGTGGCTCGCGGGCTCTAGAGCGCAGGCTCAGTAGTTGTGACGCATGGGCCTAGTTGCTCTGTGGCATGTGGGATCTTCCCGGACCAGGGCTTGAACCCGTGTCCCCTGCACTGGTAGGCGGACTCCCAACCACTGCACCATCAGGGAAGTCTGGGTACACAGGATCTTCACTGCGGCATGTGGGATCCTCCGCTGCACGGGCTCCTCGTTGTGGCTTGCGGGGCTCCTCATTGTGGGGCACGGGCTTCTCTCTAGTTGTGGCTCAGTAGTTGTGGCCCACGTACTCAGTAGTTGTGGCATGTGGGATCTTAGTTCCCTAACCAGGGATCGAACTCTCGTCCCCAGCTTTGGAAGGCGGATTCTTAACGCCTGGACCACCAGGGAAGTCCCATTCATGATGTTTTTACTAGATGTTTGAAACATCTTCCTTTTTCTTCTCCCTAACTCCAGTCAGCTCTCTTGCAAATGCATAGTCTACATTGCTTCCAACGTTATCGTCTCCAGACTTAATGCTAGCTAACCAAGTCTATTTTCTCTTCAGAAGCCTTCAATCATTTCCCATTAAATGGAAAATAATAAACAGTCCCTCAGGCTTGTGACTTGACTTTTACAATTTCCCCCAAACTCCCAAAAGACTATCACTAATACATTCTCGATTCTACAGGACTAAAAACTGTATTTTGGTGTTCTCCAACTACAGCTTGCATTTTTTCCTGCTTCTGTATTCTTAAGCTGGTTTGCCTCCTCTTTTTGGAATTCTAATTGTTTTTTTAGCTACCTACCAGACTTCATTTTTCAAAGGTCTGCTGAAATCTAACCTCTCCCCAAAAGCCTTCCTGTATTTCCCATTTGTTTTCATTGTTTCTCAACTCTATTGCATATTTATCACAGTCAGCCACTACAGTTACTTATATATTTGACTTTCCTGCTGTGCTACCATTCCTGGAAAAGGATATTCACAGCACATCATAGACACTTAAAAGATTTTATGGATTGAATTGAATCCCGGTTGATGTTAGCATATTTGTGTGCTTATTCATCATGCATTTCTTCAGTATATGTTTGTTGAATGACTACTACATGACAACTAAAAGAATTTCAAGCCTCTCAGGAAGAGCTGCACAAATGTATTTAAGTATAATTCATCGTAGGAGAATCACTGAGATAAAACAAAAGCTGGTGGATCTGTGATAACTTTGTTTTCGGTTGTGCTTCTTCAGTGCCCTTCAGTGCTTCCCTTTTTTCTTAATCATTTAAGCTTTGGTCTCTTGTAGGCTGTCCCCGGATTGTTGTTGAAAAGCCATGTAAAACAATGAAATCCAGTGCTTTTTCTTTCTTTTCATAGTACTCTGGTCTTAGTTTTCCTTTCCTTCTTGGCCATAATAGCAACTATCAATTCCTTCAGCATTTTCTACCTCTTTCTTTCTTGCTTCATTGTTGAAGACAGTCTTTTATTTTCTTTCCTCTTAAAGATCAGCACGTAAGACATTAGAGTTTTAGGGGGTTTCTGTTAATAAATGTAGCTAAAGAGAAAAAGTGTTAACCCAAGGTCATCAAATTCTAGTCTTTGTGATTCTTCTAGGATAACGGCATTTGGTTGCACCATTATGCTTCTGCTCTCATGGGTATCTCTTTGTTTTTATTATGATAAAATACACATAACCCAAAATTTATCATTTTAACCATTTAAGTGTATAGTTTTGTGGCATTAAGTGTATTCATACTGTTGTGCAACCATCATCACCATCCATCTCCAGAGCCTTTTCTTCTTCCCTAAAGGAAGCTCTGTACCCATTAAACATGATCTCACCATTCACACAAACCCCCAGCCCCTGGAAACAAATATTCTACTGTTTGTCTTTATGAATTTGACTAACCTAGGTACTCTACATAATAAGGTAATCATACAGTATTTGTCCTTTTGTGATTGGCTTATTCCACTCATGTTGTAGTCTGTCTCAGAATTTCTTTCCCTTTTTAAAGATGAATAATATTCCATTGCATGTACATACCACATTTTATTTATTTATGTACTGATGAACACTTGGGTTGCATCCATCTTTTGGCTATTGTGAATAATGCTGCTATACCCAAAAGTAGAATTGCTGGATCAAATGGTAATTCTATGTTTCATTTTTTTGAGGAATCACCATACCTTTTTCTATAGTAGCTACACCATTTTGTATTCCTAACATCCATGTACAAGGGTTCAAAGTTCTCCACATCCCTGCCAATGCTTGTTATTTTCTGGGGTTTTTTTTGTTTTGTTTAATTAAAAAATAGTCATCCTAATGGGTATGGAGTAGTATCTCATTGTCTCATAGATATTTCTGATGGAGGCACTCGCCAAATCTCACCCTTCCTCAGACTTCCACCTCTCCTTCCACTTTGCTTCATGAGGCTTCTTTTCCCAGGATGTCATTCTAGAGTCCTGTAAGGGAACAGTAGTTAGCATTTATAGTGGTAGAAATTTATTTAGATTTGTGAGACCTCCGTCCTGATGCTCTCCATCACAGTTGGGTTCCTTCCCCCGCAGCAAGGTCTTTGTAGGAAGTTTCCTCACACCTCTTTCTGTCTGTGACGTCATTTGACATTAACACAGACATGGATCCACCCAGCAGCAAGAATCCATTTATTTTCATTCAATCATTTATTAATTCATCCCTCCATTCATCTACTCAGTAATTAGTTATTGCACACATGTATTCTTTTAAAACTTCTAGAAATTCTTATTACTCTCTTTATTGCTTATGGTATTTAAGGAAATATACTAATGAAATACTTGGACAGTTTCCCAGAGGGGAGATGTCAAGATGGTGGAATAGGAGGATGTGTAATTTGTCACTCCTCACAAGTACCTCAAAAATACATCTACAAATGGAACAAATCTCATAGAGTACCTGCTGAACATTAGCAGAAGACTTCGGACTCCTAAAAGGACAAGAAAAAAAACCGGGTAGGATGAAAGAAAGAAGAAGAAAAGAAAAGAGGAATCAAAAAATGGACCAGCAACCCTGGTGGGAAGCTGAAGGTGAGGGGAGGTCCCCACACTCAGAAAAACTCCCTCATGGTGGGGAAATCAGCTGGGACAGGAAGGGACCTTCAGGGGATCAAAGGAGAGCGCAGTGGATGGTCTGTGGAAGGCAGGACAAAGTAAGAACTGCACGTATGGTCTACACTGCAGCTCTCCACATTCCAGTCTGAGTTGTGAGTTGCCTGTTGTGAAGGGGGGCTGGGTGCTGGAAAGTGGGGTTTGGAACACAGACCCAGGGAGGAGACAGCTGTTGGCTGTGAAGAGACACCCTGAAGGGATAGGAATAAGGAGCTCCACAACCGGGAGAGTCTGAGGAAAAAGCCAGGACACCATAGAAGCAGGGTGTCATTGTTGAGTGGTGTGCAAGGGGCATAGCCGCCATTACACCCCCTTTCCCCACCCGCCGGGTTCTTTGGCCTCTGTGGGTACTGGGAGGGCCTCCCATCTGAGCAGAGGCCTGCCCACCCTTGAGCCGGGGTCTCCTCAGCCTGCGTGGGCTCCAGAAGCCTGAGCACCGCCCGTCCCAAAGGCTCCTTGGGAATCAGCCATGGGCACCCCTGCCTGGGACAAGAGTCCACGGATGCTGGTAGGGGCTGACTGCTAAAGCATGGGGTTGGGAGAACAGATCCGGGGAGAGGAGCGCTGTTGGCTGTGCAGATACAGCAGAGGGGATGGGAGTAAGGGAATGTGTGGCCAGGAATGCCCCTAGAGGAAGCATGGTCTACCTGGAAAGAGAGGCACCATTGTGAGAGGTGCATGGGGGGCGGGGCCCCCACTGCCCCCACACGCCAGTTCCTGCCTCCGCAGGCACTGGGAGGGACTCCCACCAGAGTGGGCTCACCACAGTTTGTTTCAACTGCCTGCTGGTCCCCACTGCCACAGGCAACTTACAGACACCTTCATTGTGGCCACCGTACCCCTCCCCAACCTGAGTGAGTAAGTGTGCCCCAAGCAGCTACTGCTTTCGTTCCCTCTTGCCTGGACAAGGAACAGACGCCTGAGGGTGGCACATATGCAGAGGTGGGGTCAAAACCAAGGCTGAGCCCTAGGGGCAGTGCGACTAAGAAGAAGGAATGGAAATCTTTCCGTGCAGTTGCACAAGCCGTGGTTTAAATCCCCGAGATCAGCTTAGTAAATCCTACGTCTGTGGAATACCTGAATAGACAACGAGTGTTTCCACCATTAAGACTGGTCTAGGCTTCACAGCAGTGCACTTTGGGGGCAAGTACACATGGGAGTCAGACCAGATCAGAGTCTGAGCTGGCCCCACAGTGCCCACAGTAGGTCCAGAGACCTGCCTAAAGGTACTGGAAGGCATCATGGGGAGGCGGGGATTGGCTGTGACTCACTGCAGGAGCAAGGCCACTGAGAGAGGAGGTCCCAGGAAAATATTACTATTATTCTTTTTCTGTTTCTTTTTTGTTGTTGTTGTTCAGTTGTTGCTGTTGTTGCTTTTATTGTTTTTTATCTTTTATTTTTATTTAAAAATTTTTTTCAATATATTTTTCTATTTGTACTTTACTTTTTGCTGTTTTGTGTTTTTTTTCTTCTTTTTGTTCGTTTTTTATTTTTATATTTTCATTGTTTTTATGTGCATATTTTATGTTTTCTTTGCTTTTTTGTGGTTTGTTTTCGTTTTATTTTTCATTTTTTATTTTTGTTAGTTCTTATTGACTTCTCATTTTTGAATTCTTTTGTTCTCATGTTTTTCTTATTTTTTATTTTATTTTATTTTTTCATTTTGTGTGTGTGTTGTGTTATTGCTGCTGTTCGTTTGCTGTTGTTTTCGCTCTTTGTCTTGGGTTTCTTTTCTTTTCTTTCTTTTTACTCTGGCCACACTGTGTGGCTTGAGGGCTCTTGGTTCCCTGGCCCCTGGGGTCTGGCCTGGGCCTCTGGGGTGGGAGCACTGAGTCCAGGATGCTGGACCACCAGAGAATTCCCAGGCCCAGGAAATATTAATCAGCATGTGCACTCTCAGAGGTATCCATGTAAACATCAGGACCCAGCTGCACACAACTGCCTGCAGGCTCCAGTGCTGGACACCTCACGCCAAACAACCAGCAGGACAAGAACACAGCCCCACCCATCAGCAGACAGGCTGCCTAAAGTCGTACTAAGCTTACAGATACCCCAAAACACACCACCTAACATGGCCCTGCCCTTCAGAAGGAAAAGACTCAACTCCACCTACCAGAGCACAGGCACTAGTCCCTCCCACCAGGAAGCCTACACAAGCCCCTGGACCAGCCTCATTCACCAGGGGGCAGAAAACAGAAGCAAAAGGAACTACAACCCTGCAGACTGCAGAAGGGAGACTGTAAACATAGTAGGTTAGACAAAATGAGACAACAGAGAAAAATGTTGAAGATGGAGGAGCAAGGTAAAATCCCACAAGACCAAATAAATGAAGAGGAAATAGGCAATCTACACTACCCAAAAAAGAATTCAGAGGAATGATAGTACAGATGTTCCAAGATCTCAGAAATAAAATGGAGACACAGATCTAGAAGATACAAGAAATGTTTAAAAAGGAGCTAGAAGAACTAAAGAACAAATAATCAATGATGAACAACACAATAACTGGAATGAAAAATACACTAGAAGGAATCAATAGCAGAATAACTGAGGCAGAAGAACGGATACGTGAGCTGGAAGATACAGTGGTGGAAATAACTGCCGAGGAGCAGAATAAAGGAAAAAGAATGAAAAGAAACGAGGACAGTCACAGAGACCACTGGGACAACATTAAATGCACCAACATTTGAATTATAGGGGTCCCATAAGAAGAAGAGAAAGGGACAGGGCCTGAGAAATTAGTTGAAGCAATTATAGCTGAAAACTTCCCTAACATGGGAAACAAAATAGTCAATCAAGTCCAGGAAGCACAGAGAGTCCCATACAGGATAAACCCAAGGAGAAACCGAGATGTTAATCAAACTAACAAAAATTAAATACAAAGAAAAAGGCACAGAAAAAAAAATTAAAAGCAGCAAGGGAAAAGCAACAAATAACCTGCAAGGGGATCCCCATAAGGTTATCAGCTGATTTTTCAGCAGAAACACTGCAGGCCACAAGGGAGTGGCAGGACATAGTCATAAAGTGATGAAAGGGAAAAACCTACAACCAAGATTATTCTACCCAGCAAGGATATCATTCAGATTTGACGGAGAAATCAAAGGCTCTACAGACAAGCAAAAGCTAAGAGAATTCAGCAGCACCAAACCAGCTTTACAACAAATGCTAAAGGAACTTCTCTAGGCAGGAAACACAACAGAAGAAAAAGACCTACAATAACAAACACAAAACAATTAAGAAAATGGTAATAGGAACATACATATCGATAATGACCTTAAACGTAAATGGATTAAGTGTTCCAACCAAAAGACACAGACTAGCTGAATGGATACAAAAACAAGACCTGTATATATGCTTTCTCCAAGAGACCCACTTCAGACCTAGAGACACATACAGACTGAAAGTGAGGGGATGGAGAAAGATATTCCATGCAAATGGGAATCAAAAGAAAGCTGGAGTAGCAATACTCATATCAGACAAGATAGACTTTAACATAAAGACTATTACAAGAGACAAGGAAGGACACTATATAATGATCAAGGGATTGATCCAAGAAGAAGATATAACGATTGTAAATATTTATGTGCCCAGCATAGGAGCACCTCAATACATAAGGCAGATGCTAACAGCCATAAAAGGGGAAATTGACAGTAACACAATAATAGTGGGGGATTTAACACCCCACTTACACCAATGGACAGATCATCCAGATGGAAAATTACTACGGAAACACAAGCTTTAAATGATGCAATAGACTAAATAGACTTAATTGATACTTATAAGACATTCCACCTGAAAGCGGAAGAATACATTTTCTTCTCAAGTGCTTATGTAACATTCTCCAGGATAGATCACATCTTGGCTCACAAATCAAACCTCAGTAAATTTAAGAAAATTGGAATCATGTCAAGCATCTTTTCCAACCACAATGCTATGAGATCAGAAATCAGTTATAGGAGAAAAACTGTAAAAAATACAAACACATGGAGGCTAAACAATATGCTGCTAAATAACCAAGAGATCACTGAAGAAATCACAAAATACCTCGAACAACTGACAGTGAAAACATGAAGATAAAAAACCTATGGGATGCAGCAAACGCATTTCTAAGAGGGAAGTTTATAGCAATACAATCCTACCTCAAGAAACCAGAAACATCTCAAATAATTTTCACCTAAAGCAGCTAGAGAGAGAACAACAAACAAAACCCAAAGTTCGTAGAAGGAAAGAAATCATAAAGATCAGAGCAGAAATAAATGAAGTAGAAATGAAGAAAACAATAGCAAAGATCAATAAAACTAAAAGCTGGTTCTTTGAAAAGATAAACAAAATTGATAAACCATTAGCCAGACTCAGGAAGAATAAAAGGGAGAGGACTCAAATCAGTAAAATTAGAAATGAAAAAGAAGTTACAATGGACCCAGAGAAATACAAAGGATCATAAGAGACTACTACAAGAAACTATGTGCCAATAAAATGGACAACCTAGAAGAAATGGACAACTTCTTAGAAACTTACAACCTTCCAAGCCTGAACCAGGAAGAAATAGAAAATATGAACCGACCAATCCCAAGTAATGAAATTGAAACTGTGGTTAAAAGTCCTCCAGCAAACAAAAGTCCAGGACAAGGTGGCTTCACAAGTGAATTCTGTCTATTTGGAGAAGAGCTAACACCCATGCTTCTCAAACTCTTCCAAAAAATTGCAGAGGGTGGAACACTCCCAGACACATTCTGTGAGACCAACATCACCCTGATACCAAAACCAGACAAAAATATTACAAAAAAAGAAAATTACAGGCCAATATCACTGATGAACATAGACACAAAACTCCTCAACAAAATATTAGCAAACCAAAGCCAACAACACATTAAAGGGTTCAAGTGGGATTTATCCCAGGGATGCAAAGATTCTTCAGTATATGCAGACCAATCACTGTGATACACCATATTAACAAATTGAAGAATAAAACTGTATGATAATCTCAGTAGACGCAGAAAAAGCCTTTGACAAAATTCAACACCCATTTATGATAAAAACTATCCAGAAAATGGGCATAGAGGGAACCTACCTCAATATAATAAAGGCCATATATGACAAACCCACAGCAAACATCATACTTACTGGTGAAAAACTGAAAGCATTTACACTAAGATCAGGAACCAGACAAGGATGTCCACTCTCACCACTCTCATTCAACATAGTTTTGGAAGTCCTAGCCATGGCATTAGAGAAGAAAAAGAAATAAAAGCAATCCAAATTGGAAAATAAGAAATAAAGCTGTCACTGTTTGCAGATGACATGATACTATACATAGAAAATCCTGAAGATGCCACCAGAAAACTACTAGAGCTAATCAATGAACTTAGTAAAGTTGCTGGATACAAAATTAATGCACAGAAATCTCTTGCATTTGTATACACTAACAACAAAAGATCAGAAAGAGAAATTAAGGAAACACTCCCATTTACCACTGCAACAAAAAGAATAAAATACCTAGGAGTAAACCTACCTAAGGAGACAAAAGACCTGTATGCAGAAAACTATAAAATACTGATGAAAGAATTCAAAGACAACACAAGCAGGTGGAGAGATATACCATGTTCTTGGATTGGAAGAATTAATATTGTGAAAATGACTATTTTACCCAAAGCAATCTACAGATTCGATGCAATTCCTATCAAATTACCAATGACATGTTTCACAGAACTAGAACAAAAAAGTTTACAATTTGTGTGGAAACACAAAAGACCCTGACTAGCCAAAGCAATCTTGAGGAAGAAAAATGGAGCTGGAGGAATCAGGCTCCCTGGCTTCAGACTATACTACAAAGCTACAGTAATCAAGACAGTATGGTACTGGCACAAAAGCAGAAATATAGATCAATGGAACAGGGTAGAAATCCCAGAGATAAACCCACACACCTGTGGTCACCTAATCTATGACAAAGGAGGCAAAAATGTACAATGGAGAAAAGACAGCCTCTTCAATAAGTGGTGCTGGGAACAATGGACAGCTACATGTAAAAGAATGAAATTAGAACACTCCTTAACACCATACACAAAAATAAACTCAAAATGGATTAAAGACGTAAATGTAAGGCCAGACACTATAAAACTCTCAGGGGAAAATGTAGGTAGAACACTCTATGACATAAATCGCAGCAAGATTCTTTTTGACCCACCTCCTAGAGAAACGGAAACAAAAATAAACAAATGGGACCTAATGAAACTTAAAGGCTTTTGCACAGCAAAGGAAACCATAAACAAGACAAAAAGACAGCCCTCTGAATGGGAGAAAATATTTGCAAATGAAGCAACTGGCAAAGGATTAATCTCCAGAATATACAAACAGCTCATGCAGCTCAATATCAAAAAACGACCCAATCAAAAAATGTGTGGAAGACCCAAACGAACATTTCTCAACAGAAGACAAACAGACGGCCAAAAAACACATGAAAAGATGCTCAACATCACTAATTATTAGAGAAATTCAAATCAAAACCACAATGAGGTATCACCTCACACTGGTCAAAATGGCCATCATCAAAAAATCTACAAGCAATAAATGCTGGAGAGGGTGTGGAGAAAAGGGAACCCTCATGTACTGTTGGTGAGAATGTAAATCGTTACAGCCACTATGGAGAATAGTATGGAGGTTCCTTAAAAAACTAAAAATAGAACTACCATATGACCCAGTAGTCCCACTACTGGGCAATTACCCAGAGAAAACCAGAATTCAAAAAGACACATGCACCCCAGTGTTCACTGCAGCACCATTTACAGTAGCCAGGACACGGAAGCAACCTAAATGGCCCTCAACAGAGGAATGGATAAAGAAGATGGGGTACATATATACAATGGAATATTATCCATAAAAAGGAACGAAATTGGGTCATTTGTAGAGACGTGGATGGACCTAGAGAGTTTCATACAGAGTAAAGTAAGTCAGAAAGAGGAAAACAAATATTGTATATTGTATATCAACGCATATATGTGGAATCTAGAAAACGGTATAGATGATCTTATTTGCAAAGCAGAAATAGAGACACAGACATAGAGAACAAATGTATGGATACCAAGCGGGGCTGTTGGAAGGAATTAGGAGATTGGGATTGACACATATACACTTTTTGATACTATGTATAAAATAGATAACTATTTAGAACATACTGTATAGCACAGGGAACTCTGATGTATTGTGGTGACCTAAATGGGAAGGAAATCCAATAAAGAGTTGATATATGTCTACGTAGAACTGATTCATTTTGCTGTACAGAAGAAACTAACACAACATTGTAAAGCAACTATACTCCAATAAGAATTAATTTAAAAAAAAAAGAAATACTTGGACATTTTCTCACTGATTCAGTGTCCTGGCTGGTTCTCTGATCATCTTTTCTGGGAGGGCCAAGTTTTGTGGGATACACTGCATTGTCTCTTTATCTTAGAAATTAATGTTCACCTCATATATGGCTCAAATCAGCATTTCAATGTAGGACCCAATACTTTTAGAAATGTATTTATACAGCACAAAGTAGGTACTTGTATTACACTTAGATGTGGAAACTATTCATATCTTTCTTACATTGTAAGTAGCATCTTGTGAGCTAAGGATGCTTAATAAGTGACAAATAATGAGAAAAGAACTGCGATTGGCAATTCACAAATTCCCTGGGTCTTACAACAATTTTTAAATTTGACCTTTATATCATTACTGTAGTTATTTTTTTTATTTTCCCCTCCCTCCCTCCCTTCCTTCCACAAAACAAGATTGACACTGAGAATGACCACATGCATTGTTTTGTTGTTGTTAGATTTCAGGGTTGTAACCAAGTAAAAGGTGGCATAATTTTGCATCAAATGTCTCCCCAAATAAATCTATGATTTTCCACCAAGCTTTGTTCTCAGGAAATCATCACCATATCTCATTATAGAAATATTTCCATGTGTAATTAATTTAAAAAATAGCATAAAAGAAACAGACTTAAGATAAAAAAGGCGATAATCTTCCCCCCGAACCTATTCAACCACAAACCAAATGCATGTTTTGGGTTTGGTCCTTGTTTTGATGATCACAGGATTTATCTTTAGTGTTTCAGTTGGGATATTTTCAGTGCCTGGGGAGACATGATATATGTTATAAAATAATGCAGTAAAATAATTGAACATATTTCCCTTTTTTCTGGGCGTATTTATACTTCTACACACAGTCACATTAAAAGAGCTGGGGATGCAACAACCTCAACTGTAAATTATTATCGTGACAGCGCTGGCGTGCCATGGTCGCTCTCACACTGAGAAGCAGGCTGGGTGTTCCAATGGGCTGGGTTGCCCTAGAGTCAGCTGAGAAGTAATACAGCTCAGAGAGAGAAAGTCTGGTGGGCTTAAAAGAAAAAGGCCTGTGGCACAAAACAAACTAACATCTAATCCTTTGCCAGCAGATTTTACAGAAAACACAAAATTAGTGACAGACTGAGAGACGTTTTTCTGAGTCCAAAATCAGGGAACAAAGACTGCCACGGTCATTCTACCGGTTCTCAGCAAAACAAACTTGTTTGCTTATATTTATTTTGACTTCTTACATGAGAAAAGTTATTCAAAAGCTGATAATTTCAACTCAGAAAACTTGGTTAAATGAAATGAAATAGCTTTAGAATCAGAATGTTAGTCAGAAGCAAGTTCAGTATGATTTGAGAGTCAGAGTTTGGACTTTGGAGCCTCAAATCAGAGCAGATGATTTTGAAGACAGCATTGGAAACTTCACCGTGTACATCTGCAGCAGAAGTAGGGCCTCATCCACTTTTAGCAGGTTGCAGAGAACTCCCAACTTCCTAGTTTCTCTATTCAAATTACAAATAGACCGTGAGATCAAACAGGGGTGCTCTCTACTGTATCTGCCAATGACACATAAGGTTGACCTGATTTTGCTCTCCATGAGAAGTGGCTATAAGAGGTTTCATCAAGAGTGCAAAGGGTAGCATTGGTTTGGGGGAAAGTACACTACATCTAAGGTCAAAAGACCAAGGTCTGATTGCTAGCTCCTTCCTTCATCATTTTGGATGTCATGTTGCTTATTTTGGAAATGTCACTTTACCTTCTTTGGCCTTAGTTTTCTTTTACCTGGAAAATGGGAACATTGTCAACCCTCCCTGAGGACAGTGTGAAGATGTTCTGTAAATTTTTGCCAAGGATACCTTTATTTTAAAGCTGAACTCTTTTCTCAATAATAACCCTTAAAATCCTCTTTTTTTTTTTTTTGCAGTTGAATTGGAAGTATGTTTTTGGGGATTCAGTGTCTAGTGAATGTAACTGGTTTGTTTCCAACCTGTGATTTATTCCTAAGATAGATTTATATGTTAGGGCAGAACTAGCCAATATACCAGATAAACCTAAAATTGCAGTGCCTTAACACAATAGAAGTTTATTTCTTGTGCATATGAAATAGGTATTCCTTATGGCTGGGTTGTTCTCCTCCAAGGGATAATTCAAGGACGTGGTTTCTTCTATGCTCTGGCTTCATCATCTTTAACACATGACTTCCAACATTGCTACATACGAAGCCATTGGAAAGGGAAAGAACATACAGGATACGGCATGGGAGGTTTTTATGAGCCAGCCCTGGACATGGTATATATCCCTTCTGCTCAGTTTCCATCAGGTAGAACTCAGGCTTATAGCCATACTTCTTTGCAAGTATGGTTGGGAATGCAGTTGATTTTTGTGCCTAGGGAGAAGATGAAATGGAGTTGGGGAACAGCTAGCTAATGTCTGCAAATGAGAGTCTGAAAAACAGCTCACACTATATCTAGTCTATAATACAGTTGTATTGATCATTTTGATTAAATTATCAGTTAATGAGGATAGAAAGACCAAAATTTTCAGAAATACCCTGAGGGCATTAAGAAAAGCTTGTGTTGGGCAGTTGTGGGCATGTGTGTGCTTGTGAGAAGCACAAGCAGGGGCTGGCATGGATTCAGAGATGCTTTCTTTCCTTTTCGTCTTCTCACAGGGGCCAGTGGAGTTGGCTGGGCTCCATATGGGAGGGAGAGCCCTGATACCCAGTGGTCACTTGAGCTTGTTTTGACCCGCCGTACTTTCTGGAAAATTGCTGCTCCAGGAATATGGTGAAAAGGTCTATAAGGAAGCACAGCCTCTGCTGATTTCCCTGTCTTGGTTAACTTTCCCAGTTCCCCTGGGAGAAATGTGAACCATAAGACCATTTTTATGTGGAGAGTAATCTCATGGTCTAACTTTCAGGAAAGAGAGATTTCATGGTCACAGGTTAGCCTCAGAAAATGTCTTGTTAATGAATAAATGATTCTGTGGTTCCTGAAGGTATGTGGATGTCAGGACTGATGATGTGAGAGGACTGTGAACTAAGGAAAATTGGCCCATTGGGTTGTGCTGGGCGCAAGAACGAAAGGCATCCTACCTCTGAGTTATAAGCACCTCCAAGTGCCACGTAAGTGCATTTCAACCCAGATTTTTAATAAACAAATATACAGTGTTGACTACAGTCTTGCTAGCTATAGACTCCCATATTTTTATTTTTAATATAACTTTTTTACATGAAAAAAACCCATGCATGTGGTCAGAGAATAATTTTGTGCACTGAGAACCTTTCCAGTTAAATTCACTTCTCACTCTTAGTGACCTTCACTTAGCAGCAGGTCATAAACTTCAGTGAAAATTAAAGCCCATGGAAAATTGTGTTATAATGAATAACAGGAAGAACAGCAAACTTGTAAGTGCTTTACCCATTTTATAGATGAGGAGCCTGAGGATCAGTGCATTTAAAGTACTGACTGATCCATGTAATTAGTTAACAAAAGAATTGGGATTACAATCCCAAACAGGATTATAATCCTGTTTCATCTCAGAGCCCACTCTTTCCAATTTTAAGTACTCTTTCCCTAATAGAATCCAAACCAGTGTTTTCCACTGGTTTTTCATCTTCTGAGATGAACAGAAGATAAGATTAGAGAATACCCTCAATAAATTTTGGTGTTGGCAGTAGATTAGAGGTAAAAGTCAGAAAAGATCATGTAATTGAGTATGTGAACAAACAGGGATTTTTGTTAATAGGCTTTATACTAGTGAAGGAAAAGGAAAGAGGAAATAATGAAGGCAAAGAAATGAATGAGGCAAGGACAAGTAACAAGGGAAACCAAAGCAAAGTGAAGGGAGAAATAGAGACAATTTTTTTTTTTTTTGCGCTTTATTAACACCACCTTTCTTGTACACCAGAAGACTTAAAAAATAATGGCAGTAAAATTTTGGGAGGGATAGTGATAAAACTCATTTCCAGATATATATATTTTTGTAATAAAAGCACAATCACCATTCGGTGATCCTTTCTTATGTCCTTAGTGCAAAGTTAACAAACAAGATGGTAGGGCACCCATCCATAATTGTGGGGAGGGGGCAGTGAGGATCTTTGTAGGGTTGTATCTTCCTATTATTAGGAATACAGACAGTAAACTCTGAATTGAGAAAATCATCATATTAAAGTTGTGTCTTATTTATAGACTTAATAATGGAGACCTAGAGTTGTATTTATTCTATTCCATGAGGAGCTAGAAAAGCATCCCTTTATTATGAAATAATTACTTTCTCAAGGTAGGAAGATAATAGTAATTGATGTCTGAATGATTACCTGATATTCAGAAGTCAAATCCGAGGGAATTTCCAAAACCAAATATAGATTATTTTTGGCTTTCATACCACTTTGAATGGTCTGTAACCATATTGTCTAATTAGAATTAAAAAATCAAAAGTTGATTATAAGAGGATCTCCAGAGGCAGGATTAAGTGTAATTTTTTTCCCCTGCGCATCTTTATTTTCTGATTGTTCTACAATTAACACAGATTAGTAAACAAATTAAAAGAGATAATTGTTGCTGAACAAATACAGCCAATTCTCAAATCCTGAACAAGACTGATTCATAGGCAAATATGTTGATTATAAATTAGACCGGGTTTTTAGATAAAGATGACAAGTTAAATTCTATTTTGATTTGAGTTCAGCTCACAAAGACCTCTGTAACTTTCATTAAGTTAACTTCAGCACTGACAAGGCAAATTGAAATTTACTATCTTTGCTCCTATTATGTGATGTCTGAGGCTGGAGGAGGCTGGGAGGAATGCAGCTTCTTAACTCTCCTTGGACTTAAAAAAATAGCTTTATTGAACTTTGACATAGGATGAATTCTACAAGTTAGAAATGTATAATTTAACAAATTTTGACCAAAGAGTAATTTCTTTTTTAAAATATTTATTTATTTATTTAGACTGCGCTGGGTCTTACTTGCGGCCTGCGGGATCTTTGTTGTGGCATGCGGGCTCTTAGTTGCGGCATGCAGGCCCTTAGTTGTGGCATGCACACTCTTACTTGCGGCATGCGGACTTTTTAGTTGTGGCATGCAAACTCTTAGTTGCGGCATGCATGCAGGATCTAGTTTCCCGACTAGGGGTTGAACCCGGGCCCCCTGCACTGGGAGCACAGGGTCTTACCCACTGGACCACCAGGGAAGTCTCTCGACTTAGAGTAACTTCTAACAAAACATTTGAATTAAGCCAAACCTATCCTTATATCCTAGTTCCTTGTACTGTTCCTTGTACTGTGTACATTGCAAAAGAATGTTGGATTGTGGGTAAAATAGATCTTTGGAGGTAAGTCTCAAAAACTACCATTATTCATGATCTTGTTTCTGTAAGAAAAAATATTCTTAATTCTGAAACACTGATTTACAGAGATATAAAAATATCTTGTTTGTGAGATGAAAAGTAAATATCTACCATTTGTCTCTGTTGACCATTATCCCAACTGATATATTTGGTCTTCTCACTTATTCTGAATATGATGTGTATTGTTATATACCTCCCTAATATTAGACTCCCAATAAAGCCAGATTACCCAATGCCATATGAAGCAGCTTATTGAAGGTGAGACTGTTGGAGATGGTGTGACCCTGTGATGAAGTGGCCCTAGAAAGTGCCACATTTCTTATCCATTGAGATCCCGTGGGAGCTGATGCCTGAGTGGTAGAAGTAACCTTAACGCTGAGGTTTCTACTTCTCCGCCCAACCATTTGTTCCTTAGAGCTTTGCTGCTTCTCTACTTAACCTCCCTACTGCTGCCTCCTGCCTGGGGTCATCCTCTCTTTTTTCTGACTCAGGGTATAAAACTTCCCCTAAGAGTGAATTTTTCTAGGCAGAGCTACAGCAGGGCTTACTTCTTTGAAGTCTACTGTGTATTATCTCTGTTGCAGGGAAGGAGAAACCTGAGGGGACATAGAAAGGTTGGAGTGAGAAATATACACATGCGTGTTCAGGTACGGACATGTGAGCACACACATTCACATCTTATGGCTTTATACAGTGGGACTGTCACCCATCTGCCTTAAGATTAAAATTAAATAATAATTATAGCTATTAACTACAATTTAAAGATTTTTAAACCAACAAGTGTTTTAAAGCTAAGAAATGGCATTTCTCAAAACCAACAAGAAATAAAAGAATGTCTGAAAATTGATTCCATAACTGTGTCTTGAATAAGAGGATTGATGACTCAACCTGATACTGACCTTGAAATATGAGTGCTCCTCTTTTCATAAAAGATGCTTTTTATATGTAAGCAACAAAAATGACCTTACAATTTTATATCCCATTCTTATAATTCTTATAATTTTAATCCCATTATAGCATAATGTGGTTATTATTATGTCAGTAGAATTATCTTTATTCTCAGTAAGTATTAAATGTAACTGTAAGATTAGCGTTGATGCATTTGATAGTCGGGTCACTTTATCGTGAATTCCAAAATTCTTTTACTCCGGCAAGATTTTGGTGAAAGCACATGAGAATTGACACTGCCGAACCTTGTGTTCCAGGTGCTTTATAGAAATTTCCATGTTTGATCTTTGCAGCAAGCTCGTGAACTAAGTACCATCGTTCTAAATCTACAGATGAGAACACGTGCTTAGGGAGCTCAACGATTTGTTGAACAACACATAGTGAAAGTCTGAGCTTTGTTCATACCTAGGTCTGCGTGTCCCCCTTCTCCTTGCTCTATGCTGGCTATCTAGTTACACAGTGCCCCAATTTGGCCATCCAAGGACCCAGACTTTAGGCAATCACTAATTATTATCACTAATTGTTATCTGAGCTAAGGCTCCTTGGTCTCCATTCAAGTGGGATTTAAATCATCAACCTAGACATAACTCTTTCAAATAAGAAGTTGTCTCCCCCAATTCAAAAAGCATAATCCTTTAAAAGAGTATTTCCTCCATATTTCATGGCCACTAGTCTCTTTTTGCTGTCCTGTTTCCACTTTTACTTCCAGGCCTGAAGTATTTGATATGCTGATTGCTGGACACTGGAAAGTTTCACTATTTTCCTGTTCAAGTGAGAGAAACTGAGAAGTCGGTATTCTTCTTTTAGTGTCAGATTCTATTCCATTTCCTACCCTAATGCAACAAGGTAGAGATGAATGCAAGAGCATATGAAGAGAGGATTGAAATTACAGTCAAAGGCCTGATATGCTATCGGGGTATGATATGTCCATTTAACTTACTTGACTTCAACCATCCACATCAGCAAAGGGAAAAATGAGAAATAGAAAAGTAATAATTTAAATGACGCTGGAGGGTGACGATATGCTCCAGGAGGAGGGTGCTCTATGAAATGTGAATCTCCTGCCACTTCAGCCAGACTCAACTCCTGTAATCTCTCATGGTGTCAGCACCTCAGCATTTTAAAGAGTGTTCTTTGGGTTTGCAGATATCTTTTGTATATAGCGTGATGCCAAAAGGCCAACCAACTACTTCATCTGGTTTTCTACCAAGGAGGCAGCAGTCAGTTCCAGTACTGGGTGAAATGATAGTAGCAGCCACATCTAAGCCAACACCAGCAATAGACCATGTTGGACTTACTGGGACATAGTATATCTGTATACTATGTTTTATGAATGTCATGGTTAGCTCAGGCTGTAATAATAGTATACCATAGACTGTGCTTGCTTAAACAACAGATATTTATATCTCACAGTTCTGGAAGCCGGCAGTCCAAGATCAAGGTGCTAGCAGATTCAGTTCTTGGTTAAGGCCTCCTTCCTGGCTTATTGATACCTACCTTCTCACTGTGTGCTCATATGGCTCTTCCTCAGTGCCTGCGTATATGGAGAAAGCTCTGGTGTCTCTTCCTCGCCTGATAAGGGCACTATTCCCATCATTGGAGCTCTACCCTTATAACCTCATTTGAACCTAATTACCTCCCAAAGGCCCCACCTCCAGATAAAATCATGTTGGGGGTTAGGACTTCAATATATGAATTTGGGGGGTGGGGGGAACACAACCATTTGGCCCATAACAATGGATGACATCAAAGAGATTTCAATGGTAATTTTAATTATTTATATTTCTGTACATGTTAACTTTAGAACCTAAACCCTTTTAAGATGAAACAGTCTTATTCATTTACAAGAGGAAATTGGGCAGGTCACTTCAATTCTCTGAGCTACAATGTCTTCATCTGAAGCTGTCACAGTTAGTAGTAATGTCCACATTTCTGTGTCTCTCAGGGTTATTTGAATAACCAGTAAGATCAAATAATTGTGCACGTAGTTTCTAAGTACTTATACATTTAAGTTACATAAAAAAAACTTCTGAAATAGGGTAAAGCGTGGGTGTCTCTTTGCCAAGTCCCATGCTGAGTTAAAGACTTAGTGAGTTTTTGAATTTTTAAAAACTTATTTCAGACACTATAAATTCAGTCATATATATTTGTGTGTGTGTGTGTGTGTTTGTGTGTGTGTTAACACTGCAGGAGAAAAAGGTTAAAAATGACTTCTGTGACAGATTGCTTAAGGTTTGGGTTAATTTCATTTTGCCTGATAAGTTTACTTACCCCTATTGCAAATTGGCATCAGAATTGTCACCCTGCAGTGGTAGTCCACAATCTGAAACCCCCTTCAGTTGTCTGTGTGTACCTGAGTGCAGAGATATTCAAGAGCACTCATAAGTGTAACTGCAAGTTTGCCTCTGAGTGCGTAGTCCTGAAATCTTAATATGCTACTATTTTTTCCCTTTATAAACAATACAAAGAAGTTGACAGTTCTGAAAGGGGCTTAGGTGAAAAGATAATTAAGAGCTTTAGAGAGTGTCAAGAGTCAATAGCTCAGCACCGTCAGCACTGCGGAGTGTTACAGGCTATAATTAGATGGCATGGAGGTATAAGGCATGTTGGCAGTTGATCCCCGCATGATCTCCAACGGAAAAACAAAGAGCAGCCTCCATGAGATATCAAGCAAAGTGGGCAACAGACATACTGGACTCAAACATTTCAAGTGTCTCTGTTTTCCCGGGGTGCATCATTTGGTGAAGAGCTTCTTTGCCTTTCAATTGGCATCTGCACGGGACATTTGGCTCACGTTCATCATTCCCACAATCCTCTTGGCTTTGCGCTGCAGACCTCCCTTCAGCTCCGTGAATTAGAGGCCGTTCCTGCAGTGCCTGTGGGCACAGCCCGCTCCACATTCCTTTGCTGAGTTTGGACTCTGATATAAGGCAGAGAGAGTTGATTCCTAACAAGAGGACATTTTCCAGAGATCTCTGGAAAAGTCCAGAAGAGTCTCTCCCTAAGTAGGGTTGAAAAGTCAAAAGGCATTGTAGGGCTTCCCTGGTGGTGCAGTGGTTGAGAGTCCACCTGCCGATGCAGGGGACACGGGTTCGTGCCCTGGTCCAGGAAGATCCCACACGCCGCGGAGCGGCTGGGCCCGTGAGCCATGGCCGCTGAGCCTGTGCATCCGGAGCCTGTGCTCCGCAACGGGAGAGGCCACAACAGTGAGAGGCCCGTGTACCGCAGAAAAAAAAAAAAAAAAAAAAAAAGGCATTGTAGGACTGGATTAAGATGTCCCAAACACTGAAAAGATTATGGGAGACAACAAATCATATGAAGTTCAAAATTAAAAAACAAAAAACTACATGTAAACTATATGCTTGGGAATACAATGTTCTGATTTTCTCCATTACAATGATTTCAAAGAAAAAATATAATTATATATCTATGTATACACACGCACACACACACACATATAATTATTCACAGATGTTAGTGCTTTGGTGCTTTTATTTGGCTGATGCTTTAGGTGTACTCAGCCGATTTGCCCTCTAGGTGTATTTTTCAGTTGAGAGCAAAATACACCTTGGCTGTACTGGCAAAACTCCACTTCCACAGTGTTAAAAGAAAAACTGAGGCATGTGAAAATTTTTACGAGTTTGAGGAACAATTGATTCGAATTGAGCAGCAGCCAATCTAGCAGATAGAAAGGAGCTCTGAGGAGCTGTACAAAATGAAAGACTTTTATAGGGAGAAGGGATCAGGAACAAGGAAATTATACTAGGTAAAAAAGTGGGTTGGTTGTTGTGGTTTCTTTCCTTTAGGGGAAAGCAGGGGTTTATCAGGCAGATGACCTAACTAATGCTGACCAGGTGATTCCTGATTGATTTAAGATTCCATTTCTGGGAAAGCAGAAATTATAATTAAGTTAAATTTCAGATTGGTGATATAGGGTTTAGCATAAGTAACTCCATTTGGGGCCCGTGGCTGCTGCTGCTGCTTTTTTTTTTTTTTAATTTGTTTATTTGTTTATTTTTGGCCACGTTGGCTCTTCGTTGCTGCCGCGGGCTTTCTCTAGTTGCTGCAAGTGGGGGCTACTCTTCCTTGCGGTGCATGGGCTTCTCATTGCAGTGGCTTCTCTTGTTGTGAAGCATGGGCTCTAGGCACGTGGGCTTCAGTAGTTGTGGTGCACGGGCTTAGTTGCTTCGCGGCATGTGGGATCTTCCCGGACCAGGGCTCGAACCCGTGTCTCCTGCATTGGCAGGCAGATTCTTAACCACTGCTCTGTGGCTTCTTTTTAACAATAGATTTGAAAGCACTGTCCGTGTTATTGAGCTAAACTGCAAATTTCTAGGTAAATAGTCCTGGTCAAAAATTGATCTTAAACGTTTTTTATTATACAGAAGTTTTAACTGAACAATATTTAATCAAAATACTATTTTAATAAATAATATTTAAATAAAATATGTAAATACAATGATATAAATTGAATAAATACAAATTTAGAGAATATATTACACAAAGCTGGCTTGAAATCAGCTTGTACACTCTTAAAACGTAATTATTTTTTAACAGTTGAAAATGTTTTTCTTGCCTCTAAGAACTCTGTGATCAAAGAATAATCCCACAAAGATATGCTAATTTTTTAGCATTTCCTTCAAATCTCATTAGAATAAAAAAGTTACAAAATACTGCAGATAAAGTTGGAGTCATCCTCAAGCTTGTTCCCTTCTCTTGTCCCAGAGGAAATTACTTTCATAAATTTTAAATAATTTGCAGACACTTTCATCTATATGTCTGGATAATAATAGAATATTGTCATTGTGCTTTGAAAGTTATATAAATGGTGTCAAATACAGCATTCTGTAATTTATCTTCATTTTATTTAATGATATGTTTCTTTGAGATCTGTCCATGTTGATAGATACCTGGCTCATGTCTTTTAACTATTGTATATTATTCCATTTTATAACTAATGACAGTGAACCTGGAAAGTTAGTTTGTACTGTATTGTGGAGGTCCTCAAATGCCACATTAAAGACTTTGGGCTTTATCTGTGGTGACTAGTGTGGGAAAAAGTGGAGGGTCACAGGATGTTTCTAAGCATTAAATGGCACAAGATCTGAGTATCAGAAGGTGAGTGTAAGGATAGTAGGAAAGTAGGCTGGAAGAGGAATGTTTTGTGGGATTAGGGTTAAGACCACAATTCAGAGCAAAGAATAATAGCCCTGTAAGATATAATGATGGCCCCATTGATTAAAATTTAGGTAGTTCCCAGTTTTTCTCTTTAAAAAACAAAACTTGTATGAACATTCGTTACATGTATCTACATGGGAAGGAGTTTCCCCATATATTTGTAGAGTACGAATTATACCCGTTTGGGCCAATTTTCCACGTTAATATAACACTTTGGGCTTTTTGACTCCCAGAGAACAAAGAGAAGAAATAAAAATAATCTGATGATATGAATAGATGTAATCAAACAACAGTACCTGAATACAAATCTGTTGAAATTGAATATTGTATCACTTTCTTATACAGTTTTCCATGGTTTATCATCAGTTGCGTTACTTTTCTGTAGGATAAATTTTATCGTTGATTGTCAGCCATCTCTATCATACTTCCACAGCTCAACAGCCACGCAAGCCTGCAGAATTTTAAAGATCACAGTGTCTACAAGTCTAGGTGCCAGATTCCTTTCTGAAGCTAACCTCAAGATCCAATGATCCCAGATCATGCAGATTTCTCCTTAACTGGCAAGAGTATCCAGTTGGTTTTTCACTTGGTTTTTGTGGAAAGGGGGTGAAGATGCACTCTGGCATTTAGGAAGGAAGGAAATATTAAAAATGGATGGCACATACTAGTTTTGGGGACCCTCTTTCTTGTTCCCAGTCAGACTTGGAAACAGGTATGTTAAGTTTTGCATCTATCTTTAAGGGCCGTTTGCCATCACTTGCTCTTTATTCATTTTCTCTCATTTAAATCTAACAATAAGTATGTTATGACAGCTGAACTCAACTGTGAGCATTAGACAGACTGTGATCAGATCATGCTCTGTTGCTTTAGGCCGAGATTTTTCTCAAAGAAGCCCCTAAAAGCCACCTCTTTCTTCATATCCCTGGACAGAGAGCTGGTTCAGGTTCTCACTGTATCTTATAGGGTTATTATATTACAGTCTGAGTAGAGGTCTTAACCTTAGTCCCACAAAACCCTCCTCCTCCAGTCTACTTTCCATTCTGTCCCCACACTCATTCTTTAGACCCTCAGATCTTATTGTGCCATTTAACGCATAAAACATATTATGATTCTCTACTTTCTTCCATACCAGTCAGCACAGATAAAGCCCAGAGTCTTTAATATGGTACTTAAGGACCTCGATAGTCCAGTCCAAGCTCCCTTTCCAGGCTCATTGTCATTAATTCTTACTTCTATAATTAGTGTTCTCCTTGAAAGCTCATTGGGTCTCAACCGTGCTCTCATCTTTCACGGTTCTTTGCCTGATGTAACTATTGCTGAAAGTCCTCAGATGACACCATCTTGACAAAGTCTTGCTCCACAGTTTATATCTTTCTTCCTTCTACTCTCCTAACACTTTGTACACACACTAACTCCTTTACAAAACTCTAATCTTCCAGAAGGCAAGGAAAATAATTCATTCCCTGTTAGATCCACCAGCATACTGCTGTGCATGTAGTAGATTTTCTTTAAGAGCATAGAAGCTGGATGAGAAAAGGAGTCTTCTCTCTCTTATTCATCCCTCTACCACTTGTACTTAGAACAGCACTTGGCATAAAAGTGCTCATAAATGTTTTTGAATCTATCAAGAGTTGGTAAATTATGGTCTGTGGGCCAAATCCAGGTCAACACCTGTTTTTATAAAGATTTATTGGAACACAGCCACACCCACTCCTTTATATATTTTTATGGATGTTTTTTCTACAACAGCAGAGTTGAGTAGTTGCAATAGAGACTGCATGGTCCACAAAGCCTAAAATACTAACTGGCCCTTTAGAGAAAAATTTTCTGACCGAATAAATGAGAAAATGCTGTGTAGCAGGGAGATGCAAGATGAGAGATCAGCACAAGATGTTTCTAAAATTACTGAATTTTGTTATTACTTAGGTTTGGCATTTCAAGAGATTGTCCTGCCCTCTCTTTCCATCTACATGAAGATAGGCATATACACATTTATTGTCAGCTTTCTTGCTGTTATTTGATGGTGAGTGAGTAAAGATAGCTTGAACTGATATTTGGGATATACACACACGCATATATGTATATATATTTGTTAATTGTAGACATCATTTTGGAAAATGCTCAGAATTATAAATAAAAGTTATCACGCCATAACCACATAACCCAACGTTTTAAAAATCACGTGGAGAGATTGGTTCAAGATGGTGGAGTAGAAGGATGTGCTCTCCCTCTTGCAAGAGCACCAGAATCACAACTAACTGCTGAACAATCATCAACAGGAAGACACTAGAGCTCACCAAAAAAGATACCCCACATCCAAAGACAAAGGACGAGCCACAGTGAGATGGTAGCAGGGGCGCAGTCACAATAAAATCAAATCTCATAACTGCTGGGTAGGTGACTCACAAACTGGAGAACACTTATACCACAGAAGTCCACCCACTGGAGTGAAGGTTCTGAGCCCCACGTCAGGCTTCCCAACCTGGGGGTCCGACAACGGGAGGAGGAATTCCTAGAGAATCAGACTTTGAAAGATAGCGGGATTTGATTGCAGGACTGGGGGAAACAGAGACTCCACTCTTGGAGGGCACACACAAAGTAGTGTGCTCATCAGGACTCAGGGGAAGGAGCAGTGACCCCACAGGAGACTGAACCAGACCTACTTACTAGTGTTGGAGGGTCTCCTGCAGAGGTGGGGTGTGGCTGTGTCTCACCATGAGGACAAGGACACTGGCAGCAGAAGTTCTGGGAAGTACTCCTTGGCATGAGCCCTCCCAGAGTCCGCCATTGGCCCCACCAAAGAGCCTGGGTAGGCTCCAGTGTTGGGTCGCCTCAGGCCAAATGAACCAACAGGAAGGGAACCCAGCCCCACCCATCAGCAGACAAGCAGATTAAAGTTTTACTGAGCCCTGCCCACCAGTGCAAGAGCCAGCTCTACCCACTACCAGTCCCTCCCATCAGGAAACTTGCACAAGCCTCTTAAATAGCCTCATCCACCAGAGGGCAGACAGCAGAAGCAAGGAGAACTACAGTCCTGCAGCCTGTGGAACAAAAACCACATTCACAGAAAGAAAGACAAGATGAAAAGGCAGAGGGCTATGTACCAGATGAAGGAACAAGATAAAACCCGAGAAAAACAACTAAATGAAGTGGAGATAGGCAACCTTCCAGAAAAAGAATTCAGAATAACGATAGTGAAGATGATCCAGGACTTTGGAAAAACAATGGAGGCAAAGATCGAGAAGATGCAAGAAATGTTTAACAAAGACCTAGAAGAATTAAAGAACAGAGATGAACAATACAATAACTGAAGTGAAAACTACACTAGAAGGAATGAATAGCAGAATAACTGAGGCAGAAGAACGGATAAGTGACCTGGAAGACAGAATGGTGGAATTCACTGCTGCGTAACAGAATAAAGAAAAAAGAATGAAAATAAATAAAGACAGCCTGAGAGACCTCTGGGACAACATTAAACGCAACAACATTTGCATTATAGGGGTACCAGAAGGAGAGGAGAGACAGAGAAAGGACCTGAGAAGATATTTGAAGAGATTATAGCTGAAAACTTCCCTAACATGGGAAGGGAAATAGCCGCTCAAGTCCAGGAAGTGCAGAGAGTCCCAGGCAGGGTAAAGCCAAGGAGAAACACACCAAGACACATAGTAACCAAATTGGCAAAAATTAAAGACAAAGAAGAATTATTGAAAGCAACAAGGGAAAAACGACAAATAACATACAAGGGAACTCCCATAAGGTTAACAGCTGATTTCTCAGCAGAAACTCTGCAAGCCAGAAGGGAGTGGCATGATATAATTAAAGTGATGAAAGGGAAGAACCTACAACCAACATTACCCAGTAAGGATCTCATTCAGATTTGACGGAGAAAATAAAAGCTTTACAGACAAGCAAAAGCTAAGAGAATTCAGCACCAACAAACCAGCTCTACAACAAATGCTAAAGGAACTTCTCTAAGTCAGAAAGACAGGAGAAGAAAAGGACCTACAAAAACAAACCCATAACAATAAGAAAATGATAATAGGAACATACATGTCGATAATTACCTTAAACGTGAATGGATTAAATTCTCCAACCAAGAGACACAGGCTCACTGAACGGATACCAAGAAAAGACCCACATATATGCCATCTACATGAGACCCACTTCAGATCTAGGGACCCATACACACTGAAAGAGAAGGGATGGAAAAAGATATTCCATGAAAATGGAAATCAAAAGAAAGCTGGAGTAGCAATTCTCATATCAGACAAAATAGACTTTAAAATAATGTTACAAGAGACAAGGACACTATATAATGATCAAGGGATCAATCCAAGAAGAAGATATAACAGTTATATATGCACCCAGCATAGGAGCACCTCAATACATAAGGCAACTGCTAAAAGCTCTGAAAGAGGAAATCGACCGTAACACAATAATAGTGGGGGACTTTAACACCTCACTTACACCAATGGACAGATCATCCAAACAGAAAATTAATAAGGAAACACAAGCTATAAATGACACAATAAACCAGATAGATTTAGTTGATATTTATAGGACATTCCATCCAAAAACAGCAGGTTACACTTTTTCTCAAACGCGCACAGAACATTCTCCAGGATAGATCACATCTTGGGCCACAAATCAAGCCTCAGTAAATTTAAGAAAATTGAAATCATATCAAGCATCTTTTCTGACCACAGCGCTATGAGATTAGAAATCAGTTACAGGGAGAAAAACGTAAAAAGCACAAACACATGGAGGCTAAACAGTACATTACTAAATAACCAAGAGATCACTGAAGAAATCAAAGAGGAAATCAAAAAAATACCTAGAGACAAATGACAACGAAAACACGACCATCCAAAATCTATGGGATGCAGCAAAAGCAGTTCTAAGAGGGAAGTTTATAGGAATACAAGCCTACCTCAAGAAACAAGACAAATCTCAAATAAACAAGCTAACATTACACCTAGAGAAACTAGAGAAAGAAGAACAAACAAAACCCAAAGTTAGCAGAAGGAAAGAAATCATAAAGATTAGAGCAGAAATAAATGAAATAGAAACAAAGAAAACAATAGCAAAGATCAATAAAACTAAAACTTGGTCCTTTGAGAAGATAAACAAAATTGATAAACCATTAGCCAGACTCATCAAGAAAAAGAGGGAGAGGACTCAAATCAATAAAATTAGAAATGAAAAAGGAGAAGTTACAACAGACACCGCAGAAATACAAAGTATCCTAAGAGACTTCTACAAGCAACTCTATGCCAATAAAATGGACAACCTGGAAGAAATGGACAAATTCTTAGAAAGGTATAACCTTCCAGGACTGAACCAGGAAGAAATGGAAAATATGAACAGACCAATCACAAGTAATGAAATTGAAACTGTGATTGAAAACCTTCCAACAAACAAAAGTCCAGGACCAGATGGCTTCACAGGTGAATTCTATCAAACATTTAGAGAAGCGCTTACACCCATCCTTCTCAAACGCTTCCAAAAAATTGCAGAGGAAGGAACACTCCCAAACTCATTCTATGAGGCCACCATCACTCTGATATGAAAACCAGACAAAGATACTACAAAAAAAGAAACTACAGGCCCATATCACTGAGGAACATAGATGCAAAAATCCTCAACAAAATACTAGCCAACGGAATCCAACAACCCATTAAAAGGGTCATACACCATGATCAAGTGGGATTTACCCCAGGGATGCAAGGATTCTTCAATATACGCAAATCAATCAACGTGATACACCATATTAACAAACTGAAGAATAAAAACTGTATGATCATCTCAATAGATGCAGAAAAAGATTTTGACAAAATTCAACAACCATTTATGATAAAAACTCTCCAGAAAGTGGGCACAGAGGGAACCTACCTCAACATAATAAAGGCCATATACGACAAACCCACAGCAAATGTCATTCTCAATGGTGAAAAACTGAAAGCATTTCCTCTAAGATCAGGAACAAGACAAGGATGTCCACTCTCACCACTATTATTCAACACAGTTTTGGAAGTCCTAGCCACAGCAATCAGAGAAGAAAAAGAAATAAAAGGAATACAAATTGGAAAAGAAGAAGTAAAACTGTCACAGTTTGCAGATGATGTGATACTATACATACAGAATGCTAAAGATGCCACCAGAAAAGTATTAGAGCTAATCAATGAATTTGGTAAAGTTGCAGGATAGAAAGTTAATGCACAGAAATCTCTTGCATTCCTCTACACGAGTGATGAAAAATAGAAAGATAAATTAAGGAAACACTCCCATTTACCATTGCAACAAAAAGAGTAATATACCTAGGAATAAACCTACCTAGGGAGACAAAAGACCTGTATGCAGAAAACTATAAGACACTGATGAAAGAAATTAAAGATGATACCAACAGATCGAGAGATATACCACGTTCTTGGATTGGAAGAATCAATATTGTGAAAATAACTATACTACCCAAAGCAATCTACAGATTCAATGCAATCCCTATCAAATTACCAATGGCATTTTTTTACAGAACTAGAACAAAAAATCTTAAAATTTGTATGGAGACACAGAAGACCCCGAATAGCCAAAGCAGTCTTGAGGGAAAAAAACGGAGCTGGAGGAATCAGACTCCCTGATTTCAAAGCTACAGTAATCAAGACAGTACGGTACTGGCACATAAACAGAAATATATTTCAATGGAACAGGATAGAAAGCCCAGAGGTAAACCTACACACCTATGGTCAACTAATCTATGACAAAGGAGGCAAGGATATACAATGGGAAAAGACAGTCTTTTCAATAAGTGGTGCTGGGAAAACTGGACAGCTATATATAAAAGAATGACATTAGAACACTCCCTAACACCATACGCAAAAATAAACTCAAAATGGATTAGAGATGTAAATGTTAAGACCAGACACTATAAAACTCTTAGAGGAAAACATAGGCAGAACACTCTTTGACATAAATCACAGCAAGATCTTTTTTGATCCACCTCCTTGAGTAGTGGAAATAAAAACAAAAATAAACAAATGGGACCTAATGAAACCTAAAAGCTTTTGCACAGCAAAGGAAACCATAAACAAGATGAAAAGACAACCCTCAGAATGGGAGAAAATATTTGCAAACGAATCAACAGACAAAGGATTAATCTCTAAAATATATAATCAGCTCATGCAGCTCAATATTAAAAAAACAAACAACCCAATCCAAAAACGGGCAGAAGACCTAAATAGACATTTCTCCAAAGAAGACATACAGATAGCCAAGAAGCACATGAAAAGCTGCTCAACATCACTAATTATTAGAGAAATGCAAATCAAAACTACAATGAGGTATCACCTCACACCAGCTAGGATGGGCATCATCAGAAAATCTACAAAAAACTGATGTTGGAGAGGGTGTGGAGAAAAGGGAACCCTCTTGCACTGTTGGTGGGAATGTAAATTGATACAGCCACTATGGAGAACAGTATGGAGGTTCCTTAAAAAACTAAAAATAGAATTACCGTATGACCCAGCAGTCCCACTGCTGGGCATATACCCAGAGAAAACCATAAGTCAAAGAGAGTCATGTACCACAATGTTCATTGCAGCACTATTTACAATACCCAGGTCATGGAAGCAAGCTAAATGCCCATCGACAGATGAATCGGTAAAGAAAATGTGGTATATGTATACAATGGAATATTACTCAGCCATAGAAAGGAACAAAATTGGGTCATTTGTAGAGACGTGGATGCATCTAGAGACTGTCATACAGAGTAAAGTAAGGCAGAAAGAGAAAAACAAATATTGTATATTAACGCATATATGTGGAACCTAGAAAATGGTACAGATGAACTGGTTTGCAGGGCAGAAATGGAGACACCGATGTAGAGAACAAACGTATGGACACCAAGGGGGGATAATGGCGGGGGGGGGCGGGGTGGTGGTTGTGGGATGAATTGGGAGATTGGGATTGACATATATACACTAATATGTATAAAATGGAAAACTAATAAGAACCTGCTGTATAAAAAAATATCACATGGATAATTTTGTCTGATTTTCATAGTTCAGTCAAGAAATTTCAGGTTTGTATACATATATTTATTACTAGCTGAACATCCAAGAATGACCTGCATATAATTGCAAGGTAACAATATTATAATTCCATTAGAAACAGTGGTCCTTTTTACATGCTAACTTGTGTTTATCATGAAACTCCGTCCCCTGATGAATATGCAGTTAACCTACTTATTACTGCAGAAAACACATCCACATAATTTTTAATCTGATCTTCAAAGGCTTTCTGTGAAAGAAAATACTTTTTTTCCCAATAAGATATATTATTGGAAACACAACTGTATGTAGCCAATTTGCTACATCATCTGATTTATTTTAATTAGAGGTTAGCTGCTGAATGTGATCCCAGTTATAATTATTACAATACCAGTCATCCACATTTCCATTAGCATTCCACTTGATAGTTAGCAATAAGCAGACGTAAAATATTAGGACTTTTAAGAGAAGAGATTACCAATTAGTACAATTCTCCACTGGCACAAGGTAATTATTAATTATGATCATCATGGTAATTTTTCACCAAGCTAAATTTCACTGGGCTACCTGTGTGCAGATTCTCTCTGCACTGCATTCTAACATCAGCAGCGTCCTTATCTGCTCTGGAAATCCTGAAGCAATATTTGTATTAAGTATTCAGTTGACTGCACACCAAATGGAAAGACGGCTGTGAAGGCATAGGGTGGATCTCCATTTTATTAAAGGCTCCCTTATCTCTGTAGGGCATTGCAAGGGGAGTCTGTAAAAACATATACCTAAGAAAGGTACTCTGTTCACATATATGTTCTCTGATTACACAGGGTAAAATTGAACCAAAACTAGCCCTCTGAGCGACACCTCTCTCATTCTCCTCCTGAAACTGCCATTCGTATCCACACCAACACTATTTATTGTAAAGAGAGGGAAACAAACAAATGTAATTTGAAGATTGTTAATCACTGAAGGACAATTAATATGCAGATAAGGTAGAAAAATATCTACAGGCATTATGGTACCAAAGTATAAGGTCATTGTTTAGCAATATGTACATTCTTCTACATAAATGGTTTTTGGGTTTTTTTTGCGGTACGCGGGCCTCTCACTGTTGTGGCTTCTCCCGTTGTGGAGCACAGGCTCCGGACGCGCAGGCTCAGCGACCATGGCTCACGGGCCCAGCCGCTCCGCGGCATGTGGGATCTTCCCGGACCGAGGCACGAACCCGTGTCCCCTGCATCGGCAGGCGGACTCTCAACCACTGCGCCACCAGGGAAGCCCTACATAAATGCTTTTATATAAAACCACCCTATTCTGCTCCACGTTTTCTATTCAAAGTGAAAGAAGTTTGAGAAAGTTCAAAGAAAATAAATACCACATGGGACTTAGGAAGGAAGACAATTTGCTGGTGTAGATGGCCTGGGATTTAGTTAACAGCCAATACTAGTCTTGACTGAGAACTCAGGTGGTTACTTTCTTAAGGCAAGTCATTGAACTCAAAGCCTCAGGTTCTTTATTTACACCTGGGGACGATATCTCTTCTGCCTTACTCGAGAGGCTGTTAGTAGAGTCAAATGAAATTGTATATGAAATAATATTTATGTTACAAAGTATTATACAAATATAAGGCAACTTTAAAGAATTCAAAGGAACCACATTTAACTAGACTGTGGAATGTTTTGGGTTTTTTTAAATAGAGTGCTGTATTTCACCAAGTTTGTGTTTTTATTCAGCAGACAGAGGGAAAAGGCTGGAATTGACAAAAATGGGATTTAAGTAATAGAGTTTCTTCAATCTCTGGCTGGGGAAATGTTGCAATAAATTATAAAGCAAGGTTTCACTCCCCCATTTTTTTGTATATTTAAAAGGAAAAGGCAGCCAGCTGATGTTCTGGAAATGAAGAGTAGATTGGCCACCCTACACCAAGGCACAGGGGAAAGAGCAGAACAACTTCTGAGAATCCCTTTCCGACACAAAGTGATGTGCATGTGCCATCAGGATGCACTTCCTTGCTGTGGTTGCCTCCATAGTGGCTGCACCAATCAATGACTTGCTGATTCTAAATGTGAGAAAAATAAATTCCAAATGACTTCTCTTCATTGCTGTTCATGTTTGCTGCCAGTGTTTGCCTCCATCCTTGAAAACATGAGCAAAGACTTGTCTTTTGGAAGGACTCTGTTTTTCCTGTTTAAGTAGCTGCTGCCCTAAAGGGGATGGAGAAGAGGTAGGGGATGGCCAGGATGCAATCCAGGAAGGGACACATTTGCTCAACAAAGAAAAAAGTGTTTAGAATCAAAAGAAAGCAACTTGTAACTTGTCATTTGTCATTGCCTACTTATATTTCGTGAGTTGGATTAGAAACAAAGACAGATACGGCTCAAATTGTCTTTGGGCATTTATCATTTTAAGTGTTTGGAAAGCCCCACTTTATGTAAATATAGCGCTTTAAAGATTTACAGCTGTAATAGTCATTTTCTTGGTAATTTAATTCTATTATAACTTAAAAATACGCATCTGTTCTAGGCCAAATTTCTGAAATACGTGTCAGGAAGAAAATGCTATAGTATATTAAATTTTTGCCTTATGAACTGATTGTTTTTAGCAGCTTTTATGAGCATAATAACAGTAATCTTAGCAGCTAATTTACCTAAAATCATTTTTTTCTAAAACCTGAAAACCCCCAAATCAAAGGGTTCTCTTTGTCTAAAAAGTTAAATCAAAATAAATGTTTCTAGTTAGTTTTAAGAGGAAAAATTAGGGTTTCTTAGTGCTCAAATATTTAGTAAGCTCTCAAGGAGGTATGGGGGAAGCAATGTGCCTGTCATAGGCGAGGATTTTTAAATTGTACTTCTTGACACCAATAAATAACAAGAGAGAGCTAGTACCATTTTTTAACATGCGTACTTACAATACAATAAGCAAATCTGACTCATCTGCCAGCCTGATTGCTTTGTTTAGAATTCCACTGTCAGAGGTATGGTGGGAGGTGAGGGGATTTATGTAAATTAGGCTCCTCCAAGCTGGAAGAAAGTTGGATTATTTAAAAAAAAAGAACTTTTCCAAGTTTAGAAAAGTGATTTTGTTCCCACATCAGTTCTGAATGAGTGACTTAAAGTTCTCAGAATCGGGTTAAAAATATGATCTAGAAATCACGGCTCTGAATTTTCACAGATTTTTCAAAGCTTTGAAGGCAACCGTGATGTATACTTTGCTGCTTTCCTGTATTACTATGTGTGCAGGAAGTGGGGTGGAAGGGAGTGGATTTTTGGATGAGATATTTAGTTCCTGGTTTCTATATGGGATGACTGTAATCAATCAGACTAATCTGAGAAATAAACAGCCGTTTGTCTGAAGGTTTCGTAAGGTGATGGCTGCTCCAATGTGTTTATATTCAGTCAGAATTCATAGGAAGGTACAATATGAATCTCTGACCCCTGGAAACTTGTGTCTAGTACCCTAACATAGTGGGCACTTTGGGGTTTGTTTTAGAGGCTAGCAAGAGGTGTAGTCTGATTCTTTCCCCTCTGATTCCTTACCCTGATTCTTTTACACTCCAGTGATCTGTGCTGGAATGCTGAATTCAAGTCGGGTGCTCTATAACAATTTTGCAGAGAGGGCAATGTCGCAAAATTGACCAAAAATAGGAAGGTATAAGTTTGAATCCACACCAATAGTTGGGGAATGGAAAACATGCTTTTCTAGGCAGAATTTTGGTTTTTAGGGTGACTGGGGGGATGGTGGTCCATTCATGCACGGCTGGAGTCTTCCCTTCCCAACTCCCATCCAATCCCCAACTAGTCTTAAGCTGCGCAGCTGCTGGGGCCTGAAAGTTTTGTGAGAACGCTTCAGCACTCATAGTGAGTGAGGGAGAGGGCGGGCAAGGGAGGTGACAGGCCTGCGGAATTCCATTCCTTTCTGGAATAGCGGTCAGCCTAGAGGCTAGCAACAGAGCTCTGGGAATGTGGTTCTCAAAATACATGGAGTACAAGCTTCTGTCCCCTTGTGGCTCCAGGAATACCTGCTGATGCCTCTCATCCTGTAGAAGTTCAGGGACAGGGAGTTCCTCATCTCTCTCTGTCTGAGGAAGAATGTATCAGTCTTTGCCCCTAAGGAGACCAAGAACCAGACAGGTTTGCAGTCTCCATGACTTACCAGCTGGTCCTTTATGGGCCTCCAGGGAGCTAAATGTCTCCTGGCACTCACACAATTGCCACTACTTAAAATACTAACAGCCCAAGTGAATTTATATAATAATAAAATACCAAGTTATTAAACAATTTCTTTACTATTTTAACATGGCTTATTATTTTTTAAATGAGGGAATGGAATTCAGCCTGGCTAAGCATAGAATGCTCTGTCTAGATGGCTAATCGAACATTGGTTAACATTTTTATCTGGAGCTCTACATGAGTTAGCTTTGAGCAGAAAATTGGAGGAGGTGGAGAGTTAAGACAAATACACCTTCCCAGGAGAATGTTAAGGTGGGGACAATAGTTGTTTACCTGGCTACAAAAGATTGATATGTCACTGGTGGCATGATTGTGGAGGCGAGGACAAAAATGAAATTCATTTTGTAATGGAAAATGTATCTGTAATTAAGTGAACTAAAAAGCACCTTCAACCAACTTAAACAGTGCCCCAGCAATTATTCTGTATAATTGCTTAAATCATTGTATGTTTTCACCAATTTTTGAATAGTACTGGGATTAAGTACAGGTTCTACAATTTACAGCTTTGCGTTTGCTCGTTAGTTTTAATAAACCTAAATATATTTAGAGCAAAATTTTTAAAAAGGACTTTAAGCCAATTATGAAAATTATAAAACAGACTTCTTCCCAATCATTTTTACTTGTTTCATGAGCATGAAACATCATTTGATGAATATTTTAAAAGTATTAAGCAACATTATTCAACAGCTTTGAAAAGATTTCAAGAAGCAATGTTTATGAGTCAAAGTGTTTCAAAAATCTCTGCTCTATAAAGGTTCAAGTTAGCCTTATTTGAAGTAAACATGATTCAAAAGACACCCCATTCTTATTCTTGTCATCTTCCAATTTATTCACTAAAACTGTCATGTTAGTTTCTAAATCTCAAAACATGTTCTTCCCAAAGAATCCTCCCAGGAGCAGGTGTGGCCCTGAAGTAGGAGTGCAGTCTGCTTTTAATGATGATAAAGAATTGCCACAAAAATGAATGATCGATTATGTGGAATATCCTAGTACCAGTCTATGAGAAAAGCACTTTCTATCCTTTTTATTCATTATCAGAGACCTTATTAGAGACAATGAATAATATTACAATAAGACTTATGCAATAAATTGAAAGTTTGAGGGAGATAATGATCAGGTATAAGAAAAAAAATTTTTTTAAAAAGCTATTTGGTCCATTGTGTTTCCCATTATGTGTAAGTTGCCAGAATGCCCCAAATAAGATTTAATTCTCCCTTTTGAATAGTATATGAGTTTATATTTTTAATATGCCTATCTTCCCATCTCTCTCTAGATTTTCAATATTTTGGTAATCTGTTCCACTTTTAATGATATTTCTATAAATGTATTATTTATTATAATCGTCATATCACTTTTGATAACAGAACTGGGTGTAAACTGTAAATAACCTGTGTAGCAAAGTCACCATGTACTTTATGAAATTCATGCCGATGAGAAGAACACTAAAGAAGTAAATTTATGTGTTATTTTTCTTTTTTCTTTTTGTACTTTAAATGCTCTGTGCCAAGATTATTGACATACAAGCTCCCAAATTTTATGACAACAAAACACCAATTGTATAGAAATTAATAGATAACTTTCATGTTAAGCCTATGATAAAGCAGTTCAGAATGATGGATGAAAGAAAGAAAGGTCTTCACTTTTGGGATAAACACCTTGGCCTAGCAATAATAGGTTAAATAGCCTTTAAGAGCTACGGAGAAAATTCCAACCAGACTAGATTTCAGGAACTAGAGTTAGAGTCATCTGTAGATCATTGCCTATCTAAAAATGCCTTTTGAAAACCTGTGAAATCCTTATATTATCATAATATATTTTGCATGTACCATCGTTAATGTCCTATTGGTAAATACTCTAACTTTGCAATATACCAACTTTTTTCTCGACTTTGTATCTTATCGATTTCATTCATCCAAACGCATGCTCAAAGACTTGTAAATCTATTGGCACCACATAACAACAAGAAACAAACAGCAGACGCCTAAGTTCATCTGGAGGTGAGTAAACTATAAAACTGGAAAATGAATGACTTGTGTGAGAAAGATGTCGCTTCCTAGAGGTGCGCGAGTGTCTCTGTGGGAGATGCTCTGAAGCAGGGCAGCCTCCTCCCCTTTGTGCATCTCAGAGAGCTCAGGGAGGTCACCGAGCCAGGCCCTGATGGGAGGACTCTTCAGTCTTTCCCTTCACAACTACTTAACCAGTTCGTATCTGAGCTCTAGTATCGTTATTGAAACTTGACCTCGGACACATATTAAACTAATACACTTCAGCTCCCCACAATTATTTAAATCATATCACTTTTATTGTTGCAATGTGGGAAGGAAAAATTCTCTGACAGAAATTCTCATCTCTTCCTCCTACAGATGTGGCCAAAAATATTGCGGATCTTCACTGCTGACACATTCCTCAGCTTTACTGCCTAGACTAATGTTTCTCAACCTTTAATTTGCATGCGAATTGCCTGGATCCTGTTCGGATGGAGATTTTCATTGAGGATGTCTGGGTGGGGCCTGGGGTTCTGCATTTCTAGCAAGCTCCTAGGTAATGCCGATGATGCTGTGGACAGTCTAGCAATTGTCTAGATTATAGTCCATTATAAGTGTTGCCAGTGGTCACTTTGAGATTTTCAATATAAATTATTTTGGAGCGGGTCTAAGGCTTACAGTAAATTTAATTCCATGTGATAATGTAGTGGTATTAAAATAGAAAACATGACTAGTGGTGGAAGTACTTCAATTATACTAGAACTTGGCTTCCCTTGTGGCACGGTGGTTAAGAATCCGCCTGCCAGTGCAGGGGACACGGGTTTGAGCCCTGGTCCGGGAAGATCCCACATGCCACAGAGCAACTAAGACCGTGCGCCACAACTACTGAGCCTGCGCTCTAGAGCCCATGAACGACAACTACTGAAGCCCATGCACCTAGACCCCGTGCTCAGCAGCAAAGAGAAGCCACCACAATGAGAAGCCCCCGCACTGCAACAAAGAGTAGCCCCCACTCACCGCAACTAGAGAAAGCCTGCACACAGCAACGAAGAGCCTACGCAGCCAAAAATAAATAAATAAATAAATCTATTTTTTTTAAAAAGTGTTTAAAATTGTACTAGAACTCACCTGTGATGTGAGAAGCCTGTACAAGAATAAACTTCAAAATAATTTAAATCTATCACACTGTCCCCGTGTGCTATAGATATAAAGATAAATAGTCTTCCCCCCATCAAATTTTAGCTCCTGGCTCACTGTCGGTCTCCCCAAAATACCTTTGTCAGAAGTCCTGCTGATTTTCCTAATTCACCTAAAGGTGAATTCCAGCTCCTTGACTTCTCCAAGGATTCTCTCTTCCATTCTGCTTCAGCCTCATCCCTCCATAATGTTTCAATCATCTCATTCTCTCACCATCATCTCCTGTTTTCCACTCAACCACACTAGTCCATTGATTCCAGGTTCTAGGAGAACCTGCCCTGCATTTTCCTATCCCTCACATGTTCTTGATCTCACTTCTCTCTTTATCAGGTTTAATTCAATGTTTTATCCTATAATCACCCCCTTGTTCCTCACTCATTCATTACAGCAGCTTGGCAGAACCACAGTGTTGCTTATGGTAGGCTGAGTAAGGGTCCCCAAAGATAACCAAGTTCTAATTCCAGGAGTCTGTAAATGTCACAGAGTATTAGTGTCATATAAAAACCTTCATTGTTTTTCATTGTGTGTGTGTGTCTTGGTGGTTAGAAATGGTAGGCAGTACTTAGAAGGGAAAGCATGTAGCATACAAAGCACCTTGGATATTCGCTCTTTTCCCTCTACATTTTTATAGTGAAAATTTTCAAAACTACAGAAAAGTTGACAGAATAGTACAATCAGCAGTCCCATTCCCTTATGTAGGTTCATCAACTGTTAATATTTTGCTACATTTGCTTATGTATACATTTATCTCTATATACACATCTGTCTCTCTGGATGTTTTGTTCCCTGAACCATAGTAAAGTCATGTTAAACATAACATTTCATGCCTACATATTTCAATATATGTGTGCTAGGAATAAAGACATTAACCACAATACTATTTTCATACACAAAAATTACTGATTCAGTAATATGATCCAATATACAGCCTTGCATAATTTCCATTTGCCTGAAGAAAAATGTCACTTATAGCTACTTATTTCTAATCTAGGAATGAATCCATTTTACCCATTGCATTGATTATTATTTGCCTTTAGTCAGTTTTAATCTGGAACACCATTCACCCCACCATTTTTATTTATTTGTTTTTTATGTCATTAACTAAAAGAGTCCAAGCAAGTTGCATCGTGAAGTGTCCCACATGTTGTATTTGTTTCTTCATGTTTAGATTCATGTAAATGTTTTTGGTGAGAACACTCTTTGGGTTCCATATGTACTTCTAGCTGCTTCACAGCAGAGACATGATTTGAAGTTGTCCCATTATTGGTGTTGCTAAGCTTTATCACTTGGTTAAGCTGGTGATCGCCACATCTCTTTATTGTAATGGTACATGTTTTCCTTTGTAATTAATAAATAGTCTTTTTAAATTTATTTTATTTATTTATTTATTTTTGGCTGCGTTGGGTCTTCGTTGCTGTGCATGGGCTTTCTCTAGTTGTGGCGAGCGGGGGCTACTCTTCATTTCGGTGTGCGGGCTTCTCATCGTCGTGGCTTCTCTTGTGGAGAGCGGGCTCTTGGCACACGGGCTTCAGTAGCTGTGGCTCGTGGGCTCTAGAGCACAGGCTTAGTAGTTGTGGCGCTCGGGCTTAGCTGCTTCACGGCATGTGGGATCTTCCCAGACCAGGGCTCGAACCCATGTCTCCTGCATTGGCAGGCGGATTCTTAACCGCTGCGCCATGAGGGAAGCCCCATAAATAATCTTTGAGATGAGAGTATCCTTGCAAAATTTGCTTCTGGAAAACCCTTTTCTCTATGCTATTAAAAGCAACTCTAAAATCCTGCAGTCTATAAAATAGTATAATGGTTATGTGAGTTGAGGAATGGGGACATTGCCTAATGTTGTGTATACCATTTGTGTCCTGAGTTGTTTGGCCATTTTATTATTTTAAGAATCTTTATGTCCTAGCCAATCTTGTGGGAATCCAGTGTCTGGGAATTCAATTAGGGAAATCTGAGAGGCAAGACATGATGGTATCCCCCTGACTCTCAGAGACATCTGTGCTAGACCTCTTGAGTGTAGAATAAAACTATAACTCATCCATGCTCAACGAGTCATCCATGCCCAACGAGTCATCCTGGGCCAACGAGTAGCTTGTGATGAGGTGTTATAAAAAGTTGCACTTTAACCAATGCCAGCACTACCAGTGAGTTCAGTGTACAGAAGAAAATGATTTGGTTTATCTTTTTCCATAGAGCTTAGAAAGGTGGATTTCAGAAATTACTCTTTTTAGAAAGTAATACAACAACATTATAGGAAGCAAAATAAATCATTTATAATTACATGATCTACTTGCAAAAGCACTAATGTTCTTACGTGCTTAGTGTCCTCACCATTAAGAAGGGACATTTGGAGTCAGAAGATCTGACTGTGAGATAGTGAGCAGTTTCTGTTTTTCTTTTAATTACTTTTTATTGTCCAGAAAACAGAAATAATGATGGTTATATCACAGGATTGTTATTAGAAGTAAATGAGACAATTAAATGTGCTTGACAAGCAAAGCACAGTGCTTGGGTATGTGCTGGTAAGTATTCAATGAATATGTTTCACTAATATTACAGTTTGTATGATGTAAAAGTATACTCATTTTTACAAAACTGGAAAAATAGTAGAGATACAGTACTGAGGAGATCTGAATCTTTTTCTTGTTTCAAACATAGGCTTATGTTTGGTTGTCAGAGCAGTAAATTTGGCATTTTTCTTGCCTTAATTTGGCTTATTAAAGAGATAATGATTATTTTGAGACTGAATTTCAGAACAAACCTCCATTATAATGTTTCTGATTTACACATGGCCACACGTATCATTCTATGTTCTCATCTTTACAGTGAGATTACCAATGACTATTTTTTTATACCCGTGGAAATATCAAGAGGGCTAATTCTGTTTTGGAAAAAAATAACCTGTTAAGAGATCCTAATCTTCTAAACGAATAGGAAAATGATATTGATTTCTTAGAGCATGCAAGAGGGAATACAAACAAAGTTGGACTGTGCAGTTTAGTATCTGTGTTCAGAAGAGATTGGTATTTTGGATCCTCTAAATAATGACTAGCTTTCCAAGCAGAACAGTGTTTAGAGACTTTTGACAGGTTCAGAAATTTGTATTCGAAATGACTCGTAGTAAAACATATGAATGCAGGGTGTAGTTTATCTGAGTTGGTCTTTTGGAAGTGATCGCATGCTATGCAGATGAGGGAAAAGATACAGGCAGAGGCCTGTGGGGCAGCGTTGCTGCAGCTGTGGATTTAGAGATAAGGGAAACGGGTCTTTCTTCCACTGGACTCACAGGACTGGGTGGAACAAAGAAACAAGAATTTTTTTTGCCCCCACATCCCGTTCTATGCTCTCCTTTTCTGACCCATGCTTAAGGATATCAATACTTAAGCATATTAAGATACAGACATCAAGACTGACATCTCAACATCGTTATCTCCAGCAGCAGGCAAAAACCAGATGACGTCAGTGGTGTAGCGGCACGCAGAGCGAGCTCAGCCTATCTCCTGATGTCATCAGAAAGTGTCAGAACTCTGTTGTAGTTATTTATTGAAGTAGGTATATTAGGGAAGAAGCATATAAGTTACTCCTCCTATTATCTTGTGAGTCGATTGCTTGTGAAGGCACTGATGGGGTAATCTGCATGTGTACCTGAATGATGCCGAGAAGGCTATTGGTTTGAGAGCTCCAGAAACATCCTCTGACTGCTGCTGAGATATCCAAGTGATTATGGGTGGCGTCTTAACATGATTGATAAGGATAGTGATTTTTTTTCAATCAGTGTTTTCCTATCACACACACGTGGGATTAATGGAGGAAATTTCATGTGGAGGAAGTGATAGGACTTCAGATTTTACAGCAATCAGGATCGTTATTGTGAATATCTTGGGATATATAGAAATGTGTATGATAATCATATTCAGAGGTAGTTGAGAAATTGTTGAAGGCAGTGATATAATGACCCCAAGGTGGGGAGTAACGTGGAAATTTTGGGTCTAGCTTTGGAAATCCGGTTTTGTTAGTGCTGGGTGATTTGGGGCCTTGCTTTATACAGAAAACTCCCAGGAGGCCAACTAGTAAAATCTGTGACGTTATATCACGTAGCTCTTGCTGGATAACACATCACCCCAAAACTTAAATGCTTAAGGCAACAGTATCCAATTATTTGGCTTATGATTTGTGGGTCAGCAATTTGGACTGGGCTCCACTGGGCGATTCTTCTGCTTTTGGGACTGGGGCTCTCTCATTATACCTATGGTCAGCTGCTGGGTTAGCTGAGGTTGGCTGCCTGGGATGGCCTTTAGCTGTGACAGTTAACTTGTCTACACGATTTCCCATCCTCTAGCAGACTCACTCAGATTTGTTCACAAGGCATGTGGGCAAGTGTCCAGGAGAAGAACGGAAATGTGCAAGGCGTCTTAAGGCCTGGCCTCAGAACTGGCACAACTGTACTTCTGCCATGTGTTTTTCACCAAAGAAGATGACAAGGTCAGCCCAGATTCAAGGGGCGTGAAACTAGACTCCACCTCAAGCCACATTGTAAAGATCATGACATAGGGAAGGGATTATTGTGCCTATTCCCGTGAATAGCCTACCAAAGGCTCCTTCAGGTGTCTGAAGTTTAGTTTGGTTGGGGATACCTGGGCTCTTTCCAGGTCTATTAAAAAGGCTACCACTCTTTTGAGCTAACTTTCTTCCAATGATCTTCCAGGAATGAGGAAATACCAATGGTCCAACATGGATCTCTTACAAAAACCAAAAATGGCTGTGGAAGCCTTGTCCTTTAAGGTAGTTTGAAACAGTTCCATGGGTGTTAGATATTTGGAACAATCAAGGGTTTTAAGGTAGGTCAGGAAATTGGAAGGGTTAAAAACAGTAGTTAAATTGTAGCTGAAGTTACCTGGTGTTTTTGGCCACTGGAGGTGAGTTGGGCAAGTTGGAATATATTTAGAAGTGAATTAGGCTGGATATTGCCCTGTATGATTCTCTCTTGAATCTGCACGAAATGTTTCATGCTCATTTTTTTATATTTAATTTTGCCTGTAAGATAACTAAAATAAATAGCAGTGAAGTGTAATGTTTTGAAATAATCCCATAGTTTTCAAGTATTCTTCAAGTAGAAAGCCACAGGGCTCTATGTGCTTTTCTCCACTGACTTAACACTTATTGTTTATGCTGCCTAGAATAGTTCTCTTTAACTGATACTTGGCTTGATATCCTTTTAAATTATTAAAGATTGGAGGCGCTCATTAAATGAGAGATTAAAAGACATGGTAGACACAGCTAATTATTAAAGGCCGAAGAAGGAACATGAAATGCATTTTATCTAAGGCTTTAGTGGATTGTAAAAGTAAATGAATGGTTTAGTGATAAACCAGTCAGAGTTAATCAATTGAACAAAACTATAGGGTAGCTATTTGAGTCTGGACTTGCAGGGTTTAGAAGTAATCATAGAGACTTACAGCCGTTCCCTATTTCTTTACTTTTAGACCCTTGAGCTGCTAATTGGTCAGGAAATTGGGTCCAAGCTCATCATCCAAGCTAATGATGACTAGAGGAAGGCAGCTTATGTGTCTTTGTGGGGAAGGTCTGCATTGCTAAACATTAGCAGGTCAGAAGTTGGAGTGAATTCTTTTGTGGCGCATCGTGATTTAAAGGCTGTCGTGAATCATTCTGGAGGAGAAGCTCTGAGGAGGCGTGTTTTCGACTTCCTCACTTCCTGAACTTTTCACCCGCTCAGCTGCTCCTTTAACTTCCAAATCATGGGCAGTGTATTATTTTTGCCTGCTTACTAAGAGGGAACTTCGGTTGCTGACACAACCACTGCTGGCCAGTGAGATTAGTAACATGATACAGAGATTTTCACCACTTAAAAGTCACTGGTTGAACATGGCTCAGATAGGTAATGACTTAAAGTTATTCTGACCTGACAGCTGTTTAGAGGCCCATTTGAAGTGAACTATTTCTCGGTTCGCCTCCAGACAGGGGACATATTGCTGCTGGGGATTGCAAAATGTCATCTCTTTTGGAATCTTACTGAGCAGCAAGGCTTAATGTTGAGTCATCATCACGAAGGCTAAAATAACATGTTCCCTAGAATTAGGAACATTTGGCTGGCTTTTGTGCAAAGGTTTTGAGTCCTGTGGATAAATATCGAGTTAGTTTCTCCCCAGAGCCTTTCTACTGACAAAGCTAATACCATTAACTAGTTTGAGACAGCAGGGCAACATTTAATGCGTTACTAACAATCGATGAAAACTTCAGATAAGATGTGTTTAATGTCCCTTTCTTGGCCCTTCAACAATTAGCCACATCTACCCTGCTTTCTAATCACTTATTTAATGAACACCTCTGATTGGAAATAAGTGTCTGCCAGCCACTTAAGGAATGATTTAGGCGCTAGAGAAGATAGGGTTTAGAGGGTTTTAAATCATTGAGGACTCAGTCATTTCCACCTTCACAAGATTCATGTTGAAAAGGCCCATAGTTCAAAGACAATAAGCAAAGCAGAATGCAGAGGGAAGTGTGAGAGTAGAATGGGATGGCAGTTAGGGAAGTGGAATATGGCACATTGGTTCATAATAAAACTTTGTTTAAAAACCACATCCATTGCAAGTGATTGTGACAGGAAGACATACTGCAACTGCAGGGTTTCAAGTTGTTGAGCGTAGCTCTTCTTCTAACTGTGCGCCTGCATCTATATCAAGGACTCTAATAATACTTTCTCTGACATAACCTTTCTTTTCACTGTTCAGTGATTGTCATTATATCCAGTGCTGCCTATTGTAAGAGATGTAACGACTTATTTCCGATTTTATATGAAACTTTGTGCAGTGTTAGTGCGTATGCAAAGACTTTCATCTGTGGTGTCCATTTCTTATGTCTAGTCTTTCCAAATGATAACGGTCCAGTCTGTTATCATGAATCCTCTTTCGTATCTTCCTGTCTTACCTTCACAGCTAATCTGCACTTCCTTTGAAGGCGGCGCTCATTTCCTTTGTTCCCTTTTAGCTCCTCAAACTGCTGAAGAATCGTGCTGAGTATGTGGTTGGCGGCTGATGCATGAATTTTTTAAGTCATTTTTGAGCTCCTTGAGTGTAATACCGAGTTGTATTACTATTATTGTTGTTTGTCACAGAGTCCAAAGTTTAAGGCAGGAGGAAGAGACTGTGATTCTTCTCACTCCCCACCCATCCTGTGGACACAAGGCATGAGTATAGGAAGGAAGCGCGTGCCGTGGCGGTTCCCAACGTGCCATATTTTGGCAGGCCTGTCTTTCTGGCGATTACAAGACTTTACAAACTGACTTGGACATTCTGTGTGCTGAGCATTGTGCAACATGAGTGCTTTAAACAGAGACTCATGGTGAAGCCAAAGGAGCAAGGAGATAGAGGCCTAAATCTATAGACCACATTACTGTTCCCTAGGGAGCCAAGCAGAGGAAATGAAGCAGAATTTGTTTATCTATTTTGTCGCTTCTTTACTGAAAACCTGTGTTGCAGCAGGGATTCTGTGCTGGACTGATGTATGCAGCCTGATACACTTCGAAGCCACCCTGATCTTCTTACCCAATGTTGGTTGATGCATTTTTGTGTTTTCTATATTAACAGAATGTGCTTTCAGTTTTCGTTTCCCTGGACTTCTGTTCATCCTTCAAAACTTTTCTTTTCAATACCTTTCTCTAGCTCTACTCAACAATTATTTATTTACTTGTGTGTGTTCTGATTAGACTTTGGTTTCACCTTTATTATTGCATATATGACATTGATTTATAAATGTGTGTTTCTCTGTTTCTCCTACTACTACAAGAACTGTTGGGATGGCCAAGACGAGGTCTGCATTTGCTATAGCAATGTCTCCTTCTCTACCCTCCTCCTTCCAATGCCTTGTTAAATGGACCAAATTTGGGAGAAAAATTAGGTTTTATTTAAAAATTTCAGAGGGAATAAGGTTCAGTATCAGATATCAGAATAAAAGTTTATTTACTGTTGAACATAATCCAGCAGTTCATGGGAATATTTAGTGCGTGTCTTGCAGATCAAACTGACATAATATACAAAATGCCTCTAAATACAATAGTACTCTAACAAACTTCACTTGAAAATGATAGCATCAGTGTTGTCAGTTTTTAAGATGGTTGAGGAATAAAAATTATAATGGACTTGTAATTAATTAAGATGGTGGTTTAGAAGCTATTCAAATGATGAATCTATCGTAACATAATTTTGGAGGATGAATAACTAAACCAGTTAAGAATATGCCTGGTAGAATGGACAAGAGACTGATATTTAGGAAAAAGGCCAAGAAATGGGGTGTTTTGATTATCATCAAATTCACTCTTAAGTTGATAATATCGTACTTTGCTAGAAGAGCAATATGCGGAGTCGGCATGTTTGATTTCCTCAAGTCTGAGTGACACATCATTCATTAAATGGCTTTGTTATCTTAATGAGTTGCTTCTCAAAGTGTGGTCTCCTGGACCATCAGCATTTCTGTTCCCTGGGAGCTTGTTGGAATTGCAGACTCTAGGCCTCTACCCCAGACCTTTGCAACAGCAACTCCGTTTTAGCAATAATCCCGGGTGATTCCCAAACACTTTAAAACTGAGTAGTACTTATCTTAATGTACGGTAAGTCCCCTACATACGTACGAGTTCCATTCTGAGAGCGTGCCTTGCTAAGTACAGTAGTACAGCACAACAGCTGGCATACAGGGGCTGGCATCGAGTGAACAGGCAAGAAGAGTTACTGACTGGAGGAGGGAGAGGAGGTGGGAGATGGTAGAGCTGAAGGATCGTCAGCAATAGGAGATGGAGGGCAAACTGCAGTTTCACTCACACCTGACACTGATGGCACAGGCTCTGGTTTCTTGCTGGATTCAATTCTATCTACCCTCTTGAAAAACCCACCCAGTGATGTCTGGGTAGTAGCATGTTCACATCTTTGAAAGTTTGCAACGTGAAAGTTCATATGTAGGGGACTTACTGTATGTCATTGAAAAATGCATAATGATTAGGGAAGATTAAGTCCATTTGAAAAAATTATCAATCGCTATTTTCTTCCAAGAAAGGAGGAGATGTACATGTTTAACACAACGGCTTTCTTGATGCCTTTCACAGGAAGAGCAGTTTTTTTTAAATCTGAAAATTAGTTTATAGCCTCTGAATTTATTGTGCAGTTGACAGAGAAGCAATGAAAAAAAAAAAAAAGAGGAATGCCAAATAGTCCAGTTAAAATAATAATTTATTTCATTCTGTCAAGAAGTGACTTTTTCAATCAAAAGTTTAAAAAATATGAATGTTTATGGAAGTTTGCTAGCATCTTTAGTTTAGGTAGTTTAGTCTGTCCAAGTAGTATTTACAGAGCAGGCACATCAGACTCTTGATGTTCATAGAAAATCCTGGTCAATCTAGTTGTACTGGACCATCTGGGAAACTGAAGGAGTTTGACACCTGGGTATTTTTTTTTTTTTTTCTTTTTTTGCAGTACGCGGGCCTCTCACTGTTGTGGCCTCTCCGGACGCGCAGGCCCAGCGGCCGTGGCTCACGGGGCCAGCCGCTCCGCGGCATGCAGGATCTTCCCAGACCGGGGCACGAACCCGTGTCCCCTGCATCAGCAGGCGGACTCTCAACCACTGCGCTACCAGGGAGGCCCACCTGGGTATTTTTTGATTGACTCGGAATGTTGGAACCTGAGTGAATGCTCCATAGTTACCTCATGCTTTTCTTCACTTGTCATAACTGTTTGATTCAGATTTTATTTGAATACTGGGTGGAAGTATCCAAGTAGTTTTCTAGAAAAAAACTATGGCAGGCATAATAAAAACCAAAGAATGGACTCAATGAAGGAGCTGGTATAGTCTCCCTTTTTCCTTTTTCTCTTTCATTTTGCAATTAAAAGAAAAACTGGGATTCCTGTTTGTAGGAGAAACTACCCATGCAGTTAGTTTGTCCTCATTGTGAAGTGGGGAGTGATATTAGGCAGTATGATTCTAGGGTCTGTTAATGAAGGTTAATACCAACTGCTCAGGCCAAATATAAAGATATTTGGCTTTAGAATTTTCAAAGACTCAGACCCATGCTGGTAAGCCTGCTTTATTCTGATTGTTGTAAAACTACTTCCATTCCCTGCTGGTGGCTCAAACAGCTTTCTCTGGGAAGTCCACCCTATACATAGTTGTTTTTCCCCCCCCTCCATCCTCTCTAAGTCAATCAAACACATGAAACTCCTGAGGTTCACCCCCCTACTAATGTCCACATCCAGCCCCATTTAATTGCAATAATGGGGATTTACATTCCAGCTATTCTGAGGGATGGTTTTATCTGCTGGGAAGCAGAGACCCTTTCATGTGACAGCAAAATGTAAATATCTCACTATGCCCTATTCCTTCCCCTTTCCTCCCAGGACCTGGAACATAAGATCAGATCAACTCAAATATCTTAGAAATAGTGCTTTCTACTGGCAGTTATTATTTTGTTCATTTTTTTAAGTGACCTTAATTTTTTTCCCTTCCCCCTTTTTGCACCAACAGCCTGAGGCATAGAGAAATACAAACCCATCCCAACACACATCCGGCCATTTGCTTGTCACGCCTTATGTTTGTATGTTCGACTGTTTGGATATTAATTAAGAGATGTTGATTTCAAAGTGCTTTTTTTCTCAGTTTCTCAAATATTTCAACAATTTTTACACATTAAAAAAAATTTTCTTTCTCTTTGTTTGTAATAAGATTAATTATGTGAGGTGCACCGCTGCTTATCCCCATGAAAGAAAATCTAAAACGAGGGATTTCAGCTTCAAGAAGGCTATTTTGTCCTGTTTCCGATGTTCTAAAGGGATTAATTTACCATATCGTATAGCCCTGGAAGACTGTGATAATTGGAAACATCCATATTCATTGCATGTTCAAAGGGATCTGTCTGACTTTGTAATGTAAAAAGTGCATTTTTAACCTGAACGGGGACCTGCATCTGCTATTGCTTAATCCTATTAGTCCAACAGTTCCGAAGCTTTAGTGTATAATCATTAGCTCGTGTTAATCCTGAGACATGCCTCCAGCTTCAGCCTGTCAGAAGGAATCCCTGCAGGGAAAATGTGGAGGTGCTGATAGCACAACACCAACTAATCTTATCTTAAATGCTAGCAGCAGCCTCCATCTGTGATAGCCAGGGAATCAAAAACAAATTTTTTATGGGTATTGGATAGCAGGGTGTTCCTCATGTCCCCTCCCCATCTCTCTCTCTCTGTCCCCCACTGTCGCTCTCTCCCCCCTCTCCATCTTTCCCTCTCTTCTTCTCTCCCTCTCTCCCCCTCTCTGTTAGTGCCTCTCCCTTGCCCTACTTTCCTTAGACTCTTTGTTAGGGTGATGCTACTGATGACAGAACAAGGATGAATGGAAAGAGAGTGGTGAAAGAAACATTTTAGATACTTACTGTTTCAGCAGTGGAAGCTCCTTGCTAAGTTACTTAGGGCACTTGCCAAGTCTTGTATCATTTGTATTCCTTGACATCAGAAAGCCAAGCCAATCCTGTGTTTTCTGCTGTCCTGGATTATAATGTAAGATGACAAAATGTGTCTTACAGTCGTTACCCCCTCCCATGGCATGGCCTCCTGCGAGTCTGAGATATGGGTCTCCAGGTGCTCACAGAAGCTTGCCTGAGTAGAGAAGTAAATTGCCACACTGGTAATGCAACACCAAACCTAGCCGGTGAGGATTTTATAGGTGGGGAAGAAGGTGGCCATGGGGAGTTGGGAGCTGGTGACAGTATGAGTTCGGTGTTGCTGTAAGAGGTGTATAAAAATGTACCTGAGTAGAGGTGAAAGTTATATAATTCAGACCAGACTAGAATGTGAGTAAAGAAGACATTCACTTTGGAAGTGGAGATTTTTAGAGAGTGGAAGAGAATATTTAGTCATTTACGTAATAAACATTACTTTAGCAATTACTGTGTACCTATCACTGGGACTCCAATGCTGAGTGTGGTCCCTGCTCTCATAGAACTTAGAGGTGGCCTGGGAATTGTTAGTAAACCAGTGAACGAAATAAAACTAGGTGTGTAAAATAAATGATTACAATCTGTGATAAATGCTAAAATGCTCATATTCTGATATCTGCCTGGATGTTATAAATTCAGCTTGGTCATCAGTAAAATGCCTCCAAAGGAGCATGTTGGGAGTTCTGTGGTCTTCCTTTTCATAGAATTTATTAAAGTTTAATTACTTACCTCCTCAAGAGTCTGGAAATAGGCAGGGGCTTACACTTCTCATCTACCCATCTAAGTTTACCCAGTATTAATTAAAATTTAGAGGCATTTCTAAATTCAGGTATTTTTGCAATGGTATGAATCTTGGCATAGGAGGCAATCGATACTTAACGTAATTTTACTTATGCTGGTATTTCCCATTGTGTGATGGTTCTCATACTATTGGTGGTACACAAGATGAACAACCATTTAATTTTAATATTTGTGTATCTCCTATTAGAAACACCTTCTATTTATGACAGTGATTTGAAGTTTTCCTCTGAAATCCATTTAACTAAAGACAGTGAATTGTCTTAAAAATATAAACGAGTTATAAATAGTATAGAGATTGTGAATATATGGCAAAGTTCTTGAATATGGTGCTTGGATAACTTAGTGTTTGAACGACTGTCCTGCAAAACTACTGTTGTTTATAACGCAGTAAGGATTGGTAACTCTTCAGCCATAAGTCTGTAGGAGAGTAGTTGCCCCTGCTGCAGGAACATACAGCTGCCTTGGTTGAGGAACTGGTTCATTAGGTTAGTGTTCGTTTGGTTAGGGTTACCAGTTGTGAGCTGTGTTACAAGTAAGTTGCCTAAACAAGATGGAAGGTGGTAAAAAACAGAGCAGATTCTTGGATGTGTAAATTGAAGGGTAACTGAGAAATAAACATTACTTTCATTTTGGTCAATTTTGATCAATTTATTTATTATTTTTAGTTTACAATAGCAAAATACAACTATATATTAAACACCTTTTTATTATAGTTTCCTTAGGAAAAAAATGATTTTATCTAGCTCCTAAATACCTCCTTTCCATTCATTGATATTATTGCTTTCAGGACAACTGTAAAGTTGCTATACAGAATGTCTTCAGAGAAAACCATTATAGCATTTGTTTCTTTATCTCTAAGAACATGTCAGAAAAATCACCTGCAATTAAATTTCAGGTGTTATCTGGACAAGAGTCACCAAATTACTAATCTTAATTTTTCACTTTTCATTTCCTCATGGATCATTACTTTCCTACTCCACTGAAAGAGGATCCCTAGAGTCTATGAAATTAAAAATCTGGAATTAGATTTATGCAGATGACCAGATAGTATGCCACTCAATCATCTAATACTTATTCAGCATGGTGCCTGCCAGGGCCTTACTAGAAACTATGGGAATGGATTCCACCCTCCAGAAACTTACTCTTTAAGAGAGGTGAAGCGATATGCACACATCTGCTTTTTAGAAAGGGGAGAAAGTATAAAAACAGGAAGTTTGGAGAACGTAATATTGCTGCAGGCTGGAGAGATAAGAAGCGTTCTGTGGCAGTGGCTGCCAACCCTGATTGCACATTAGAATCATTGGGGGAAGCACTGAAAAATATGTGTCTGGACTTCCCTCCCAGAGACTCTGACTCAAGTGGGTTAGGCAGGGCTCAATCAGCACTAAATTTTAAAAGCTCCCTCAGTGATTTTAATGTGCAGCCAGGGATGAGAACCACTGTTATCAATAAGAACTAGGTGGTTTTGAACATGTTATTTGTGTAAAGCATCCTATTTCTGATTAAAAAGAAAAAGTTTTGATGGAATAGCTTAGCTAGATTTTGTATATGCTCAGTGTTGCTATGGATAGATTCTTTTAAAATAGTTCACCAAATGTTTTCCTGTGTGAGATTGTTTCAAAGTATATCTTAATAAATTATAGTAATCAAAGACTTAGTTCCTGCAAGGCACTGCATGCAACAACATCATTAGCACGCTGACACAGAATTTTTAAAATATCTTGCTTATTTGCAGGGATACAGATTCTGTTACCTTTAAATATGAATTGATAAGAAAACAAAGTTTTACTATATCTTCAAAACTAAAAGTTGATCAGTGTCATTTGAACTTTTTCCAACTCTATTTTTCTCTTCCATATGGAATTCTCAACCCTCAACAAAGGTCTTGGGCCTAATTTTCATGGTGAAAAAGCTGCCATGAATACCTTTGGAAGAGGATCTGTCCTCAGACTTGCTCGTTGTAATGGTAAGATATTTCAGAAACCATCTCGAAGTTATCAAATTGGCTTACTTGCTTTCTGTTGGCCCACTTACTTCTATGAAGAGAAACTTGGATGCTGGGAACAAGTGTTGCCAAAAGGAAAGACTATGGAAAAGATCTCTTATCTTCTCCTAAGGGTACCTCATTAAGCAGAAAGCTTCCTGAGAATGCAGCCTCCAGCATTCTAGGGAAAGTAATGTAATGCTCTTTTCGAAATTGTCTAGTTTATTCTTTGTTATACATTTTCTTTAACTGTGCAAAACCTGGCTCATTTAAAAAAAATCTTCTAATTCCAGTTCTTTAGTGGAATCGGAAGGGCACTCCAGAGGCTACCAAATCTAGGCGTGACTGTATGAGAGTCATGCAATGCAAGCCCATTTTTTAAATTCTAGGGGAAATTCCATGAGGAATGAATGAATAAATGAATAAACAAATAGACATGAAAGGCACCAGGGCCACTGTGTAGTCACATTTTCCAATAGGATGAGTATTTCATCACTTGGTCTATTCTTTGTGGGTAGAAATCAACAGTTGTCCTCTCACCACCTCTTCTACGACTCCCCTCTTAAGGATAAGTGACTGGGGAGGGACTTGCTCCCCCTTCTAAAAAAGGCAGAAAAGTTCTCCTTTTGAGGTGTCCTAGGGAGCCTAGATTCATGTGGGCTGCACAAAAGATTTAATTCCTGCTTTTCATGAAAACTTAATAGCATATTCATTAAGGTATTTTTTCCCTTTTCAACTTTGAAACATGTTTTTAATAAAGCAGTACGACCGGCCCTCCATGTTCACAGGTTTCACATCCCAGGATTCAACCAATCATGGATTGAAAATATTTTTTTCAAAAATTCCAGGAAGTTCCAAAAAGCGAAACTTGAACTTTCTGCATGCCAGCAACTATTTACATAGCATTTACATTCTGTTCGTTCTTAAAAGTAATCTAGAGATGATTTAAAGTATAGGAGAGGAGGCTTCCCTGGTGGCGCAGTGGTTGAGAGTCCGCATGCCGATGCAGGGGATATGGGTTCGCGCCCCGGTCCGGGAGGATCCCACATGCCGCGGAGCGGCTGGGCCCGTGAGCCATGGCCGCTGAGCCTGCGCGTCCGGAGCCTGTGCTCCGCAACGGGAGAGGCCACGACAGTGAGAGGCCCGCGTACCGCAAAAAAATTTTTAAAAATAAAGTATAGGAGAGGATGTGTGTAGGTTATATGCCAATACCACACTATTTTATATAAAGGGACTTGAGCACCCACCGATTGTGGTTTCTGTGGCGGTCCTGGAACCAATCCCCTCTAGATACTGAGGGACAAAGGATGACCATATATGTGTGTCAATTACAGAGTGAAGGAGTGAAAAGTCCATGAATAATTTCCAATCTCTTACTCTTTTCCCCTAACATGGCAACCAAGAAGGCTGAACTTTCCAGATGACCAATCACAAGAAGGTGGCCCTCTGCTGACAGGATGACTGGAGCAGAGCCCCTGCCCCGGCTCCCTCACCAACCAGCACGGACCGCATAATGTTCCCCGAGAAACATTAAGCCATTTAGAAGTTTGTGGTGTTGCTACTGCTGCATAGCCTAGCTATGCTGACTGATCCGATCAACAGCATTCTACTATTCATCGTGCCTCTCTTGGCTCTTCTCTGCATGAACGAACTCTAACTCGGCATATCCTTTTCACTTTTTGGAAGTCATATAAAAACCACCACCATTAGTAGTCACCGCCTCACTTTCTCTTGAGCCAAGCTTCAGTTTGTTGGGGGAGAGAATGCAAAGAGGCTGAGAGGGAGGTCTGCTTGCTTTGTGTCCAAGGGAAGCATGTTGGTAATGCCCTTCCTGGGCTTGAAGGATATAATTGGACTCATTAAGTTGCTTTTCAGTGTTCTTTTCTTTAGTCTAAATAACCCTTAGGTTAATTAGACATGGTTTCTCGCCTCAGGAAATTTTTCTATGTGTGGTTAGTCATGGAGGGAATGATCAGAAACTTAGTAATTAAATTTTCAGTCTTACAAATGCTAGAGAACGGCAAACTACCCATAAGGTGCCTTGAAAAATCAATAGCCCTTGTGAAACTAACGTCTTATATCAATAATGCTGCAAATATTAGTTTATAATTGAGATGCTTCTGTTAGAGTGAGGAAATGGTAGGTCCCAGTTTATGCCTGGGCAAGTGTGCTGATCATTAACAGACAGAATCATAACGGGGTCGTTCCCCAGTCCCGGCTGCACAAATATCTGGGTTTGTTTCCAAAATACTGTTGCCTGGGCTTGATCCCAGACCAATTGAATAAGAATCTTTGAATCATTCTAAAACCCAGCCAGGATTGGGAGCCATTCCCAGTGTGAACAGAACAGTAAACTAGAATCAGGATCTGAACTTTGACCCTCTTTTTTATTAGCCATGTAACTTCAAATGAATCGTGTAATCTCTCTCTCTCTCTGGACTTCAGTTTTCGTACCCGTATGATAGGGATAATAATACTCTCCATGCCTATAGTTTTAATGGTAAAAATTAAAATACGTGTGGAAGTTCTTTGTAAGTTATAAAGACTGAAAATATAATATTTTCATCATAATCATTATGGACTCATAGACATGACTCAGTCCTGTTGCTGATCATTTTGTAGAAGTAGTAAGAAATACGTTGCTTAAGTGAATATGTTAATAATTATCCGAGCGTTCCTGCTCAAGAGAAAACCAAAAGTCCAAAAGGAGTGACTTTGCCAGCCAACAGCTTCCCCTTCTTTTCAGATTTCCCATGTTTAGAGAAAGAAGAAGAATTACAACCTTTGGATAAGTTACAATCCTTTGGCTCCGTTCTGGGTACAGTAGAAGTCCTGATATTGTCAGAATTGCTGTTATCTTTGTGAGCTCACTCCTTTTCACTTTTCTGGAGGTCTTCTTCAAGGACTGGGCACCTAAGTCAGGGCGGCCTGTTGGACCCCACACAGGGCAGAGGCAGGGTGAAGTGCAGGTGACCCTATTTGCTACTTGTGTGAACGTGGGTATCTCTGTGGCCCTCTCAAGCTTACTGAATCTTTATGGAGTTCCTCCTACTACTAGACACTCTGATAAAAAAAAAAAAAAAAAAAAGAATACTCCCTCCTCAAAGAGTTTACAGTCCAGACAGGAGAAACCAACAACAAAGGTAAAATAATTTTTACCATCACTGTTGTTTGTAATTAAGCTAGCCCAGTGCCTGGCAGAGAAGCTGTTCAGTAATTGTAAGAAATATTGTCATTATTCATTGTCTTGAGTGTGCCAGAGCCACAAGCCAAGGGGCGTGAACTCAAGCCCTTCACCTAAGCAGGTCAGGCAGTGGCAGAAGGTCACTTATCTACACCTTCCTGCTCCTGGCCAGGCTCTGTCTGGGCTGAAGGAGAGCAGGGAGTTCCTCCGAGGGCAAAAAGACCTCGAAAAGCCTGCCCTTGACCTCAGCTGTCTCTGCTGGCAGAAGATCAGACTCATTCTAAAGCAGATCTATGGCTTTGGGTTTTCTCCAGGACTGACAGGCACGAGTCCAGATCACGATTTCAGAACTCATCCTGGCCAGCAGTGAGCTGCCTGGGTTATCCTCAGGAACACCCTGGCCTCCTGCGAATTGCCCAACCAAAATGCCTGGGAGCTGGGCCAGACTCCCTCAGGCCTTTTCAGGTCTTGCTGGGGAATCGGTTTTGAGCCAGAACCTATTCCAAGATGAGAGGTGAGAAAAGGATCGCCCAAACATTAACCAGCTCTCTCAACCATGGCTTTCTTTAGTGGGTTCTTGGATCAAAATTAATGGAACTTTTTTTTTTGGTAATCCCAGAGATTTTTTCATGTAATAAGAAAATGGCAATGTTTGATCATTCATTTTAAAAGGACATCAACATTCTTAGATGAGTGAAATTAATTAAAGGCATTTTACCATGTCATCTGAGGATAGAAGATTCTGCCAAACTAGAGCTTGAATCTGCTTGTTTTCTAAAACTTACAGGTGTTCAGAGTTTAAACAAAACAGAAGTAAAAGGGGAAAAACAACCCTCTCTAATAAAAGAAAATAATTGAGACACAACCTAAAGTGGAAGAAGCGTTTTTGTAGTGTTTTTTTTTTCCCATTTTCAAGTGTGACCTCAAGCATGTCGTTTGTTATCTAAAGACAATTAACTACATCACTATCAGCTCAACATTGGTGATCTAGAGATATACTGAGTGGAAAGATTTCCTTTCACCGTAGCTAATTAAGTATGCATCAAGGGTCAAAACCCTGTTGTAGGTTCTAAGCAGTTTAAAGAGAATGGTTGCCTGTATGGAATCACCTGCTGAAACATTTACTTGCTTCTCATAGAGATCCCTTCTGGAAAATACACCAACTTGAGCTATGTAGGGCTGTGACATACATGTGGTGAGATCATCTCAGTAATCTGCTTCTGTGTCACAAAAGCTGTAAACGTGTTCGAATCAAAATAGTGGCATTTGGTTGAAGAGGTTTCCCCCCTTCTCTCCCTGCTCATCTCTCATCCTCCCAGGGGCCCCCGTCTCCCTCCTCTGCTGTTCTTTACTCCTCTCGCTTGCATCCCTTTGTGACAAGAAGGAGTTCCTTCTCCGGGTCAATGCACCAAGCGGTGACACCAGCAGACTCATTCCCTCCGACAGACGCCAATTTAAAAGGCAAGAGAAGATTTCGAGGCAGGGGTGAGGGACGTGAACAGAATTAGTCATCATTACCCTGAAGCTATGTGGGCTCCCTGTAGCTGTTCCTTCATCAGGCTTCTCATGACTATGCCCCGAGCATCACCCCCATCACTCTAAATAGTCATGACACAGCCGATGTATGGGTTAAGATGATGAGCAGGAAAGACTGGCCTCTCCCAAAGTAAACAGACTGAATTAGAGGTATTACAACAGTTAATATGTCAGGTCCCTGTTGGGAGGCCATAGATCCTGTGTGGTCTATTTCCCCTGCATATTAAAATTGATTGTGCCTTGGGCGATGGCGGGGTTGGTGGGGGAGGGGAGCTGACGGTCCATCCTTCCAGTCACCTGGATCAAAGAAAGCAGACAGTGTTATGTGGAATGATTTGCTCTGAAGGTGCAGGGAATAGAATTTAATAGAGCAGTGGGGTAGAATGAAAGAAGCCGTGAGCCTTAGGCAATGTCTCCCCAGGCCATGCCATCTGAGGAGTATAAATAAGATCATGATCAAATCGTATTTCTCTGGCTCAGCCCTATCTAAAACTGCAGGAACTATACCCTCTTTTTTCTCCTTCCCCACCTGGCCAACTGTTTCCAGGAGACCTAAGGGGATGTTTCTTGCATATTTGAACACAGGTCTCTTGGCCACCGAACCTGAGGGTCTCCTCCTCTCCTGCTCACTCTGGTGATGTCCGTCAGGGGAGGCTGCCAGCTTCTGAACCAGTCCTTGAGGAAAATAAGAAGGGCATTGTTGCCACTGGGATGCCACCAGCTTGACCCTGTTGCCTGTAATGCCACAGAGAGCCTCAACTTACTACTCAAGTGCCTGACACCAAGGCTCATAATCCAATTGGTTCCTTCTTAACGTCAAAGCAAATTCAACACCACAGAGACTTTGATGGGACTGATCTTTTTGTTTCTACTCCCTCATGACTGCTATTCCCACTTCCAAGCTATTCTAATCTAGCCTTCTCATTTTTACAGGCAAACACACTGAGGCCCAGAGTGATCAAATGACTTGTCCAAGGTCACACAGCTAGTTTTAGGTCAAATTGAGATTAGAGTCCTTCTGAGTCTTTCTTCATTCGGCAGATATTTACTGAGCATCTACTATATGTCAGGCAAAAACACCTGCCTCATAGAACCTACATTGTTTTTGAAGGGAAAGAGACAATAAAAAACATTAAAAATGAATTATATGGCAAGTTAGAAATCAATAAATGTTTTGGAGAAAAATAAATCAAGGCTAGAGAATAGAGAGTATAGGGGAGATGGGCATTACCATTTTATATAAGTTGGTTGAAAAAGAACTCGTTGAGAAGGTAACATCTGAACAATGACTTAAAGAGATAAAGGGGGGCAGCACATAGATACCTAAGGGAAGAGCCTTCCAGACACAGGAAACAACAGCAAAGGCCCTGTGTTGGGAGCACAACTAGTGTGTTCAAGGTACAATAAGGCAGCCCTGTGGCTGGGAGCATAGTGAAGGCAAAGCAGATGTGTTTTCCCAGTGGATGGAAGTGGGGTGTAATACAAAGAGAGAAGTGAAGGATGAAGAAGATGCCAACTGACGTGGGGGAAAACGCAGGAGCGGTGTTAGGAGTAATGGCCATGAGTTTAAATGTTGACAGGATAAATTTGAGATGCCAGTTAGACATCCACTGGGAAATGTTGCGTAGGCAGGTGTACATGCAAGTCTTGAGTTCACTGGAAAGATGTGGGTTGGGATTCTAAATTTGCAGATACACAGTGTACAGATGGCATTTTAGGTCATGAGATTAGAACAGATGATCAAAGAAATGGTTGTAATTAAAGAAGAGGCCTAAGGACTGAGCACTCCAACACTCCAACTTAAAAACTCAAAGAGATGATGAAGGACCAGCAAAAATCACTGTATCCTGCTTTCCCTCTTATGATAAGGCCACCCCCAGGGAGCATCTCCTTGGTGATGAGAGAGTGGCTCCTGAGACCCTCAACCAGCACCATCCTCTCTTCTGATGATAATTGTCAGCCATTCCAGCTTTCTGACTCTTTCATCTGGGCTTGTTTTTCCACTTTATTCCTACAAGATGCTGGGCACTAGATTTTTAAAATGTGTGAGTTCCTGGGAGTAAGGAATGGCTAATTTTATGTATCTGAAGATGGCTTTCCTGGTACAAATGACCTATTTTGTTTTGAGTATGTTTCACAATAGAAAGGGGAAAAGGGCACCAGAGCTATTTTCTGTTGACAGAGTCCATCAAACTACTGATTTCATTTGAATTAACAAAAAATAAAAAGCAAATTGACACAGATAGGAAACCCTTTAATTCCAGACTGGAAGAAACTAGGAGCATTCAGTCTGAGGATGGCACTGGGAAAGAAACAGGCAGGATGGATATTGAAACTACATGCTAAACCTCTGCTGTAGAACATGTTTGTACCCTGTTCTGTTCCACATTGCCAGGCCATTTAATGGAACTGTCTGCAGTGTGTCCTCTTTGGGGAAAAATTAAGGCAAGGACTGCAGCTTTATATGTACCCTATTTTAAAGAACGGCTAGGTTCAATTGCAGGGCGGGGGAGTTTAAGTAAATGAGATATGAAGCCATAAGGACCAGTGATTCTAGGGTAGGCATGAAAATCTGAATTTTTATGTGAAATTTTCTGAATTTTAGTGTTTATAACTATTTCGAATACTCTTCAAACGCAGTGAGAGCCAAAACATACATTCACACTCATACACACACATCTGTGGATGACAACTCTCTCGGTGGACAGCATATTCTACAAATAATACAGAATCTTCTAGCTAACAATCACGATAAACTGACAGAGAACTCTATTTCTCGGTGATAAGATTTCCTGCTTAGAAACAACAATAACAAAACAATTATGAAACATATTAGTTAGTGCTGTGATGTTTTAATGATAGAATGTTAAGAATCAACCTACTGATTCAGGAAAAACTTTTATGGCATGGGAATCTTCTTCTTGTCACTGAACCAGCAAGTCAGTAGTTACTTCTTTTACCTCCAAGTGAGGCTCATCTTTTAAAATTATACCAAATTACAAATAAAATAATGTAAACTAGTGATGAAACCCTAAAGTCCTCAAAAACAGAGATTCTGGAATATTTTTGTATTTGTCTCCAGATAGAGAGCAATAGGAATTGACGTAAGCCGATTTGGCCCTTCAGGAGTTTTCCAGCATTTTGGTAGATATCAAAAAGAGACTGGAGACATATGGAAGCTCTGAGGTCTCTTCAGCAGGTGGTATTTTACATTGGAAACAAATCTTAGACCCAACTACAATAACCTACTAATGAGAAGACAAAACCTATTTTAGTTAAGCGTGGGGAAAACTTTCTCTGTTTTCAAGTAATCCCATAAGCATCTATGAAGGATGCATTCTGAGGTAGAAACCACAATACTGGGACTCAGTCTCAGCCAATATCTGTTTGGGTCAGTCGTAGCATTCTCTAGAAAGTTCCATATAGAGCATAGGCCTGCAACATTCCTATACCTTTCTTATGTAATGGTCTCAGGGGCTGAATAGTCCTTCTCACCAACCATATATTTTGAACACTCATTTCACCAGTGAAAAGTGATCTCTTATGCTAATAAAAAGGATGAGAATTCCAGACAGAATTCAAGTTTTAACAGGTCCTAGAGTATATATTAAAATGAATTTATATGTTGGTACATTACACTGTGTCTACTAAAGCATAATACGTGCACAGTATAACAGGTCCTAACTACCTTCCATTTATAGGCAAAGCACAAATACCCCCTCATTATGGATTCCTAAGACCTGCACAGCTGTAATTCAGGACACTCATGTCACTGAAGATAGTGACAACATTGGCTTAGAAAATTATCTTTATTACAAACAAGGAAATTTCCTTTTGAAATTGGTGTGAATCTTTTCAAAGCCCTGATTCTTTTCCCTCTTTGGGCTACTGTGTTCTTTATGGCTAGATCAAAGATACGTATTTTATATATATATATATATATATATATATATATATATATATATATAATAATGTATATACTGTATATATAAATACTAAAAAGCAAACAACAGTTACCTATGTAAGGAGCTGGAGTCACCACTCCATCACAACAAGTAAAAAGCTGAACAGAATGAAAATCAACAAAATGTGACAATACAAGGAAAGGTGCAAACATTTCGGATGATACGTGGTAGAGAGTAAAAGCAGCAACATGAAGAATGGAGAGTTCTTTAGTGAGAATTCATATTCTGTTGAGATTAGAAAGTATACGAAAAATTGGAATATTTATAGTAGCTTCTAGACCTGATTGAATAAAGAAAATCTATTAGGTTATGAGGTAGTATGAAACAGGATACCGACATAGAACTTGCTCAGCATGACTAGCAGGTAGGAGAAACACTGAATTTTTACCACTATGAGTTAATTAGACCCGTGACCTAATTCTTATTCTTCACTAACAGCCATCTGTGTGCAGTTCTTCATGTAACTTAATTTCCCAAATCTCATACCTGACTTTTAGAAGTAAGAATGGTATAAAAATGGAGGACATTATTTTTCTTTCATCAAATATGTTGCACATTTTGTTTTCATGGAATCTTTATAAGAAGAGTAAACCAGAGTAAAGACAATTTGGGGAAAACCATAGCAAAAAGTCTTATTTGCCTGATATCAAAACGTTTTCATTTTGTTTTCTTCCTGGTTTTATCCACAATGACACATATTTTTATGTAGATTGATTATGATACATAAACAAATTTTGTTTTGCTTATTTTACTAACTTTGTATTAAAATTTAAATCCGTTTACTTTTAGATTTCATTATTGCTTTTGGCTTCTTTCCATATTATAAAATGATGTGAACATTTAGAATTAAATGAAGTAATATCTTCTAGTGAAAGTTAAGACCATGGGAGTCTGATATTTTAATTAATAACATGCAGATTTTAAAATTACTTTTTGCACACTTTTCAGGACATAAATTGTCCCCAAATTATATGAATGTATTCTCAGTATGAAAGAGAATATTATAGAAGAATACAGGGACATGAAAGAGACGTGGAAATGCAATAACAGAGTAAACTATACAGCAGCCTGTCCTGTATTTCATCCCTCTTCAAGGACCATAGCCATTTTTTTGTGCTTCTTTAATTTCTTTTATCAGTGTCTTCTTGTTTTCTGTGTTTTTAAGGTCTATAGTTTCCAGTGTACAGGTCTTTCATCTCCTTGGTTAAATTTATTCCTGGATATCTTATTGTTTTTGATATTATTATAAAGGGGATTGTTTTCTCAATTTCTCTTTCTAATGGTTTGTTGTTAGTGTATAGAATCACACCTGGTTTTTTAATACTGATTTTTGGATCTCGCAACTTTACTGAATTCATTTATTTGTTCTAACAGGTTTTTTTGGTGGATTTCTTAGAATTTTCTCTATATAAGATAATGTCATCTGCAAACAGACAATTTTACTTCTACCTTCTGATTTGGATGCTTTTTTCTTTCCCTTGCCCAGTTGGGCTAACTAGGATTTCCAGTACTATGTTGAATAAAAGTGGCAAGAGTGGGCATCCTTGTCTTGTTCCTGATCTTAGAGGAAAAGCTTTCAGCTTTTCATCATTGAGTACGATGTTAGCTGTGGGCTTGTCGTACATGGCATCTATTTTGTTGAGATACATTCCTTCCATACCTAATTTGTTGAGGGTTTCTAATGTGACATGATTTTGAATTTTGTCAAATGCTTTTTCTGCATCCTTTGAGATGATAATATGATTTTTATCCTTTATTCTTTTGATGTGGTGCCTCCCATTTAGTGATTTTTATATGTTGAATTATCCTTGCATCCTAGGGATAAATCCCACTTGACCATGGTATATGATCCTTTTAATGTGCTGTTGAATTCTATTTGCTAGTATTTCATGGAAGATTTTTGTGCATATGTACATCAGGGATATTTGCTTTTCTTGTAGTAGTGTCCTTGTCTGGCTTTGGTATTCTACTTGATTACTCCAATCAGTTCTTGGGTTAAATATCACTTTTAAATAATTTTTTAATGAGGTATAATTGACATGCAACATTATATTGGTTTCAGGTGTACAAATAATGGTTTAATATTTGTATATATTATAACATGATTGCCACAATAAGTCTAGTTACATTAGTTACCATACATAGTTACATTTTTTTCTTGTGATGAGAACTTTTAAGATCTTTTAGCTACTTTCAAATACACAATACAGTATTCTTAACTGTAGTCACCATGCTGTACATTACATCCTCATGACATTTATTTTTTAACTGGAAGTTTGTACCTTTTGACCCCCTTCATCCATTTTGCCCACCCCCTCAGCCCCCTGCCTCTGGCAACCAATCTCTGTATCTATGAGTTTATTTTTTTTGTTTTGTTTTTGCTTTTGGATTTCACATGTGAGATCACATGGTATTTATCTTTCTCTGTCTGACTTACTTCACTTGGCACAATGACCTCAAGGTCTATCTATGTTTTCAAAAATGGCAGGATTTCCTTCTTTTTATGGCAGAATAATATTCCATTATATATCTGTATCTATATCACGTTTTCTTTATCCATTCATCCATCAATTGGCACTTAGGTTGTTTCCATATCTTGGCTATTGTAAATAGTACTGAAATAAACAGAGGGGTGCAGATATCATTTTAAGTTAGTGTTTTTGTTTTCTTCAGGTAAATACCCAGAACTGGAATTGCCAGATCATATGGTAGTTCTATTTTTAATTTTTTGAGGGCCCTCCATACTGTTTTCCATAGTGGCTGCACCAATTTACATTTCCACCAACAGTGCACAAGGGTTCTCTTTTCTCCACATCCTTGCCTACACCTCTCATCTCTTGTCTTTTTGATAACAGCCATCCTAACAGGTATGCAGTGATATCTCATTGTGGTTCTGATTGGCGTTTTCCTTGCCTGTTTTTTTCCCCCACAATGCTAAATATTGTATATGAAAAACTAGAAATAATTTGGTGCTTGGGATGATTTTTTAAAAATCTTTATTGGAGTCTAATTGCTTTACAGTGCTGTGTTAGTTTCTGCTGTACAACAAAGTGAATCGGCTGTATGTATACCTATATCCCTGTATCCCCTTCCTCTTGAGCCTCCCTCCCACCTTCCCTATCCCACCCCTTTTCTTTCTCCAGTGAGCCTTCCCTTTGCTTCTATTGGCTGTTATTCTAAGGGCACTAACAGTCCCAGGTCTCGTCAACCCCAAAGGGTTTAGAATTGTTTGAACCTGGACTTTGTTTCCTGTTAGGGCCAGACTGTTTCTGGTTTAATGTTGCTTGCTGTGCCCCTCAAAAGTTTGGGTATTTACAAGGACCCTCCCGCTTGGCAGGCCCTGGGTGCCATTTTTGGGTCTTAGCCCTGTGAGTCTATTGAACGCTCTGCTCAGCTTCTCAATCGTACCGCCACTGCCTTTGGAATTGAGGATCATATTGAGAAAAGTTGTTGCAAGTGCTAATTGCTGTCCCCTTATCAAGTCATATAGTAGTATTTCATAATATTTATTCAGCATCACTTATTATTAATACATTGGTGGATAGTGAAGTTACTTATAACTTTTCAAAATAGGTAAAAATCAATTATATTTAAAATGGAGTTTTTTTATTAGAAATTTGCCATTTTTTTTTGTTTTATTGTCTTTAAGTATGCATTGTGGTCAAGGAGAAGCCTGATGTTCATATGATTCTTTTTCTTTTGTAGGGAAGCTGTTCTTTCTCTTTGGAATAATTTAGGAGTGTTATGTTTTAGCCTTGGCTTGTGGAATTTGATGTGTTTAGTTGTAGATTTGTGTTCATTCTCCAGACTGATACCTTTAGGTCTTTTCTTCTGCTCTGTTAAATCTTTTATTATTTCATTGATTATATATTTTTCTCTGTTATCTAGCTTTCCTTTTCCCAATGATTCTATTGAATAGATTTTGGGTCTAATAGATCTTTTCTCTGCAACTCTTTATTTCATTGCATCTTCCATCATTTTTTCCTTTCACACCATGTTCTGTGAGTCCTTTGGCATGATTGTCTAAGCTCACTAATTGACTCTTCAGCCTAATTCATTTTGCTATTCATCTCACCTTTTGAACCTACTTTTCTTAACAAGTGCTCCAGATTTTTTCATAAATACCCTTTAGTTTTATAGAAATGGTAAACAAATCCACATAATCTCATTATAGTCTTAGATTGCTCCATTAAATATTTTTCCATATGTTAGTTTTCTACTTACTGAATTGGAGTTCATTCTTTTTTGTTTGTTTGTTTGTTTCTGCGGCACGCGGGCCCCTCACCGCCGTGGCCCCTCCCGCCGCGGAGCACAGGCTCCGGACGCGCAGGCCCAGCGGCCATGGCCCACGGGCCCAGGCGCCCCGCGGCATGTGGGATCCCCCCAGACCGGGGCACGAACCCGCGTCCCCTGCATCGGCAGGCGGACTCCCAACCACTGCGCCACCAGGGAAGCCCTGGAGTTCATTCTTTCATAGTTTTGGTTTTCCTCAGATATCTTCTGGTTCTTAGTTTATCTGCTCATATTTTCAGAACCATTTCCTACTTACTTGCTTATGGATGCATGTTTTGACTAAAGAAGCTTGTCTCTGGAGAGATATGAATACTGAAGAACATGGTGTGACGGCAACCTATAATTTGGTTTTGAAAGCACCCCCTTCATCTCTCTCTGTGCCTTCAAGCTGCCTGGAATCCTCTGGTTTTAGTGCTCTATTCGCTGATACCTTTTGGAAGCAAACTCAGTTACTGTATCCTCTCAAGATATTTGTACAAGGTGACAGCTTGAGTTGATAGTTACCTAAAGCTCCATTATCATTCCTTATATCCTTTGACCCCCAGTGTCCTCCTAACCTACTCTGATCTCAACACCATTTATTTACTCTGTGTATTTTCATTACAATTGTATGTAGTTTTCAGTTCCTCTTTCATTCCTATTGGTTTTCTGTTCTTCAGAAATTCACCAAATTTTTTTGTTTTCCAATAACATAAAATATTTTAGACAGCTTTGGTTTCATTTCAAATGATTTTGGACTAGGGTGGAAGTGGTTGTTTGTGATCAGTCCACTCTGCTTTGCAATGAAAATCATACTGTTGCAGGGGTATAAACTGTAGAATAAAAACCTCAGAAGTAGTTTATACAGAAACACATGATGATGGTTTGTGTCTACTTCTGGTGTTGCTATAGTGAGAGGACAGGTGTAGGAAGGTAAGCATGAGATTCCCAGAAATTGATTTGTATTCCAAGTTGAGTATTGAATCTTTGGTCCTTGGTTAGCCAAAAAAAAAAAAAAAAAGGAGAGAGAGAGAGAGTGAGCCAACTGTATAATAAAGAATGAGCTAGAATACAAATCAGAGAAATCCTTCAGAATGAGTCAAGCAGGTCTTCTTACACAAAACCTCTTCCAAAAAACACAGGACACAGATGAGTATTTGATTCCAGGAAAGAAGTTTTAAGAAAATAACCATGTTGAAGAACAGGATTTTGGTTGATTTCAGGATACTGATTATTGACAATGATTGACGTTCCATTGGAGCCTTCACCAGAGAAGATTGCCAGTAGCTCTGAAGTAAAGCACTAGACCAGTAATTTTCTGTGGTATGTAAATAATAATCATTTTATTTCTTAAGCCATCTCAGTGTATCCACCCTGAGTCTAGGTACTCAGAGAAGGTCAGAAACCACTTAAAATGTATTCATAATGAAAAACCAAAATTTAAACACAGTTAAAATCATGTATTATATGTTATTTTAAAAAGCCCATTACCACAAGTGCACACTGGCATTGTACAACATGGAAACAATCCATTGAGGTCAAGTCAATTCTAGGAATTTTAGAAGTTTGAATCCATCTTCATGCATTTAAATTTGAAACTGAGTAACAAGAGTAATAGAATGATATAAGTGGAAGGACCTGGAAACTCATTAGACTAACATCACCAGCATTTTAAGTATCTGGAATTTTAAAATAAACATGGTTTGGACCTTAAATTATATCTATGGTGATTGCCAAAGATAGCTGCATGTCAGAATCACAGAGAGGACATTTTCTTTTAAATGCAAAACCCCAGGTCTTACTCAGAGATTTCATTTCAGTTGGTTTTCAGGGGCCCTTGGGAATTTACAATGTTAAAAATCTCCCTAGATGACAGAGGACACGTAGCAAGATATCTGATTTAGAAAACTTACTGGATTCTTCATGGTTCCTTCATTTATAGAATATGCATGCTATATATTCTTTCTTTCTTTCTTTCTTTCTTTCTTTCTTCCTTCCTTCCTTCCTTCCTTCCTTCTTTCCTTTCCTTCCTTCCTTCCTTCCTTCTTTCTTTCGTTCCTTCTTTCTATCTTTTTTACTAAAAGGTCTAGAGTTTTCCTCAAAATGCTTTTAGATCCCAATTGTTTTAGGGAAATAAGTTAATAAAAAATTAACTATAGCAGGAAATCAACCTATATCCATGGAACCTAAGTGGTTTTAAAGAGTTCATCTTTTTTGCTTTCAACACTACCCAACGAAGAAAAATAAAGCTCCCCCAAAGAATAGCTTTTGTAACTCTTATTGCAAGTTCACAAAAACAGGAAACATCTGAGCTCTAGCAAAATCCTTTGATGCAAACTTGCAATACTAACTCCTCAGAAAAAGAGAACATAAATGAAATCTCTCATCTTCAGCATGATCTTTCACTGAGTTCATTGCCATTCTCTAAGTAAGTCCTACGAATCACCCACAGATTTTCATAGTGTCAACTTGTGGCTGTTCCTGGAGTATCCAAATTTGCCTTTAGTTTTGATAGTCTCTTCCTATTTGTTTTTAAACTTGTAACAAACCTGCAACATCTCACACTTCTTTCTTCCTTTCTCCCTCCCTCTCTTTCCCTCCCCTCCCCCCCTCTGTCTTTTTGCCTAGCGATTATCAGTATGGAAGAAAATGTGCATTTGAATGCTGTTTTCACCACTTCACTCCCTAGATTAAACTTTTTCAAAGGCTTCCCATTTTTCTTAGGATGAAATAAAAAGTCTGGTGTGCTGGTTATTCTCTGTTTGCCATCTTTTCCTCCCCTAATTTCTCTATGTCCCAAGAAAGACACCGGATGGGATGCACTGGCAGAGCATGAGGAGAGACGGAGGGTTTGGAAGTATTTCCTGCTGCTTCCCTGTTTCTGCCTTTCTTCTCTGCCAGCAGGCGTGGGTAACCTCACCTCCACAGCTCCAGCTCCCACCAGACTCCAATACTTCTCTTCTTCCTTCTTGTCCTAGGGATGGTGAGAGCTTCCTGTTATGCTTTCTCTGGGTGCTGACTCCTGAAATACTGCCTACACATCTGAAAGTATCCCTATTGTTAAAATCTCATTATTAAACCATCTGAATAAGTTGTGTTTCCTCCTAGGACCTTGAGGTCCTGCGTGATCTAACCTCCGCCTACCTCACCCACCCTTCACTCTATTCCAGCCACGGTTTCTCCTTCCCACGGGCATGTGCTACTTTCTTTTCCTGAAAGGTTCCTCCTCACCCTTTTTCCTGGCTAAAGTCCCTTCCTCCCATCCTTCAGGTATCCGTGTATTTGAAATGATTTGTAGATCAGTCAGTACCAAGAAGTTCCCAGTGAATATCTGACACTTACTGAATGTTTTCTGGTTGAGGATAGTAATGTTCATGCAAATTGCTTTGCCAACAAGTTAGCCCAGGGAAACAGTGCAGATGAATTGCTTTGTACATCTTTTTCATTATTTGGTTTAATAGATTGGACATACAAAAATTATTTTAACCTAGTGAAAAATCAAGTATGTTTGACCCCAAGCCTTTTAAAAAACATTTGCTAGACATGTTTCATCCTTTCAAAACTTTATAGGAAATTTATTGGGGGCTTAGGGAGGAGAATGCTTATATATACTGTACAACAAACTTACATTCTCTTCCTTACCCCAATGTATTTCCTATAAAACTTCAAAAGGATGCAAAGTTTGTTTCTTTATGATATTGTACAATGAAAGAAATAGAATGGTCTAGAATATTAATTGTTGCTGCAAGTTAGTTTTAAACCTGCTTGGTTCTGAAGAAAACCTTATGCAACCAGGACCAGAAACAGCTTTAACTATTGATGGTCGCCATTTGCTGCGGGATATACACAGCCGTGCCTTTTTAACTCAGTAACCTTTTGGTTTGATCTCTATGAGCACTGCCAGTGTTTGTGAGGATCTTGAATATTTCACTTCTATTGACCTCCTGATTAGAGTAAGAGTCTTCCTACTTTATGCAGCATCTCACCTCTCTCTGAGCTCCTTCACATGCAGTGTCTAATCTTGACCCAGTGAGGTGCCTCTAGGCTCAGAATGTTCAATGCCTTGGAGAAGGCCAGAGGTATTGAAAGGGGAAGAGTTTTATAATAACCTTGGATTTTCTCTCACAAAGTTTGGTCTTTCTTCCACTGTTTTATATGTCTTTTACACATATCCCTGACTATCAAAAATTTGGGCCATCATCTTTTCCTCTGCTTCTGAAAATAGATTTATTTAAAAGGGAAAGGGAAGAGCTGACATTATAGTTGGGCCAAGACAAAGAACGCTGTATGTGGTTGTTTAACGTGCCGAGCATTAATGTCTGGCAAATAGTAGATGTTCCACAAATATTAGTTCTCTTGGAAGAGAACTCTGGAAAAGTGTTCTTCTGGAAACAAATAAACAGACACAGAAACAATTGAGAACACTGTGTCTTAGTAAAAAGTTGCCATTGGTATATGAGCAAAGAGCAAAAGCCGCTGGTGCCCCCAGATCATGGGGTTGAGTTAAACTGGTCTTGGATCTGACGTCTTTCCTGAATTAGAAAGTAAAGAAGTTTGACTATTAATTTTAAGATCATTTATTTAGAGAGTACCTGGACCATATTATTTTTTGTCACAGTTCATCTGCTTAATGAAGGCCATCAAGCGCAATTTGAACTCAGTTAAACCCAGGAAATGCCTCTGTGTGTCATTGCAATACTTGTCTCCTCGTGCGGTCTGCAGAAGCGGGGGCCAGAGCATGGTAACCAGGCTGAGTCCTTGTCCTACGGCTCCTTTAGTGCCAACTCCATAAATTGGTCAGTTCTCCTTTGTTTAGACAAACTGTCTCCCATTTCAAGAGCAGTCATTTGCAATAACCTGATAAGATTAGCGGGCCTTGGTCAGGGCCTTTGGTCTACTTGCTGATGCAATCACCAGGGCAGATGGATGAGCCAGGAGTACACCTTGATGGTGGCTCAGAGGTGAACCTCCAGTTTAGCCCCTCACTTCCACAGTGGGATCCTTGTGTTTAAAACCCTGATCCCTCAGTGCCTAGTGGTCCAAGGAAAAAAGAATTATTTTAAGTGTAGGATGATGATTTTTTTCCTCCTCTCAAGCCGTTTGAAACATTTAGCCCATTTGGATTCTTGAAGAAGTGGAGGGAAAGAATCATGGGTGGGGGAAGAGGGACAATCCTCTCGAATAGAAAAGCCAATCATCAGGTGGCACCCCCGGCACTAACATCTAGTAACTGATAATTGCTGTAACTAGGGCCATTGAGCTTTGCAAATATTATCCAGTAACTTTTAATTAGCACCTGGGGGATTGAAGAGTTTCAGAATAAGCTCTTGGGAGAAGCTTCCCCAGCCAGGGGCTGTGTGCTGAGTAATTTTAGATCAGCTGGCCTGTCAGAGTGGATCAGTGTCATCGCACCACTTATCCTGAGGAAAATGCACCTGCTTCTACATGGAAATAAGGGGCATGATTTGGTCATTTGTGCTGCTTATTTCCACTGCTCCCCTGGTTTGACGAGTGGGGAGTATAAGGACTAAATCATGAGGCTTTGGAGGAGAAAGGAAGGAGAGTTCTATTGCCCTTCAAGGGCACATGCTCTCACCAGCCCTGAGGGCTTCCTCTTCCTCTTTTGGTTGCCTTGGGACCTCTCTTAGAACTGTATCAACATGGGATGCATTTTACTATGAGAACTGATGGTGCTATTTTGCAATAAAGATATTTCTTATTATTTTCTTTTTGTATGGGGAATTTATAATTGTATTTTGAAGGGGAGGGTAAGAAATTAGGTAAGGCGGAACACTGATCCACGACAGGGAATCTATTAAAGGCTAAACCAAAATATGGACTAGAAATATTTAGAAACAAGTATGTGCAAAGATAAAATGTAAACCTCATTGATTTTTTAAAATTGCGTAGTACATGAAACGCCTCCTAATTGTAAAAGAGTCAATGAATACAGAAATATTGAGCTAATATTTATAAATCAACTATCTGGAAGCACTATACTAAGCAAATTATGTATGCTGTTTTTATTGTCCCTACTTATAGATAGAAAAAATGAACTTAGAGCGATTAATCAACTTACTCCAGGTCATTCAGGTACTATGTAGCAGTGCCTGGATTTGACCTCAAGCAACTTGACTTGAGAGCCCACACTTTCATAGTTCTGAGACATACATGTTTACATGTAAATAAATGTATGCATGCAAGAGGTACACACATGTGCATAGGTATATGCACACACATTCTTATCAGCTTACATTCACTCCTTTTTCTCATTGATTTTTGAATTGCTTTAAGAGCAAGGATTTTAACACTGAATTGAATAACTGTAACAAATATTTTAAGATGCACTTCAAAGAAAGCCTAGGATTAGCCATCAGGGAAATGCAAATAGGAACCAAAATGAGATACTGTTTCATACCTACTAGGATGGCTATCATCAAAAAGTCAGATAATAACAAGTGTAGGTGAGGAAGTGGAGAAATTGGAACTCTCCTACACTGCTGGTGGGAATGAAAAATGATTCAGCCACTTTAGAAAATTGTCTGGCAGTTTTCAAAAGCTTAACCATAGAGTTACCATAGAATCCAGCATTTTCACTTCTGGGTATAGAACGAAGAGAAATGAAACCATGTGTCTACACAAAATCTTGTACATTCATAGTAGCATTCTTCATAGCAGCCAAAAGGTGGAAACAGAACAATGTCCACTAACTGATGAATGGATAGACAGAATGGGACATATCTGTACAATAAAATGTTATTCTGCCATGAAAATAAATGAGGTATTGATACATGCTACAACATGAATGAACCTTAAAAATCTTACACTGATTGAAGGAAATAGTCACAAATGCCACATACTGTATGCTTCCATTATATGAAATGTTCAGAACAGACAAATACATGGAGACAGCAGATTAATGGTTGCCTAGAGCTGGAGGGACGGAGGAATTGGGAGCTGGCAGCCAAGGGGTACAGGGTTTCTTTCTGGGGTGGTAAAAACATTCTAAAACTGATTGTGGTGATGATTGCACAACTGTAAATATACCAAAAGCCACAGAATCATACACTTTTTTTTAAATTGGAGTATAGTTGCTTTACAATGTTGTATCAGTTTGTACTGTACAGCAAAGTGAATCAGCTATACATATACATATATCCACTCTTTCTTTAGATTCTATTCCCATATAGTCATTACAGAGTATTGAGTAGAGTTCCCTGTGCTATACAGTAGGTTCTCATTAGTTAGCTATTTTATACATAGTATCAATAGTGTATACACGTCAATCCCAATCTCCCAATTCATCCCATTACCCCCTTCCCCCATGGTATCCATACATTTGTTCTCTACATCTATGCCTCTATTTCTGCTTTGTAAATAAGATTACCCATACCAGTTTTTTCAGATTCCACATATATGCGTTAATATACGATATTTGTTTTTCTCTTTCTGACTTACTTCACTCTGTATGACAATCTCTAGGTTCATCCATGTCTCTACAAGTGACCCAGTTCCGTTCCTTTTTAAGGCTGAGTAATATTCCATTGTATACATGTGCCACATCATCTTTATCCATTCATCTGATGATGGACACTTAGGTTGCTTCCATGTCCTGGCTATTGTAAATAGAGCTGCAATGAACATTGTGGTACACGACTCTTTTTGAATTATGGTTTTCTCAGGGTATATGCCCAGCAGTGGGATTGCTGGGTCATACGGTAGTTCTATTTTTAGTTTTTTAAGGAACTTCCATACTGTTCTCCATAGTGGCTGTAAATGAGTGACTTGTATGGTGTGTGAATTACATCTCTAAAAACTGTTAAAAAAAAAGAAAAACCTAGGTGCACATGGTGACTGAACATTTTAGTTGAATGACTTTGGTGGGATGAGTTACTTCCTCGTCGTTGTCGCGGCTGCACCGGTGGGAACGGGGCGTGGGGCTCAGAGTGCCAACCGGGGAGCAGATAGGTGGCAGGGGATGCAGGCATTGTCGATTGGGTGCGAGTCTGCCGAGCCACCGAGCGGCTTCTCACCCCTTCCCTTGCCCGTCGAAGGCCCGTTCACCCGGCGTCACCAAGGGCGGGAACCTCCGCGACGAGCTGGACAGCAACAAGCTGGCCCTGAGCCTCAGCGACCTGAATGAGGTCCCGGTCAAGGAGTTGGCTGCCCCCCACTCCCCCCAAAGGCCACCATACTGGATCCGTCCTGCAATAAACTGACTACCCTTCCGTCGGATTTCCATGGCCTCGCACACCTGGTGAAGCTGGACATGAGTAAGAACAAACTGCGGCAGCTGCCAGCGGGTTTCGGCCTCCTGGTCAACCTCCGGCACCTGGACCTCCTCAACAGCAGGCTGGTCACCCTGCCTGTCAGCTTTGCTCAGCTCAGGAGTCTGAAGTGGCTGGGCCTGAACGATAACCCCCTGGATCCTGTCTTGCTTGGACGAGAAGCAGCGTGAGCAGTGCGCCAACAGGGTGTTAGAGCACACGAAGGCGGTGCAGCTCGATCAGGAGCGAGAGGGGCAGCGGCAGCTGGCAATAGACCGCGAGGCCGAGAAGACGTGGGAGGCCAAGCAGCGAGCTAAGGAGGCTCCGGAGCGGAACTGCGGAAGCGGGAGAAGGCGGAAGAGAAGGAGCGCCGGAGAAAGGAGTAGGACGCCCTCAAAGCAGCCAACCAGGAGCAGAAGGAACCTAAGAAGGAAACAGATCAAGCCCCGAAATCTAAGTCCGGCTCTCGGCCCCGGGAGACCACGCGGGAGCCACACTCGATCCTGGGCTGTGCTGGGGCTGCCGCTGCCGCTGCTGTTGCGTGTGGCTGGCGGGCTCGTTGCTTGTCGGGTGACGGAGCTGCAGCAGCAGCCCGTCTGCACCAGTGTGAACACCATCTACGACAACGCGCTCCGGCGCTGCGCAGCCACGGCATCCTCCGGTGGGTCCTGCAGACCGATTCTCAGCAGGGAGCTTGTCCTCCACGCCTGCTGACCCCTAGCCTTGGAGCTTGGACTTCTATGGAATTGGGTTCTGCTGGACACAACCTCTTTTTAGTGTCAGACCTACCTGCCATCATCACGTGGCTGCCGTTTCGTACTTGAGACCTCCTCTGTGTAAGACTCCTTTGTTCCTTCGTCAGGGTCCCCTGATGGAATAAGGAGAAATAGGAGGTGGGGAATACCCCTGCATGCTTAAAAGAGTAGGCTTGGGGTGGGGAGAGGAAAAAGCATAGCCATTCCTAGTTGTTATAGAGAGCTGTGTAAAGGCAAGACTCATTTCTACTAACGGTCAGTTGTCACTACATTTATACTTTTGTATGTCACAAACCCTTTCTTTCATTCCTCCCTGGGGAGCCAGGGCAGATCAGGAGGCAGTGTGTTATTGGGGACTAGGGGAACACCATACTCAGCAAATCTAGTCTAAATTGGGGGGGGCGAAGGGCATACCTATTTTTTAAGGACCTCAGACATTCAGATATTTTAACAGTCCTACAAAATCTCAGGCTGTGACAGGACTTCCAGACCATCCAGTCCAATGTAACACTTGTAGACAGGGAAACTGAGGCCTTCCAGGACTTGCCTCCGGTCTCCCAGCTAGTTTGAGGCAGAACTGGGTTCCCACCCTGGTATCCCTTCTTTCCATCATTTTGCCTCCTTTATAATGTCTTGAGAGAACAAAATTTACACCAGGATTGAGTGTCTCTTGGCTGGAATATAGAATCTTTCATGGGAAACAGATTCATGACCCACAGATAGAAATCTCATAGCCATGAGGGTCTTGGGCAGCTCTTGTAGAGTCCTGAGGCAATTTATGTGGCTTCTATAAAATGGGGACAGTCCAGGCTCCTTGCATCAATTTGAGAGCATTCATTCCCTGATTGCCAGTAAACAAGAAGGTGGACCCTTGCAAAGCCACGTTGTCTGTGACAACTCTGTTACGTAATTGGTGTGACTAAATACCTCATAGGCAACCCGAAAACTAAAGCTTCGTAAGAGACTTTGGTTTAGAATTCATTCTAGGCGCAACTACACCTACACAATGAAGGGAAATAAGTAGCATCATGGAGTTTAAAAGTGGTACATTAACGACTAGCACAAATGAGGGCAGAACTGTCCATTCTCTTGTCTGCCAGACTCAGCATTTTCTTGCTCTGTGGCCTCCTTTGCCTCTTTTCACAACAGCTGGATGAAGGGATCAGAAATGGCCGTCATGGTGCTCCTTCACAGGAGACTCCTGACTGAAAGCTCCTTGCCTCTCCCCAGGGAGAGCAAGGACCTGTCATGCTCAGAGACAGAATGGATTCCAGCCTTTTAGTACTAGTGGCCCATGGATAGGACTGACACTCGGGACTCTCCTGATAGTGGAAGAAAAGACCTATTCTTTCTTTCTTTTTTTTTTTTTTTTTGCGGTATGCGGGCCTCTCACTGTTGTGGCCTCTCCCATTGCGGAGCACAGGCTCCGGACGCGCAGGCTCAGCGGCCATGGCTCACGGGCCCAGCCGCTCTGCGTCATGTGGGATCTTCCCGGACCGGGGCATGAACCCGTTTTCCCCTGCATCGGCAGGCGGACTCTGAACCACTGCGCCACCAGGGAAGCCCGAAAAGACCTATTCTTTTCTTCCTCAGGGAGAGTTCTGCTGTGTAGGCCCACACGTTACTCAGAATCACTTAGTCTTCCTCCAAGCTCCAGAGCCATTGGTACAAATGCTTTATTGAAACTAAACACATAGTACGTAAAACGAGATTAAGAGAATACAGAACAGACCCCTGTTCCTTGGCTGGTTGTGGCAGCTTCAGTGGATGGCAGGAAGGCGGGAGCATGTCCAGCCTTGTCAAGCAACCCGCCAAGGGCAGTTGACCTGTGACCTCGAGATTAGACACTGAGGTTCTTTTGGATTTTTACAATTATTAAATATGTGTCTGAGTGGTAAAAACAAAACAAAACAAAACAACATTTTAGTTGAATGACTCTGGTGGGACGAGCTACTTCATTTTTCCAGCCACTCAGAGGCAGAGTATTAATGACCAAATGCTCGTTTGCCCTGGTTATGAGCTAGGGGGTGCAAAATGGAATAGTGATCAAAAATCAGACTTTGCAATCAAATAGATCTCTGTGGTCTTTGGCAAATTATTTACCTTCCCTGAGCCTGTCTCCCAAGGTCTGTGGTGGCTATTTTGAAGGGGTGTTGTGACTTTAAAAGGGAAAAAATGTAAATTGACAGCATAGTTCTTGATTCTGAGTAATTTCTTAAGCACTTATTTTGGTTTAACCTCTTTTTTTTTTTAAACTGTTTATAACTCTGCACATTTAGGAATTAACACTTTACCAAACAGAAATAATATAATCTGTGCTTCAGAGCAGGCAAGAATGAAAAGATTAGTACAAATCAAGACTGAACCTGAAAGTAAAGTAAGTTTTTCTGGTATTGAAAAAAAAATTCTTAATATAAATAGTGACATAGCTCCTGCATTTGGCAGGTATTTGTGTGTGTATATAAATAATATGCTCTCTTTCCTCTGAAGTGCTGATACAAAAACAGAAGTTGGAAAATACCGTATGGTATTTCCACTCTTACTGGAAGCACCAAGGGTGTCAGAGAGGCTCCCATGTCACCTCAGTTGGCCTGTGCTCATTTATATTAGCTATTTATCCAACCTGTATATTTTTTTGAGAACCTTAGCATTTTCTGTAGAATTTATGAAATCTGCTACAGAAATGAATTTACCTTGAGGGTTCTCAGCCTAGGTTCATGTCACACTTTGATTTGAATGAAGGCAAATGAATATACTCTTATTGTCACCTGTGGACTTAACCATCTGTTGTGCATTGCAAGGGCCACAGAAGAAATAGAAAGATCAGCCTGCATCTCAAAATTTTAATTGGAGAGACAAAAAAACAAATGCGTAAAATAGCTGGAAAACTGTAAGTTACGTATATGGCAGTTTTAGCATTTTGAAAAGAAAACGTTTTAGATATGCTAAGGCAGGAGGGAGGCTAGATGGCAAGATCTGAGTAGATGTTTGAGAAGTGAAAACGAGCTGGTAATCATACACCATGAGAAGGGGCTTTTGTGTTGCCACAGTGAACATTTTCTAGTGTTGTTGTTTCTTTTCCTTTCTTTAATAATTCTTCTCCTTCCCTCCATCTTCCTCCCTTCTTTATCCTCCCCCTCCTTCTTGTGTATCAATTTTTAAACATTTTAGTGTCATCTAAGAGTTTAAGTTGAGGGTTGGGGTATGTGATGCTGTTTATAAGCCTCAGACTGTATTCAGGTGTGTATCTTTATATTACCTACTGGAAGATGCTTTGTAAGCCTGAATTACTTTAATACCTGCCTTTGATTTCCACTTTACTCAGGTTATATTTACCATACTAACTAATCTTTGAATAGCACTAAAAAGTTTACCTAGAATTCTCATAGATTATCTCAGTTAATCTCATAATTATCATGTCAGGTAATTTCTTGTTAGCTCATTTTAAGTATAATATACTGAGACTTAGAATAAGTATTTTCCTTAGATTGCTCAATGATAAAATGAGTAATTCTAAGGTCCCAAGTATCCTTTAAGCATTTCTAAAAAATACATGCAAGAGAAAAGATTGTGAAATGTAGTCAAATGGGAATGTCACTTTTTTGTTATCTTGGAATTTCAGCAAAAGTTCTAAAGCTGTGAAAGGTACAAGGGGTGAAAAAGTTTTCCAGCATACTAAAGAAAAGGGCTGAACATAACCCCATGGGCTTTGCTGGAGGTGGCAACCCAGTTCAGCTACCATCACTCCAACAGCCCAGGTAAGAGAAGACAGGCATTCAAAAGCAACTTTGGTGAAGGAAACTTCCTTTGAAGGAGACTGACAGCTCTCTTTTCTCTTCCTTAGGAAGGGGAGGGGGTAATTCCCCCTTCTATGCCAAGTGAGTATGGTCCCACCACTAAATATTATGTCATCTGCAAGAGACAGACTGGCATCTCCCTCTGGTTTGCAGAGTGATGAGACTTTTAGGTGCCCCCATACGCAATCAGTCTTGAGAGTTTGACTTATGTCCCTCGAAGCGTGGGGAGGGGCACAGGGCCTGGTGTCTGCCTCTAGCTTGGAAAAGTCTGAACGCCCAAGGCTGCATGGTGATGACTGCAAAAACAGAAAGGACAGATCAGTAGTGGTTGAAGCTGCATTTCCCCAAATTGGAGGAGCCAGTGTATGTGCTTTCCCATAGGGCACTGTGAAAGGTAGCCAGGCTTCAGACGTCTTGAAAGGATCTTAACTAAGAAGGGCATGTGCATTGGCATCTCGAAAAGCCAGTTCATGTGCTGTACGGCAGAGCCGTCATTTGGATATTTACTGGGACAGGCAGAAGACATTTGCTATCTAAGAGAGTACTAAAAGCTCTGGCTGGGAGCAGCAGAGGAGTTGGGAGACAAAGGAGAGTGAAAAAGCCAGGTGTGATATTCAAAGTATCTCACCATTGGTGGGGCACGCATGCTGACCAGCCAGCAAAGATGCCCGGCAGGGCTGGTGTGGGCTGGCAGAATACCAGCCTAAAGAAAGTTCGTCTTGTTTCTCCTTTCTCACTGCTACTCTCCAAACGCCAGGTCAGACTTGAACTTAGGGAACAGGAAAGAAGCTCTACTACATTGGATATGATATTAAAATTTCGATTTAGACTAAAGTATCTAATACAGACGTTTTAATGCAGAAAACGCACCTTTCCCGACCTCTTGGGCCTGTTGGAGATGATGTGTAGAGGAGGAAGAGTTCTATCCTACAGAGAGTCTCACAGTGCTGGTGGGAGACAAGTTCATGCTGACTGTACCCTACCCAGTTCAGCAAGCTCACTCAGTGATTTACATGTAGTGAATATATTTCCATAAAATGACCGTGAACTCTATATAGAGAAAAAAAGTTTGACATGACCTTGGCTAGCATTTTATGAGTGAGATGTAGAACTGGGGTCCATTCAGGTGAAGGTGTCTGGCCAAAGTCGTACACACAGCTCAGTGGGTGAAACACTCGTGAAAACACTGACTCTGATGCCAGGTTTCTGGAGCAAGGTCAGATGCTCCCTTTACTAACGGAATGACATGTTGAACTGCTTAAAGTTACACAGCACGCATATGTGGTTTCTCCTGTAAACAACCGGGAAAGGATAATTTGTTGTAGCCCCCAGGAGTAAACAAGATTCTTGGTAAGACTCTAAAGAAAGTAAAGATAAAAGGAGGAAAAGCTTTATCTTATATTGTTACAAGTTCACTTAGTCTTGAGGAAACGCTGAAGGCTAGCAAACAGCCGGCAGAATCCAATTATTAAAGAGAGGAACCAGAGCCATACCAGAGAATTAGAGACCAGTCAGAGTAACGGTGACCTCCAAGGGATGGCCAGAGAAAAATGTTTTGGAGGATCCAGCAGAATTGGAAACAAGCATTTTAATCAAACTAAGGCAAAATGTAGGAAAGAATGCTTCATGTGTGGAAAATGCTATTATTGAGGAAAGCATTTTTTTTCTTTTTTAAATGATTGTTTCAAAACACTTTACGTTCCTCTAGTTTGTGTTTTTCCTATTGTGCTGTACTTTGATACATGCCATAATCTCTTTTTTATTAAAAAAAAAAAGGTGTTGCCTTAGGGAGTAGGTCTCTTGTTTTGGAGAAGTTTAGGAAGAAAATTCAACAGTGTAAGAACTAACTGGGATGCTAAAGCTTCTCTCATGAAATTTAGGTTCTAATGCAAATATATAGTAAAAAAAAAATCATTAAACTATTGTGCACAAAACAGAGAGCAAGTAAAGGGATGTAGGGAGTGCTAAGTGTGGCTGGGAGAAAGAACCTGTAGTCATTTTAAAGAGTAGCTATCATTGACATGGAAAGAAATATGCCATGTCATATGCCATGTCATTAGGCTTGATTCTGACCTGGAAAAACTGATACCCAGAGCATGCTCGTTTGTTATATGTCTTTTCTGCTTTTAAAACACAAGTTCCTTTCCTCCTACTTCCCTTCATACTCTTCCCTTAAAATGTCACTTCCACCTTATCAGAGGCTGATAATATGGCTGGTGGCATCCCAGCAGGGTAGCAAAGGCAGTTCTTGTTTCTTGAATCAAAAATGTACGAGGAGCACATATGCCACCACAGACAAATCAGTGCTTGGTTTGTTTGCTTGTGGATCCTCACAACTTCATTGGTGTTGTATCAATAAAAATGTCAGTGTTTTTAATAGCTAGCTGGAAGATAGGATAGGCCCTGGTCCAGAGCTAGTCCAGGGTTCTTAACTGTAGCTGCACATGAGAATCATCCAGGGAGCTTTGAAAAGTGCAGGTGCTAAGGTCTAGGGCCAGAGATGCTGATTCAGTTGGCCTCCATGGGGCCAGATGTTGATATTTTTAGGTGCTGTCCAGTGATGCTGGAGGTGGCCAGGGCTGGGGACTCAAAGATGTGCCAGGCAGCCGGCAGGCACTTTCGAAGGAATGTGCCACATGATTTAATCTCACAACAGTAACAGCAAAGGCATTGGGTGTCCTCATGCGCAGAGGAGACTATTTCTGAGAGCTGCCATGATTTTCCCAGAGCCGCACCGCTAGGTTGTAGAAGGGTGTATTTCATTTCTGACTTCGTATTTGGAAATTGTGGGCTGGAAAAGCGAATTCAGTTCCACTCAAATAAAACGGTTTACTCGTGAAACGTTTTCCCACCATCTGCGCCTCTGAAAATAGAGTGGCAAGTTCCATTATGGAACTGTAGGAAGTTTGACCCCAAATGAACAACTGATAAAAAGTGAAATTAAATAACATACCTGGTTTTGGAGAGGGGATCCCAAAATAGGTATCTTAATATTATTTCTGTTGTTTGCCTTTGTATTTATACATTTCAAAGGAGAGAATTCAGCAAAGCTTTTTTCTTTTTTAACATTTGAAACAGCATTTTTTTCATTGTTTTCAGGAAAGTTAAACCCAGGCAGCACTAGAACTTTCATGCAATAGGTTCTTCTTCCTGATGACAACACTTGAGTAGTGTAAAATAAAACAAAAACTCACTTTTGTTAAGAGATTTTGAATTATTGCTTTAGTTATAAATTCCAAATATAGAGGGTATTTTTACAGTGACTTAGACAAACTCGTGCTTCCCTGTATTATGACCATGTTACAGCCCTGTATATATATGAATCTTAGTATACAAATGACTTTTTTCAATTGAAAGATGATTTTTGCATATGATACAAAATACAGAAGGTTAAAAAAAGGGATGATAGTGAAAAGAAAGTGCACCTGACAGCCTAGAACCATTGTTCCATTACTCCCGGGAGTTAACTACTTTTACATGTTTTCCTTTGTGTAGCTATCCTTCTAGCAATACTTCATACCTCTCCAAACATACAATACATATATTTATCTTTTATATGAATAGAAGCATACCAAGAATTCATACATTCTGCATCTTATTTCACTGAATAGTATTTCTTGGAGGTCATCCTCTTTCAGCACATACAGACCTACTTCATTATTTTTAATGACTATATAGTGTTAGATTGTATGGATCACCATAGTTCACTTAATTAATTCCCACTGATGGACATTGATGAGTTTCGAGTGTTTTAGGATTATAAACAGTACTACCACATGCGCTATGAATTGTTTGAACCATCTTGCACTTCAGCCAATATCGTATAAGTGTCTTCTCCCCTAACCTTTGGTGAACTGTATATTATCACATTTAAAAATTTTTATCTAAATCCAATAGGTACAAAATGCTTACTTATGGTTTTAATTTATATTTTGTACATTGAATAATATTGACTATGCATTCACATTTAAAAAGCAACTTCTGTTTCTTTTTCTGTGAACTGTCCAAACCTACTCTCATATTTGGAAAGGGTATAAAGATAAATAATGTTGCAATTACCCATGTACCCACAACTAGCTGCACATGTAGAGCACTACCCATGCCCCCCCAAAGCCTTGGGGATCCCATCTCCATCTCATCACTCAAAGGCAATGACCATCCTGAATTGCAACTACCATTCTCTTGCTTCTCTCAATAGTTTTATAATCTCTGACTGAGTTCTTAAACATTAGATCATCTAGTTTTGTATGTTTTTAAAGTTTATATACATGAAACCAAACTATACACATTTGTTTGTGACTCTATTTTTTTCTTTCACTCAAAAACATTGTCACAATATTCACTTATATCCACACCCAAGTATTGGTGTCTTTTAAGTGCCCCTAAGACTTCTTGGGTATTACCTCTTCAGAAGTGATTGTCCCCATTCTACAGTTCCTTATCCTGACTCCGTGTCTTTTCATTTCTTCGTAACACTTTTATCACTCTATTTCTTTATGTTACATTTTAGAAGTAGACTTATGTTCATCTTCTAGTACACTAAATCTCTGTCTATTTAACCTTATCTTTATCTTTTAAATTTTTATATCCATTTTAAAATTTCTGGAATACACATTTGTTTCTTTTTCATTCTCCTTAGCCTTTTGTTGCAGTCTGCTTTCCTTGCTTATATTTTAAGGCTTTTTAGTCTCTTAAATATAGAAACAGTTATTTCATAGTCTTCAGTTGATAATTCTGATATCTAAAGTGCTCTTAAATTTGATTCTGCTCTTTATTCTTTTTTTATTTGAAGTTTCATATTTTTATTGTATTTTTATTTATTTTCAGTTGTGTTGGGTCTTCGTTGCTGCACGCGGGCTTTCTCTAGTTGCGGCGAGTGGGGGCTACTCTTCGTGTGGTGCGCAGGCTTCTCATTGAGGTGGCTTCTCTTGTTGTGGAGCACAGGCTCTAGGCACGCAGGCTTCAGTAGTTGTGGCACGCGGGCTCAGTAGCTGTGGCTCACAGGCTTCAGTAGTTGTGGCTCGCGGGCTCTAGAGCTCAGGCTCAGTAGTTGCGGTGCACGGGCTTAGCTGCTCCGCAACATGTGGGATCTTCCCGGACCAGGGATCGAACCCGTGTCCCCTGCATTGGCAGGTGGATTCTTAACCACTGTGCCACCAGGGAAGTCCCTCTGCTATTTATTCTTGCTGTCACACATGGTACCTTGAACTCTTTGCTACTATAAACAGTATCCTTTTTACAATTCATCTTCTAATTGTTAGTCACTAGTATACAGAAATATAATTAATGCTTATTATAAACTGATTTTTATCCAGTGTTCTTGCTAAATTCATGAGTTACTTCTAACTCTTTAACTAGATATTCTTGGATTTTTCTACATACACGATCATTTGTAAATAATGACAGCTTTCCAGTCTTCCTTCATTTATACCTTTATATCTTTAATTTCTTTTCTATTTAAATTTCATTAGCTACAGTCTGTAGAGCAATATTAATAGAAATTAATACCAGGTATCTTCATCTCATTTCTAATTTCAGGTGCTTAGCTTTCAATATTTCACCATTAAGCACCATGTTTGCTATAAGTTATTTATAGATAACCTTTAATGAATTAAGGAAACTTTCTTTTATTATTAGTTTGCTAAGAGGTCTTTCTTCCTTTATCATGAAAAAATGTTACATTTTATTTATTTATTTTTCTGCATTCTTAGAAACATGGGATGATTTTCAGTTTTTACTCAACCTAAGCCCATCTAGATTGTAATATATTATTATATAATGCTGGAGTCAATTTGCTGAGTTTTTGGTTTAGAAAGTTTGTATCCATGTTCATGGAGAAAATTGGCCTATAATTTTCCCTTCTTGTTATGCCATTTTCAGTTTTGGTATAAAAGTTCTGCTGGCCTACAAAAATTATTTGAGAAGTAGTTCCTATGTTTCTGTTCTTTGTAAGAGTTTTTATAATATTGGTGATATTTCTTTCTCAGATTATTGGTAGAATTCACAGGGAAGCCATCTGGACCTACAGTTTTCTTTGTGGAAACATTTTTTTAAACAGCTTTATTGATGTGTAATTTACATACCATAAAATTCACTCATTTTAAGTGTAAACCTCAATGATTTTTAGTAAATTTACAAAGTTTTGCAGCTATCATCAAAATCCAATTTTAGAATATTTTCATCACCTCAAAAATATTCCTCATGCCAATTTATAGTTATTTTTACTCCCATCCCCCAGTTCTAGGCAAGCACTAGTCTACTTTCTGTCTATATAGATTTGCCTTTTCTGCACATTTGATATAAATGGAATTATACAATATATGATCTTTGTCCCTAGTCTCTTTTACATAACATAATATTTTTGAGGTTCATCTATGTTGCAGCTATCTGACCAGTAGTTTGCTGAATAGTATTCTAAATATGAATATACCTTATTTTGTTTATCCAATCACTAGTTGATGGAGATTGTGTGTTTCCACATTTTGGCTATTTCTGATAACGCTGTTATGAACATTTATGTGCAAGTTTTCATTTCTAGGAGTAGAACTTCTGGGTTGTATGGTATAATTATGTTTAATAATTTAACAAACTGCCAAACTGTTTTTCAAAGTGGTTGCACCATTTTACATTCCTACAAGCAATGTTCCTGTTTCTCTACATCCTGCTGCGGTTATCTGCAATTGTGATGCTGCAGTCTCAGGCTTTATCAACCAGAGATTGGTCCCATGGACCACCCAACTGCCACCCAGCTGATAGACATGTTCCCTGGTGGGCTTCACCAGAACCGTGCCCTGCCACTTTTGCCCTGATGCAAATCTGAAAGACGGAAATCACAATATCTACAGTTATGGTAAACTTACTCTGTGCCAGGTGTTTTTCTAAACATATTAAAGGGATCATCTCATTTAAGCATCACTCCGCTCACCCCACTTAGTAGATTAGGAACCTGAGACTCAGAGGTGAAGCGCCTTGTCCAGGGTCTCCCTGCTGATCAGAGGCTTGGGCCCAGCCAGTGGTTGTGAGGCCCCTGCTCTTAGTCTCCTCGTGGGACAGCTGATGGCCACATTCTTAGCCCACATCCCTGGACCAGGATCTGCACATGATCTGGGGAACAGAATGGAACAGGAGGGGTAATAAGGGCTCAGTGACCCAGACAAGGAGCCTGGCTTCTAGAGGGTTAAATCTTCGTGTACACAAAAGCCCAGATATCCAGAAAATCCATCTAGCCTGCAGATTAAGGCAGCAACTCCAAGAAGGCCTTCAAAGTGGAGGCAAAACTTAGCCTCAGCCAGAGAGGTTTACATGCTTTCAGGAAAAATCTCCAAAAATAACTAGCCTGTAGCTGCAAGCTTGGAGGATATAAATGCAGTTGTTTGCCTGGATCGGGGTGCACGCACACACACATATGTGTGTATGTGTGTGATACACACAAGCATACACACAGAAAGCAGTACAGGTTCTGATATTTCCTTTGGACTGTGATGAAGATGACACTCACATTTTCTCATTTCTGCTGGAGAGCTACATATATTACTCTACGCAGAGAAGAAACTCATTTGAACTAGTCAAATAGAGGGAAATGAATCTTGCCGTTTCTGCTTCCTGTTGTGCCTATTGATAGTAAGTTGTACCGCGGTTTATCCCACATGCTGCTTAGGAATTCCGCTAACGCTTGCGGTTTACATTTGCAGGACCAGGAAGGAAACCCTGGTAACGTACTTGGACCTGAAGATAAGAATGATTAATTTTTCTGAACTTATGCTGTACTTTTGTCCTGTCACTCTGAGAAACCTTTCAGAGCTTTTGTTGAAATGCTGGGTCTCTAGATGGCAGTCATGTGAACAAGTATTTAGTTCAAGCACAACTAATCAGTGATGCTGAGATCTGTTTATCCTGCAATTCACTAGACACAATGGGAAGGTAAAGTTCATAACATGGCCCCTCCTTTAAGGCTGTCATGGTATCCTCGGAGTTGAAGTAGCACCTGTGATATAAGCAGAGAAGTGTTGGGTGCAAATTAGTATGCTACTGACTATAAAGGCAGTCCGAGTTTAGAAAAAGAAATCAGACAATACAAGTTCACTCTTTAATGTTTGCAGAGGTTTTCATTTTAAACAGCAAACATTTATGGAGAAAAGGCAACTTAGTGAACAGGAATGTACATCAAATTTGGTAAGTGGTAGTGGGATATCTGTTATTATAGTCATGAATCACATACATTTTCCCCAAATGACAATGAAAGTTTGCTATGTCTTCCACTACTGATTTTGTCAGCTGTCACTGGCGTTTCATTGGCTCAAGTTACGCTTTCTTCTGGCAGTGGAATCTCCTCATATTATTGTTTTACAATTATGTATTTTCTATTTAGATACTTTTAGAAAGAAGAATTCCAGCACAGGCTGGGGTGTTAATTAAGCAGTCTATGTTAGGGACAAAGCCATGAACCTCCAGGGGCGTACAATTCAGTCAAGCTGTCAGAGGTGAACAGAAAGCTGTTAGACAATTTAGGATGCAACAAGCAATTTAAGCCTTAAAAAGACCTTTGAGAGAGGCTGCCTTGTGATCTACTACATTGCAGGCCTAGCTGGGCAAACTGGAATCCATGGGGCTCTTAGATAAAAGACCCTCTGTCTTGCTTAGTCTCCCTTCTGTACCAGGTACCCCAAAGATTCTTGAGGTGACTGCTACTTTTCAATCTAGAAGGAAACCAGTGGAAACAAATTTCCCATTTCGGACTGTGGGGAATTAATTAACACTCTCAAAAATAAGAGCTAAGGTTTGCTTACATGTTACAGATAAAAATAATTACAATCTAATATTTAAAAATAAAAACCCTCTAAAATGTATTTATTCTTGAAAGACAACTAAAACTTTGTTTTGTGTTTTAATTACGTGAAATAATTTAGTCATTCATTTCTCTGTCTTTTGGTAAAAAACAATTAAGCACTGGTCCAGGGGGAATATTGATAAACTTCCCTACCTAAACATTTTTTCGGGCCAAAAATATCCTGATTTCAAAAAAAGAAAAGATTTTCAACACATATGATTGTGTTTAGGTTGAAATTTTTTTATCATTTAAAAACTGTTCTAAAAGTAAATAGGACTTCCCTGGTGGCACAGTGGTTAAGAATCCACCTGCCAATGCAGGGGACACGGGTTCGAGCCCTGGTCCGGGAAGATCCCACATGCCGCGGAGCAGCTAAGCCTGTGCGCCACAACTACTGAACCTGCGCTCTAGAGCCTGTGAGCCACAGCTACTGAGCCTGCGTGCCACAACTACTGAAGCCTGCGCGCCTAGAGCCCGTGCTCTGCAACAAGAGAAGCCACCGCAATGAGAAGCCCGTGTACCGCAATAAAGAGTAGCCCCCGCTCACCACAACTAGAGAAAGCCCGCGTGCAGCAGAGAAGACCCAATGCAGCCAAAAATAAATACATTAATTATTTTTTTAAAAATTAGATAAACCTATAGAAAAAAAGGGAAAGAACATGAATAAATAGTTTGAAAAAATAAAACATAAATAGCTTAGGAACATATGAATAAATGCTCAGTTTCTCTTATAACTTAGTATAAAAATTTAAAACAATTGTGAAATACCATTTTAACTTTCATTTTGCAAAAAAAAAAAATGGTAATGCACATCACTGGCAAAAATGTGGGGAAATGAGCAATTTCAAACCATATTAATGAGAATATACATTGGTACACTCTCTTCGAAGCACAGTTTAGAAATACCTTTCAAATTTTTTAATTCAGGTATTATTTGACCTGGCAATTGCATTTCTAGGAATCTACCCTGTGGATATGACTAACATGTGTATGAAAGGTATGTGTCCATTGCTATTAGTAATGAGTCTAGAAATATTCTAAAATGCCCATTAACAGGAAGCTGATTCAATAAATCATGGTATATTCATATAAGGGATTGCCTTGCAGCTATTTTTGTAAATGAGGCATCTCCTTATATACTGACATAGAACTCTAAGGTATATTATTAAGAGAAAAAAAGAATCTGTTGAAGAGGGTAACAGGACACAATAATCTGCATAGAAAATTCCAGAAAATATACTTAAGAACCTTTAAATAGTAGCTCCCTGTGGGACAATGTGGAATGGGAGGAATAATTATTTTCACTGTTTACCTCTTCTGCTATTTTGTGTGTATATTTCCTACTTTAATTATAATACTAAAATCTAGTTAAGGATGAGTAAAGTGTACCATGCTAGCATGGATATAGTCTGAGTTCTGTAGGCCTTTTAAGTTAATATACCTCTAAGAAAAGTAGGAAAAAACACATAGCTTAAATATGCAACAGGGAAATTACATGAAAGATGAATAGAGAGTTGAGCATTCAGGATGCGCATCTATTTCAAATCCAGACAGAGCATTTCGCAATTACCTTTAGGCAGACAATGTGTTTACCAGTCCCACTAGCTAGCTTACTTTTCATGTGAGTCATACTAGCTCCTCACATTGGATTAAAAGAACACAATTACGGCTAAAGGATTAATAGAAACGCTCCTAAAAATGTTGTGACTCTAAAAGGAAGAGGGATGCAATTCTCTCCCGTATTGCCAGATTGTGTTTTAGGTCTGGTTTATATAGGTGTTTTAATCATTTGCCCAGCTGCCATCAATTGCAATGTGTTTTCTTTTCTTCACTAATAATACACGTAGCTATTTGTTAACATTTTCATAACTCAGGCTTAGCGTGTGGTGGGTACTTGATTCACTTGACATTTTTCTTGAGCTGTTTAAAGGTTGGTGGTTGTTTTTCTGAAGTAGCGCTAATTCGTGGGAGTTGTAACATCCCTGTGGCTTCGTGGTTTCTGCTTTCCTCCCCACTGAGGTTCCCACTGAAAGAACCAGCTGTTTATTGAGAGCTCACGACTATACACAAAAATATTCATTGCTGGTGGACTTCTGAAGAGCCCTCTTTTAAATGAGATGCATTTTAAATGCACACAGAGGAATATATGCAGGTTGCACACCTCCCAGTTGTTTCCCTGTCAGTGTCCACTTGTAAATGAACTTCAGCTGGTTTTCAGTCTATAAACTGAAAATATACTGAGTACAAATTCTGCTTTCTTTTCTGTTTTCAGTGAGGACAATAAAAGCCAGTGCATTTGGATTTTATGCTCGAAAGTCTTCTTGTCCTATCAAATAAAAGTCGAATTGGATAGTCCCAGGCCACAGAACCCCTCTCACTCTAACTGGAAGTTACACACCCAAGATGGGCATCAGGAACAGAAAATCATTTACATAATAAATATTTTTAAGACTCTTTCTGGCCACAACAGGGCCTTTTGATGTTATGGTTGTGTTCATATTTTCTCTTCCTTTTGGAATTCAATATCAGAATCAATAAGGGATCGTATCTACTTAACATTCTTTGTCCAGAAACCTAACATACATAATTTGGTACCAATTTTCACAAAGTAAAACCACTGTCCTTGTGAAAGTCAACTAAAAACTAATATGCTGATTTTAAATAGAGTTCTGGTTCCAGCCCCAACTGTGAAAAGTAAAGTAATACACTGAAAGCAAAAAAGGCTTCATAGTTAGAACACACCTTGGAAGATGTGAGACTATTTTTTTTCTCTTTCTTAAGTGGTTATTTTTAAGTGTGTAAGATCCATGCATAGTTTTGTGTTTGCAGTGGCATTGAATGAGATACAGGGTGCTGGGCTGTGCAATGAGCATGGATCAAATAAACAGCATTTGTTTTTTCACAATTAGGTCCTTTGCTGGCTGTCTGAACAAAGAAGCCAAGTACTGAATGTTCTTTGGATAGATATGTCTCTCATCACAAAAAGTAGCCAGGTAATTAATCAGCCACAAAACACAGTACTAACAGCATCAGAAAAGCTGTGTGGCCAGTGTCTCCAGTGTTCTCAGTCTGCTGGTGTTTCATGAGTTCCCAAGCTGAAAAGTAAAGTTAAATAAAATTAAATGAAAATAACATGAAATAAAAACCCAAACAGGATCTGCTATGGGAAAAGCAGTTTGAATGTATGGGCCACACAATAAGAATTGCTTATTTAAACAGAGGTAGTTTCAAAATCACTTTCTATAGGCTTAGGAAATACCTGAATTTTACTTTTTCAGGTTTCCAATCCCTTATCTAAAATTAATTTGGTCAGTTGAGTTTTGGAATTCAGATTTTTTTTCAGACTTTATAGAGGTAACACGGTGCATCTACACATATAATATGTAGTGACCCTCAGTGGGATCTAGGGCAGCTCCCCCTAATCAAACACATTAAGGTTTCTACAACAAAAAGCAGAGGTATTCACATTAAGTGAGGTAAATAGACTCCAAATAGTGTCATATCAGTTCAAGTCAGGTTTTGCCACTAAATAAATATGCCGCTAATTTAAAAAAAAAAAAAAAACTTTTGATTTTCAGAGTTTCTGTATTTAATAACTGTGGTAAGGGATAATGGAGTTGTATTAAACTGGCACTCCACAGCAGGCAAGATTATGTAAAAGCCTTTTCCATTGTCACCAAAAAAACTGTGTACCTCATCTTCTTTTCTCTTAACATGGAAATACACAATTGGTAAAGAGCTACAGCTCAGGAAGAACACAGTGAATCAGAGGCACTGGCCCCAAAAATTTAAGCACACCCCTCAAGCAGGATTCTCTCTTCTAGAAGCCAGGAAAACACATGGGGTTAGAAAGCTACATTGGCTCATTTGAACTGGGTACTGTATCTGTGAAAAAGTTAAGCCCCATGCCTCTCATTCAGTTTGTGAGCTTTAATTGATACAATTGAACTTCAACCTTGAGGGTTAAAGTGTGGGGGACACTCAGGGAGTTTCATTGCCATTAGTGATTGTTATCCTGGTTGCTGCTCATCCGACATTTTTAGAAGCTATCAGTGGTTTAGAATGGTGACAATTTTAATCACGATGTTAGATTCAATGTTTCTGATGATCTCATTGATTAAATGGAATCAGCAACATGGCAGAAACTCATTTTTTTGTTTTTACAGTTGACAAAAAATTTATTTAAGTATAACATGCACATATACACAAATTATAGTCATTTAGGCTGATGAATTTTCACAAATTGAACATTTTCAAGAAAACCACAATTCAGATCATGAAACAACACTGCCAGCATCCCAGAATTCCACTTTGTCTACTTCTAGTCACTGTTCCAAAAATAAAACCCACTTTCCTGTCTTCTACCAGTATATGAGTTTACCTGTGTTGTAAATATATATACACATACACACATACATATGATCAAACAATATAAACTCTTTGCTATACATTTTCTTTAGCATTTATTTAATATCAATTTATCCATATTTTTGTGTATAGTTACATTGTTCTCTTTGCATGGGATTACATTGTGAGAAAACACTGCAATTTATTTCACCATTCCACTGTTTTTCAGCTTACTTGTAGTTTCTGAATAGTACTACTGCGAACGTTTAGCATTTCTTTTTCATGAACATATGCATGCATTTCTATGGGTTATATGCTTAGGAATAGAATTGCTAGATTATAGGATATGCTTACGTTCAGCTACAGTAAATCTATCAATAGCATTTTAAACTGCTTGCACAAATTTGTACTCCCATCAGTAGGAAAAGAGTTCTGACTATGCCGTATCCTTACAACACTTCCTATTTTCGGACTTTTTTGTTTTTGTGTAATAGTAACACATCACGGTTAAATTTGCATTTCTCAGAATAATGTTAAGTATCTTTTCATATATTTATTAACCACTTGGATACACTTTTTTGTGCTTGTCCAAGTATTTTGCCCATTTTTTTCCTACTGGTTTGTTAATCATTTTCCTATTGATTTACAGTGCTCTATATATTCAGGACATAAGCCCTTTGTCAGATATGTGTTGCAAATATTTTGTCTCACTCTGTGGGTTACCTTTTCATCCTTTTCGGGTCATTCTTGAATGAATTGAAGCTCTTAATTTTCAAATTATCTAATCTGTTATTTTTCTTTACAATTAGCTCATGTTTTAGAAATCTCTGTTTACTCAAGGGTCAGAAAGATGTTTTTCTATGTTTCTTATTAAAATGTTACTGTTTTACTTTTTACTTTTTTGTTTCGAGTAAATTTTAAAATTTTATCTTTTTATAAAATTTTATTTAGATTGCAATCCACGTGGAATTGATTTTTGTATATGGCATGGAATAGGGGTCAAGATAATGTTTTCATATGAAAATTTAATCCAACAACATTTATTTTAAAGATCATTGTTTCCACTGCCCTGTAGTATTTGCTTTGTTACAAGTTACTTGATTCTGACTTGGAGAATTGTTTTCTATTTCATTGTCCTATGTGTCTTCTATTGTGTCAATCCTATACTTTTTTTTACTAGCACAGCTTTTTAAAGAAACTCATTATTAATTGGCCAAAATTTCTAAAAAGAAATGCTGGCTTAAGAAACTGGGAACATAATAAAAGTTATATGTAGAGAAAGTCTACTTGAGGATAGGAGAAAGAAGAAGAACTCACACATCCAGACAGTTCTGTTAAAAAAAAAAACCTGCTTATTTTCTCTTTGATGGTTTGAATGTATCAGTTGCAGCCTTCTGATTAGTGAGACAAAAATATTGGACCAGAGTGGAAAGCCCTGTTCAGAGCACAGGGTACTTTTAAGACCCAGAGGAAGTAGAAAACTTCCCAGGTAAATGTGTTTGGGAAGTCCCCACATGCCCACATGACAGAGATCAGTGAACCTTGTTAATGAAACTCACCTTCTCCCCAGACAACCTTCAGCCCTTATGTATCTGCACCTGACATGCAAAGCTATTGTCCTAAGACCTTCTTTTAGACTTTCCTGACAAACAACCATCACTTCCTGATATTCAGCCCTCTGCTTTGTTTCTGTATGAGTGTCCAACCCCTGTCTTCCCCGCCCTCCTCAGCCACATCAACTTGATCTGGTTATAGAGCACTTAATATCTTCATGCTTATTTCTGCTTAAGCCAAAGTTTTAGTTCCTGTTGGTCATCAAGGTCTCCCCCATCCTTTCCAAATGTCCCATAATAAAGGAAAAGAAGCTAGACCTCAAGTAGATTCCATTACCATCTGGATCCACCTTGAAAAGAGGCAGTTGTGAGAATAGTAGAAAGAATTCTTCATGGAAAGCAGGATCTCTTGGTACAAAGCCTGGCTTTCTCCCTCACCAGTCATCTAATCCTCAGCAAGCCACATCACTTCTCAGACTTGAACTATCTCTCTGTTAAAATGGGAGATCATTGAATTTATTGACCACCAGGTTTTCCTTCAACTTGACAAGCTTATTAGACTTTGTTTCTTCTGTTTTTGGCAGACCTGCCATCCTACCCTCATTGGCCTCTCTCACTGTGAAGTAACAAAGTAGAATTTCCTGAATCAATTCCAATCCTCCCCTATCACGTTATTATCTACTTGCTCTTCCGTGCTAGCCACCAACCCTTCCTTCCTTGGCTTCTCCCCGGCACTAATTAAGTGAAGACCATTTGTACATGTGCTCAACACGGAATGAGAGTAGACATGAGATTACATGTACGTTTCTCCTAAGCCAGAAACTTGAACAATACTGTTTGCTTGTTTCAGGCTTACACTTGAGGACTGGTCAAAGGAGTCATTTACCTGGCAAAACCGTAACTCGATAGGAAACCTTATTCATTTAAGTGTTTTCTAAAAAACACTTCTTGCTTCTCAGCTCTTAATAGCACGATTTTGTTTCTCTGATTCTTCCTATGAAACAACATGGTGGGCTTAACCTTTAAAAAAAGAAAGAAAAAAAAAAAGAAAGGCTAAGAGAGAATGAAACATTTGTAAAAATATATACTCTTCTCTGGTATTATCATTATAAAATTGTGTAGCAACTGACAGTTTAGTATTTGACGTTTATGATTAGTTTTCTTCTTTTTCTTCCTGCCTGAGCCTACCCCCTGCATTGGACTTGGAAGGAAACCAGATAAGTCAATTAAAAACAAAAACATTGATATTTTAACCATATTTTCTAGTATAAATTGCATGTCCAACATGAAATTTAAGCAAAATGGATAGATGGTATTTATGTAAATGAGCCCCCAATGGCACTAACATCTGTGACTTTGTTTTAAAGTTTCATTATAAAATATGTTACCCATGTTATAAAGAGGCAGTTGGGAGAATAGTAGAAAGAATGTTGTTTTTAAACATAATGCAACTAAGCATTTATTATACTGTTTAAGAAGAGCAGCAATTGCTGATATTTCAGAAATTATATCTTTTTTAATGTAGTATATGCTCATAGACTCTAAAGAGTATTTTAAAATATACGACCTCTGCAAAAGAAAATATTCAACTAAAGATAGATAATTTTTAATATAAGTAAAGTGTTACAAGATTTTAAATTAAAGTCATCACTGCATTCTTCACAGAACAATGTACAGAAGTTTGCAAACTTCCTGTACCAGAGCAGTACAATCTTTACTCGAGTGACGTGTTCAATAACATGTTGGTAATCTTCCACATCTGCATTTAAAGTGTTTAAATACTTTACTACCCCTAAAGTATTTGTTGACCAAAAAAATGCTCCCACTCAGGGAATTTAGGAAAAGAGAGATTCCATTTGATGGATGTCCTCAAGAAAGAAGTAACTGAACACGAGGTGTAGAGAAGCCTTTAAGGCAGAAGAAGGCAAATAATCACTGTCAACTGCATTTTAACTGAAATAACGCCAGATGCCATTTTTAATATCTGAATAATTAGTCTAAAATCAGCTGGTGCAGCCCTTACCAATTTAGAATCCAGGACAGAAGCAGAAATTTTAATTTGGCTGGCTTAACGTGTGGAGGTAGGGCATTTGTGCTTAGGGAAAAATTACCCACAGGATTTAGTGTTTAAAATTTTGACCTTTAGAAGGTTCATTAATCTCTCCAGAACTCCATTTTTCAGTCAATGAAACAGGATATTTGCCAACTACCCTACATGAGATTTGTAACGTAAATGTAAGTAAATCTTTTAGAAATATAGAGAAAAAGTATAAGTGCCAAAAACACGGTCATTTCCTTCTAATGTCTTTTTTTTTGTTCATAATAAAAGCGGTTCACACTTTTTAAAGGCAATTTAGAAAATAAATGTGATAGATATATCCCAGGGCTTTCTTATAAATGTATGTCTATTTCAGGTCTAAATGGGCCTGAGTGTTTTACCCTTTGGATGAGAGGAAATCCAGTTTTCCTCAGGACTCTTTTCTTAAAAAATTCCCTCTGGGAATCTCTGATGTGGATAGAAGGGTAGAAAGAGAGTTTTATTCTATTGCTGCCTGTCCCCTCTGCTCTGGGGGCTGGCAATCTGTTTTGCTCCTGGGACTGCCAGCGCTCAGCTGCTCACAGCCCCTTGTCTCCCTCTGTGATCTTCTTCCTCCCTTTATTCATCATTAAAATGACAGGTGCTCACCTGGAGAATCCAGGGTGTTGCAGGATTGAGGCTTGGGGGATGGTAGCTCCAAGTTTGGCAGCCTCACCCTGTGGCATCACTCATGTTGAATTTCTCTCCAGAACTCCATTTTGTTTCCTTCCAGTGCAACCTCTTGGGTGGCAGCCTGGCCCATCTAACAGGAGCTTGAGTCCTGTGATGGTCAGGGGGGCTGCTGCCCTGTGACAGGACTGGGAAGACGGCAGCCAGAGATTGGGGTTTCCCCTCAGCCTCCTGAGACTGGAGCCAGACTGGTGAGGGCCTGACTCTTTTCCTTCTGTTCCACAGAGAAAAACACATGGCCTGCCCCTGCTGACTCTGGGGTAACAGATGGGGCTGAACCCCTTTCTGTGGATAAGGCTCAAGTCCTCTCTCACAGTAATCCCAGGCCCAAGCACTATTTGTATGACTGGACGTTTCCGTAACAACCTAGAGGAAGGTTAAGCAGCCACTCCCCACCCAGCCCATACCCAGCTTTGTCTCCAATGTTAATCTAACGTGGTCTCACCTCTAACAAAGAAAGAGCTTTCCTTTTTTCTCAGTTTCCACCTTCTATATCTGAGCTCCCAATGTTAAAGTTCCTTGCAGCTTTTTCTTGGGTTATATTCTTTTCTCTCTCCTCGTTCTCTCTCTAGGTGATCTCATCCATCCTTAAGTCTTTCAGATCTGTCAACTTGCTGGTGACTCCCTAATATGTAACTCTAGTCAGAGCTCTCTTCAGACTTCTAAAGTGATGGTGGTTGTGAGGAACAGGGGTGATGTAAGTGATCAGGTGAGTCTGGATTCTTGATCTATTTGGAAGGTAGAGACAATGGAATGTCCTGGTTGCTGTGAGAAAAGGAGAAGAGACTTTGGGCTTCAGCAGATGGTTGAGTGGCGATCCCATTAGAGTTGGGGAAGTTTGTGAGAAGAAGAGGTTTGGCAGGGAACGTCAGCAGTTTAGCGTTGAGACGTCTATCAGTCCTGCAAGAGATGTTGAGAAGGTAGGTCTCTATCAGAATGAAGGGTTAGAAAAGAGGTCAGGGGGCTGTCAGCATAGAATTCATAGAATAGGACAAGGTCACCAGTAGAATAGTATAAAAATACATCAGGTATTTACACATACATAGTACATATTTGTATTACATTTGTGCATTTTAAATATTTTCTATTATTTATAATACTCATATAAATATGTATATAAGTATACCATAAAGGGATATGTTATTAACATTTCCAAGTCTTTTGATTGATCACATTGTACCATTACATTTCAGAATGGCTGTACAATTTACACACCCTTCATCTGTCTACATATGTATCCATTTCCCTCTAGAATGTCATTTACTTAGGCATCACTTCCCAACAGGGTATAAAATAGCCAGGAACCGGTGAAGAGCTATATTTATCTGCAGGCTAAAAGATGGCACTTCTCCAAGATTATGAGCAGTTCAGAGACTTTATTCTCGTAAACACAAGATGAGCAAGGGGATTTTGGCTTTCAGTTTAAAAGATTAACTCCAAGGGAACTGTTCTGATTCAAATACTGTGAAAATCTGATGGCCATCAAGATGACTGATACTTCTTGAGGAGTAAAGAAGAGTATCAGTCTCCCTGATGTTGTCACGTTCCAAATGGGGTTGGGTCGTTGCAGCACCAGAAAATGGGACAAATTTCTTTAAGAAGATGGTATTCCATTTATGAATAGATAATGGAGTTTTGTGAGCCTGTGTTTTTGCTATTTTTACACCAACTGTTGGTAAGGCTGTACTTATAACTGACATTGATTTAAAAGATACATTATTGTAGGGCTTCCCTGGTGATGCAGTGGTTGAGAGTCCGCCTGCCGATGCAGGGGACACGGGTTTGTTCCCCGCTCCGGGAAGATCCCACATGCCGCGGAGCGGCTGGGTCCGTGAGCCATGGCCTCTGAGCCTGCGCGTCCGGAGCCTGTGCTCCGCAACGGGAGAGGCCGCAGCAGTGAGATGCCCGCGTACCGCAAAAGAAAAAAAAATAGATTATTGTCACATTTGTTAGCTATTTTCCCTGCCCTTTCTCCCAGCGACCCCATTCCTTCACTTTCACCATGCCTGGGAGTTAGGGCGGTTTCCTACTAGTTAAGGAAACGAGCCAATGACTGTTAAGTGAACATTCTCACCAGGACAGCATTTTCAGGCTGGAGGAAGTGGCTCAAATTTATAGTAATAGTATATCTTTAGAAGACATCTTTCTCTTAGGAGCTTGTTGTATTTTATAGGCATTCAGCTTGATTCTCCCCAGGACCCAGGAGAAACCAGTAACGGTAATGACATACACAAGTACTTACAAACCTTAATGATAGATGCCCACGTTGTCTTAGGAAGGAAATGTCTACCTTGACTGTAGCCTTTCTGCTTAATGCAAAACTCTGCTGAGAGACTTCACTGCCCCTGCCTGACGACTGCCTCCCCCAAGCCCTAAATTTTGAGCTGCATCTTGGGGCTGAGTGGATTTCCCCTTCCAATACAGTGGAGGAAAAACTGTGCTCATCATTATTCTAATGTGGGAAATATCACTATAGAGACTCAAATATCACTCAGAGACTGTTGAATTCAGTTCAGCAGCAATTTGTTGAGTGGCTACTATGTGCCAGACCTTTTGTGACGGACACGGTCCTGACCAAATACTTAGAATCTAAGGTGTGGTTTCCAGGCATGTGCCAATAAAGCGGAGCCAGGCAGGATGCATCGGAACGGACTGGGGAGGTATTTTAACAGAGATTCCAGAAGCCTGCCTCTGGACAGCCAGTAGGTCTCTGGTGAGTTCCAGGTTTCCACCTTTTTAAAATAAAATCTATTTTGACAAAAAAGGTGATTTTCCTGAGCTATCAAATCCAGGAATCATTGTTCTCATTCATTAGCTACACTGTGATAGCATTATATTTTAAACAATTTGGGAAAAGTAAGCTGCAGAAGTAGAATATTCTTGAACTGGCGTGTGACAGGGGTATTGTATGGTGATGAAAGTTGGCGTTTGGAAGCAGACCAAATCTCTCCTTTACCTCCTCTAACTGTGTGATATCAGGCAACTGCTTGAGAGCTTTAGCATTTTGCTTTGGCACACAGCTCTCTTCTCTAAAATAGAGGTAATACTTCCTTATTTTATAGGTTGTTTTGCTGATTAAATGAGATGTTGCATGCCAAGTGTGACGCCTTGCATACTCTGTTAGTGGTAGTTATCACTGTTGCTGTCATCATTGGTAAAACTCAGGAGAAAAGTCAAACCATCTGTATTCACCCCCTTCATTAGAATATCAGGCCTCTCTGTCATCAGCTCTGTAGTGACAGCTATCAAAGGCACATGCATGCACACAGAGCTCATGTGCATGGTGTCCATAGGTGGAAGATATATGACCAGTCATGTGTCTCGAATAACATTCCCCGTTAGTCTTAATCTAATTTCTTTTGTTTTAAGGAGTAAGTTAAAAGAAAACAGTCTTATTCTTATATGTGTTCCTAGGTTATTTTCCCTGCAAGCAAATGTTAGCATCATTAGTTCTTCTGGCGAGGGCATAGGCTCTCTTGGGTATGTTCCCAGTCCATAAATATAGTCAGTGTTGGAATGGAAGGACTGACCAGATCATACATTCTGTGCTAGGACTCTAGATTTTCCTCCCGAGGAAGACAGAAAAAGTGCTGGGGCACTTCTTGAAAAATCAATGGACGTCACATAGAAACTGCAGGAGAAAAATCCCTTAAGGCTTTTATGATCTGTTGCTGGCTGCCTAGCAGTTTTAGTCATCACCAGTTAAGACAAGACATGCCCCCTAGGGGAGAAAAGGAATGTAAATTCCAGGACAAGATGAGATGCTGAACAGAGCCCCTGCCAAGCCAGGAAGGAGAGGGTTAACAGAGCCTAGGTGAGTTAGTTACCAGTTAACATTTGTGAGGATGTTTTATAGAGACAGCATGTAAAACAGGCTGGATTCCAGATGTCACAGCTGAGGTTACTAGCCTCTGGAGGGATCTACAAAAAATCCCTCTTGGGCTTCCCTGGTGGCGCAGTGGTTGAGAGTCCGCCTGCCGATGCAGGGGACACGGGTTCGTGCCCCGGTCCGGGAAGATCCCACATGCCGCGGAGCGGCTGGGCCCGTGAGCCATGGCCGCTGAGCCTGCGTATCCGGAGCCTGTGCTCCACAACGGGAGAGGCCACAACAGTGAGAGGCCCGCGTACCGCAAAAAAAAAAATCCCTCTTAATTCTACTTTCTTCAGAAGGTGGAAAGAAGAGGGAAAGAGTTGGAGAAAGCAATCAGGGAGGCAGGATGGACAGGGAATATGTGCAAGCAAATAGTGAAAAAGATGCTCTTATCATTTATCAACATGTTTCCAAAAACGCTTCTACAGGTGTTTGATTAAAGGTACACAGCAGGAATTCTCTGGTGTTCCTGTTACAATTTTAGTGCTTTTTAAATGTCTGTGATATTGTTTCTCAAAATATTCAATACTTCATTCATTTGCTTGCTCATTCATTCATTCATTTATTTCCCAAAAACTCCTTGAGGCATTTTCTCTAAGCCTAACAAAAAGACATTAAGGTATACTCGTGCCCTTAGAGCTCACAGAGATAGAGACGCAACCGGTAATTATCTTACGAGGAGATAAGTGTGAAAGCAAGTGTGTGTGCGTGGTCTGTGGGAGCATGGAGGTGGGACGGAGGGCTCTGATGGAGGACTGGGAAGAATTCAGAGGAGGTGTATTATACGTTGCTGTACCTTAAAGGGGGACTACAGTGTTTGCAGCTGCATATAAGAGAATGGACAACTCAGGTAGGGAGCAGGGACTGCTGGGCCTGGAGGCTGAAGAACCATGAAATTATTCAAGAAAAATGAAGACTATTTCGATGTAGATAGTCCACTGGGCACACTGGGTAGATGCGGCAGGGGCAGCCAATTAGGATCATGCTGGGGAGAGTGGACTTTATCTCATGAACATAGGGAAACATTGAATGTTGTTAGGCAGGAAAAATGGTACGCTCATTCAGTATTTTATACAAACAGACCTTGTATTGTGATATTGTGCTTTGCTTTATTGCGGTTTCTTTTTTTTTTTTTTTTTTAATTTTTTTAACAAATTGAAGGTTTGTGGCAACCTTGCCTAGAGCAAGTCTGTTGGCGCCATTCTTCCAACAGCGTTTGCTCACTTTTTGTCTCTGTGTCACATTTGGGTAATGCTTGCAGTATTTCAAACTTTTCATTATTATTATATTTGTTATGGTGATCAGTGATGAGTGATCTTTGATGTTACTATTGTAATTGGTTTGGGGGGGGGCAGTGAGCCACGCCCATATAAGATGGTGAACTTGATAGATAAATGCTGTGTGTGTTCTGACTGCTCCACTGAGGGGCCATTCCCTGTCTCTCTCCCTCTCCTCGGGCCTCCCTATTCCTTGAGACACAACGATATTGAAATTACACCACTTAGTAATCCTACAATGGCCTCTGAACATTCAAGTGAAAGGAAGAGTCTACCAATGTGGCAGACTTCACTGTGGTCTTATTTTAAGAAGTTTCCACAGCCACCCCACCTTTAGCAATCACCACCTCAGTCAGCAGCCATCAACACTGAGGCAAGACCCTCCACCAGCAAAAAGATTAGGACTCTGAAGGCTCAGATGATGGCTAGCATTTTTTGGCAATGCAGTACTTTTTTTTTTTTTTTTTTTTTTTTTTTTTTGGTTTTCGGGGCTCTCACTGTCGCGGCCTCTCCTGTTGTGGAGCACAGGCTCCGGACGCGCAGGCTCAGAGGCCATGGCTCACGGGCCCAGCCGCTCCGTAGCATGTGGGATCTTCCTGGAGCGGGGAACGAACCCGTGTCCCCTGCATCGGCAGGCGGGCTCTCAACCACCGCGCCACGAGGGAAGCCCAATGCAGTACTTTTTAATTAAGGTATGTACGTTTTTTAAAGATATAATACTATTGCACACTTAATAGACTGCATAATAGTGTAAACAAAGCTTTTATATGTACTGGGAAACCAAAAAAATTGTGTGACTTGCTTTATTGCAGTATTTGCCTTGTTGCCTTGGTCTGGAACCAAACCGACAATATCTCCAAAATATGCCTGTATATGTTCAACAGAGTAGAGAAAGGAAAAGAGGTAATGGAGACAGTGGGGAAGAAGGAATTAATTTAAAGGACATGACCATTAACTAAAAACCGGCCATCCTCCAGACATAGTGCTGGGATGCTCCCATAAAATATTTCCTTGTAGAATCCATCCATACACACACACAATCTGTGTTGTAGCAACGATCACTTCCAGATAAGGGAATTGAGGCTCATCAAGGTTATGTAACTCACCCCAGCTGCCAAGTTCATCCATGGCTGATGTCAAATGCAAACCCAAGGGCCTCTGAGGTGAAAGGCCATGCTCTTTCCTCTCTAAACATTGAGATGCCCCAGGAGAGCATTACTCCAGGTCAGGATTTGGCCTGGGCTTGAGGGGATGGTGATGGGAATCTTTTGGTAACTTAAAAGAAGGCTTGAAAGAACCGAATGAAATAGAGTCTGGCTGCAACAACTGAATAAGACCTCGAGTCTTACTCTTCCTGTCACAAAAGACAAAGAAAGATGATCAGGATTAACATAGTTGGCAACCTCAGCAGCCCACCATCAGCGGTGTGCTCTGAGCACACCCGGAACAGTACTTAGCCCTTCCCCAGCCATCGTGACTGACAAGAGAAGTGCTCTGTCTTCCAAACATGCAGAACACGGACGATTTTTCCAAATGAATTATTCATTCAAAGCTTCCAACAAAAAGCACGGTTGCTTTTCATTCAGTGAGGGGGCTGTGAGGAGGGGGATTAGAAGTGCTGAGGTGACAGGAAGGATGTTGACATTATTAAACAGATGGAGGTGCTGTAATAAGCTTTAAGGTAACAGTTGCTAAATAAAGGCAAGCCTAGTGAAATATGCAATTAAACAAGAATAGAAATTGATTGGTGAAAACAAGTCAGGGAGCCCAAATGCAAGTTGGTTTGGTACCTAAGGAGTGAGAAGAATGTAAAGAAGAAATATGTTTTCTGGAAACAGTTGTGGTTTCTTAAAAAGTCAAGTAATTATTAGAGATTCAGATGAATTCTTTGATGAATACTGAAATATACCTACTAATATTATTAGGAAATATACTAGCCACAGGAAATCGCAGGCAGATGGTATTTTAAAATTGATTTTTCCCCCCCCAGAGGACAGAGAAAATTTGGGAATTGTCTTTCAATGATATCCTTGGGACACATAAATAAAATACAAAGAAAAACATGAATCAGAAAAATTAAGGACATAGAAGACAAAGGTCTTATTATTTGGAATTCTTTCAAATCTGTGAGAAAACTCTAAAATCCCAATTAAAATGGGTAAAGGTATTAACGAGCAATTCACAAGGAGAAATCAAATGGTCGATATAATTTCACACAAAAACTATTCAAAAATCATCCATCACAAAAATTCAAACGAGAAGAACAATTTCAGATACTCTATTTATTGAGGCAGCTCAACTGGCAATCTGTGATGATAAGGAGTCTTGGCAAGTTTGTTAAGGATATGGGCATCATCATTGTAGTTGGGAATGAAATTGATATATATGTCTGGAGGCCATTTTGGTAATAGTTGTACATAAAAATTGAGAAATTTATAAACACATCCAGTCAGAGAAGTAATGGAAACAATATGCAAATGTTTGTAATTGACAGAATAGTTACCCCATGAAGACCTTTACCTGCAAAACCTACTTTAGTACTTACTGCTATGCTTCAAAGTTGGTAGCATCTTAACCCTCATGAACAGCAGAAGGAGCAGGGCTAACTTCTTAGACATTAGTTATTGATCATTTTGCTCAAGGTCACTCAACTTGTAAGGCATGAATGAAAAAGGATTATAACTCAAGTCTGACCACAGAGCTTGCATTCTGTTCTTTGTGGGAGAGTAGAAGCTTTCTTAAAAAATTTCAACCAAACTGGTTTATCAGATGAATGTACAATACATTCCCTCTTCAAATCCCAGGGATGGATGTTCAGTGCATGCTATGCGCCTGTCACCAGTAGGTCTCCCTCTATTGAGCCCAAATACTTCTGCTTCTCTAGCTGAGTTACATGTTTACCAACAGTCAGTTGTGTTTCTCCCCATGCATTTATCCCAGGTATAATTATCACTATCATTATGGAATTTAATTAATATTTTATAAATTCTAGGCCCCTTATGAGTGTGAAGAGATTTTGTTTCTCTGAATCCTCAGTTGACACTTTAAACGTACTTCACACACTTGAGCTGCTAAACAAACAAGCACACAAAAACTTGTCGAATTAAGTTGGAGCAAGACAGTTATGAAATACTAGGAAGATTTTATTAACTCAGTATTAACCATTTCATAACTAACGGCTTCATGTTTCCTTATGCTCTTACTCCGCTTAAAATACTAATAAATAACTAATACTTACGGAACACTGTGGTAGGCGGAGTAATGCACTCTTGCCCCCCATCCCAGCTCCCAAAAAAGATGCCCGCATCCTAGTCCCCAGAACCTGTGACTATGTTAGGTTACTTGACAAAGGGCAATTAAAGTTGCTAGTGTAAAATAGGGAGATTATCCTGGATTATCTGGGTGGGTCCAGTGTTACCAGATTGATCCTTAAAAGTGGAAGACTGAGGTAGAAGACAAGAGAGACAAAGAACTGTGTGAGAAAAGATGCAAGTTCAACAGGATGCATGTGAGAAGGACCCAACGTGCCATTACTGGCTTTAAAGGTGGAGCACGGAGCCACAAGCCAGGGAGTGAGGACACCCTTTAGTAGCTGGAATAAGGCAAGGAAGTCAGTTTTCCCCTGGAGCCTCCAGAAAGGAACACAGCCCTGCTGACACCTCAGTTTTAGCCCAGTGAAACCTGTGTTGGACTTCAGACCTATAGTACAGCAAGATCATAAATTTGAGTTGTTTCTATGCAACTAAACTTTTGGTAATTTGTTACATTAGCAGCAAAACGCTGCTATACATGTGTAGTTTAATCGTTACGACCCTCTCAAATGCGCCGCTTTCGATAACTGACTTTGTAATAAGATCTCAGAAAAGGGAAAAAGAGTGGAATTCAACATACCCGTAACAGTCACTACTACTGTTAAAATGAGAGAAGGGGTTGTTGTAAAGCTCTGTTGAGGGAATTGATACAGAGCACAGTGGTTATGAGGTAGAGAGAGTCTAGAATCAGACTCCCTGTCAGAGACCGGCCTTTGCAACTCTATATATAACTCTATAGAAAAGTCCCTGGCACCTGACTGGTACTCAGTAAATGTTAGCTATTTATGATGACATGACAGTCCATCAGAAGTGCACGTCACTCTAGAACATGCAAAGGAGAAGTATTGTTATATCAGGTGGGCCAAACAGTTCATTCGGAAAAACGCAAACGAACCGTTCAGCCAGCCCAATAGATCTAAGTTAACTCTGCAGACCTGTCCACACCCTTCCCCTATTTGCATCTCCCGCTTGGTCCAGTTTGGTGGGTTTGCTATACAGTCCCTGAGCTTTTTTCCTCTTCCTGGTAACTTTTCATCTCTCTGACACCTTATTTTTCTCTTCTTGCCAAGTCCTATTCATCTCTTAAGTTTTAGCTTGAATTTCTTTTCTCTGAAATCTTCCCAGAGAACTGCTGCCTGTGGTAGTAATCTTTCCTTTAACGCTTCTAGAACTGGGCCTGCATGGTTATGGGATCCGAGTTCATGTTTCCAAGGATTGGTGTTGGAAATTCTCTCTGGAATAAATCAAAGGATGAGCTCAGGGGAAAAGGGGTGACTTCTCAGAAAGGTAAGAGACTACTTACCTGAAAATTCCATAGGAATGCTGAAATCTCTAAAGTCAGGAAGGGTATCTTTAGGGTGATGAAACTTTAAGGAAAGAGAAATGAGCGCTGACTTTAGGCCCAGGAATAGAGAAACAGTGGGGATGGCTTTTAAAAAACTGTTGTTGTTCTGTGTTAATGAAAAGCCTGAAATGAGGTTTGTGGGGCTGTCTTCCCTACCATCATTATGACTTGAGGACAGAAGTGAAACAGTACACATGCATCATTACACCACCTGCCACAGTACTGTGCCTTACACACAGCCAACTCTCCAAGAAAACTTGTTTCAATTGTTATTCATTGGATTCTGAGCGCTCTACACATTCAGATGTTCCAAGAAGGCTCAGTACATAGTGGGAATTCAGGAACTTACTTTAATAACTATAGAGTTAAAAATAAAACATAAAATATAATAAAAATATAAAGAGAATAGGAAGATAAGACACAGATGGGGAAAATATTTGCAAATGACATATCTAATAAAGTACTGTTATCTAAAATATACAAAGAACTTAAAAGTCAACAGTAAGGAGACCAACAACCCAATCTAAAAAATGAGCAAGACCTAGATGCCTCACCAAAGAATGTATACAGATGGCCAAGAAGCAGATGAAAAGATGCTTAACATTACATGTCTTTAGGGACTTCTGAATCAAAACAATAATGAGATACCACTACACACCCATTACAATGGCCAAAATTCAGAACACTGACAACACCAAATGTTGGTGAGGATGTGGAGCAACAGGAATGCTTTTTCTTTGCAGGTGGGAATACAAAATAGAACTTTGGGAGATGGTAGTTTCTTATAAAACTAAACATACTCTTACATACTATCCAGTAATTATGCTTCTTGGTATTCTTCCAAATGAACTGAAAACTTATGTACACACAAAAACCTGCACATGTATGTTTATAACAGCTTTGTTCAGAATTGCCAAAACTTGGAAGTAATCAAAATGTCCTTTAGTAGGTGAATGGATAAATAAACTGTGGTAGAGTAATGGAAATAAAAACAAAAATAAACAAATGGAACCTAATGAAACTTAAAAGCTTTTGCACAGCAAAGGAAACCATAAACAAGATGAAAAGACAACCCTCAGAATGGGAGAAAATATTTGCAAACGAATCAACGGACAAAGGATTAATCTCCAAAATATATAAACAGCTCATGCAGCTCAATATTAAAAAAACAAACAACCCAATCCAAAAATGGGCAGAAGACCTAAATAGACATTTCTCCAAAGAAGACATACAGATGGCCAAGAGACATGTGAAAAGCTGCTCAACATCACTAATTATTAGAGAAAAGCAAATCAAAGCTACAATGAGGTATCACCTCACACCAGCTAGAATGGGCATCATCAGAAAGTCTACAAACAACAAATGCTGGAGAGGGTGTGGAGAAAAGGGAACCCTCTTGCACTGTTGGTGGGAATGTAAATTGATGCAGCCACTATGGAGAATGGTATGGAGGTTCCTTAAAAAACTAAAAATAGAATTACCATATGACCCAGCAGTCCCACTACTGGGCATATACCCAGAGAAAACCATAATTCAAAAAGACACAGGCAGGCTTCCCTGGTGGTGCAGTGGTTAAAAATCTACCTGCCAACTCAGGGACCATGGATTCAAGCCCTGGTCCAGGAAGATCCCAACTGCCACGGAGCAACTAAGCCCGTGCGCCACACTACTGAGCCTGCGCTCTAGAGCCTGTGAGCCACAACTGCTGAGCCCACGTGCCACAACTGCTGAAGCCCATGTGCCTAGAGGCTGTGCTCTGCAGCAAGAGAAGCCACTTCAGTGAGAAACCCATGCACCGCAACAAAGAGTAGCCCCCGCTCGCCACAACTAGAGAAAGCCTGCGCGCAGCAATGAAGACCCAATGCAGCCAAAAATAAAATAAATAAATTAAAAAATATTTTTGACAAGAAAAAGACACATGCACCCCAATGTTCATTGCAGCACCATTTACAATAGTTCATGGAAGCAACCTAAATGCCCATCAACAGACGAATGGATAAAGAAGGTGTGGTACATATATACAGTGGAATATTACTCAGCCATAAAAAGGAAGGAAATTGGGTCCTTTGTAGAGACGTGGATGGACCTAGAGACTGTCATACAGAGTGAAGTAAGTCAGAAAGAGAAAAACAAATATCATATGTTAACTCATATGTGGAATCTAGAAAAATGGTACAGACGAACTGGTTTGCAAGGCAGAAATAGAGACACAGATGTAGAGAACAAATGTATGGACACCAAGGGGGGGAGAGTCGGGGGGGCGAGTGGTGGTGAGATGAATTGGGAGATTGAGATCGACATATATGCACTAATATGTATAAATTGGATAACTAATAAGAACCTGCTGTATAAAAAATAAAATAAAATTCAAAAAAAAGATACACATTGTTCTTCACAAAGAGAAACATTAATGAAAATATTGATAATAAAGTTATTAAACTGAAAAAAAAATAACTGTGGTGCATCCAGACAATGGAATCTTATTTGCCACTAAAAAGGAATGAGTTATCAAGCCAGGAAAAGATGTGGAGGAAACTTAAATGAATATTACTAAATAAAAGAAGCCAATCTGAAAAGCTTGCATATTGTATGATTTCAACTATCTGACGTTTCTGTGAAAGGCAAAACTAAGGGGACAGTAAAAAGGTTGCTAGAGGTTAGAGGAGAGGGAAGGATGAATAGGTGGAGCACAGGGGATTTTTAGGGTAATGAATCTACTCTGTGTGATACTATAAGGTAAACTATGGGCTTTGGGTGACAATGATGTGTCAGTGTAGAGTCATCAGTTGTAACAATGTACCACTCCAGTGATGATATTGATGGTAAGGGAGGCTGTGTGTGGGTGCGAGCAGGGAATATATGGGAACTTCCTGTACTATTGTTCTATGACTTTAAAATTGCTCTAAAAAATAACGTCTATTAACTAAATATACGTAATCTTTTATTTATTTATTTATTTATATTTAAAACAAGTCTTATTCTCTAAATATCCTGCTTATACAGGGTGCCCTGGAGTACTTGGCCTTTTAATGTATAAGTAAAGAGATCACAGTTTGCCAGTTTTCTTTCTTCCTTATTGGTATCCCCCATGCATTGGACAAGTTTTGGACCTTCAGTCTCCAAGGTCAGCTTTGCCCATCAGTGACTGAGAATTAAGTAAATAAATGAACTGGGTTTTCATACCCCATTTTAAAAAACATTCTTGTTTTGTCCTTAGTATACAGTTTCAAGTCTTTACGAGGACCTATAACATCCACTATAATCTAACACCTGTCTACCTTTCAAGTCTCGCCTCTTGCCCTTCCTCACGTTCCTTGTTTGTGCTCTAATTAAAACAGAAATTCATTCTGTTACTTGAGAATACTTTCATTTTGTTGTTTTCCCCACCAGCGCCTTTCCACTTGCTGTTCTCTCTTTCTAGACTATTATCTCAAACGTATCTGCCCTACGTATTTCTCAGGCTATTGAGAAGATTAAAAATCAAATACATAGGGCTTCCCTGGCGCAGTGGTTGAGAGTCCGTCTGGCGATGCAGGAGACGTGGGTTCGTGCCCCGGTCCGGGAAGATCCCACGTGCCACGGAGCGGCTAGCCCCGTGAGCCATGGCCGCTGAGCCTGCGCATCCGGAGCCTGTGCTCTGCAATGGGAGAGGCCACAACAGTGAGAGGCCCGCGTACCGCAAAAAAAAAAAAAAAAAAAATTAAATATATAATTGCAGGCTTTCTAAAAGGAAAAAAAAGGGTGTTTTACATTTGTAGAACCCTAGTTCTGGAAACCCAAGTTGCTCTGTAGGATCAAAAAAGACATCTCTGAAGAAGTGATTGTACAACTGAAACAGGAAAGAACTACTAGGATGAATCACGTAAGTGAAAGAGAAAACCCAGGCTGGGCAGTGTGGGGCAGTGATTAAAAACAGACTCTGATCAGAGGGACTCAGGTCCAAGTCATAGTTCCTTATAACCACATGACCTTGACAATCAACCTCTTCAAGCCCCAGTTTCCTCACCTGTAAAACTGGAAATATGATAGTCTCCTACCTGATAGGGTTTTTGTAAAGATTATGAGTGTAAACATTAAATCAGTATTAAATATAATTGGCATTATATAGATTCCATTTTAAATATGTTGAATTTAAGTGCCAGTGGGATACCCAGTGTCCTAGGAAACAGCTGCATATGTGCTTCTGAATCTTAGGAGTGAGATCTAGGTAGCCGATTTTGATTTGGGAATTATCAACATACTCATAGAACATGAAGTCTTGGGATGGAATGAGGTGACGTAGGCAGAATGTGAAGAATAAGTTAACAGCCTGGACTTCAACATTTACAGGGTGGGAATAAAAAGAGAACCAGAAAAAAGGGACTGAGAAAACATTAGGGAAGTTAAGGTGTATTTTATTTGAAGAAGACAGATGGTCCGTTTGGTGCAATCAGTAACTTCGTGACTCGCCTCTGCATTCCAGATCCACCATGCATGTGAAGAAAATTATGCTTTAGGAAAATGACAAATGATTACATATCACAGACCTCCAAGGGTTTCTGACAAAGTCACATCTCTGACTGCTACATTTATGAAAGTCAAGAGTCTCATGAACTTTTGGGTGCCCTGATATGATCAGCATATGTCTTGAAACACAAAATTTAGTCATCTTTGTAGGACAGTACTGTTCATGACGTCACTGGCAATAAGACTATCCAGGCTTTAAAAATAAATTTAAAATACAGAATTTTTCTTGACTCCTACTTCCTGTAGCAATAAAATCCATACTTTGAGTTACATTGAGTTGTGGGTAGTTTAATTAAAAGCCAGCACCCCATGAATATTATTATAGAGATAAGAGACCTGCAAGCCAAGGGTGAGGTGCCTTATCCAAAAATGCACACGTAACAAGTGGTAATGTTAGCCTCTGGATTGGATTTTTAAATAGAGTAGCTGTAATGCCCCATAAAGCAGCACTGTTAATTTGTAAAGTTGAGTTGTACCCCTTCTCTGCATCCCTTTGCTGGATTTTAGTTCTGGTTGAGAAAAGAGGACATGAAACTTGAAATAAGATCTTTGCATAACAAACCGATATAATTCATAACCTGACATGCAGAAAATGGCCATCTGCTAACAAGCATCCATGAGTGGCATGGCCATTTGTTGAAATCTCCTGGGTGAACCTAGATTTAATCCTACATGGAAGAGCAAGGTGTTTCTGTTCTCAAAGGAAATAGCCGGTCTGCATGGACTAACATGGGTGATGTTGGCAATAACACCCTTACAGATAATAGCCATTTGCAGAGCTTTGGGTAGGTGGGCTCGTTCACTTAAGAGTGCCGTGCTGCCTTGATTTTCACCTGGTTGGGATCAAAAGGGGCTTTAGCTTGAAGTGAAATGAGTGAAATGAGAAACAGAAAGCCAGAAGCTCACCCCTTTGGGGCTACTAACCCTGCTTTCCTAAGCTTGCAGTGTTTTGAAAGCTGCTCTGTCTGGCCTTTGAAATTGCATTCAAATCCTTCTCTGAAAGTCCTCTGACAATAACCAATCTCCTATGGTGAGGGCAACTTGAGACTGAAAAAGGAACACATAACTGTGATGGGTCTATTGAATATACTAGAAGGCATCTTAAAGTGGAATAATACAATTGGTTTCAAAAGCTACACTTCCCCCCAAAAGTCACCAGCAAGGGTAAATTGGATGGGAATGCGTAAAAATTGAGTTCCTTGGGCCTTTTTATCCGTGACTTGGTACTGGTAAATTTTCCTCAATCTTCTTTTATTTCCTGGCTTGTTCTTCTCTCATTCATGCACTAAAGTAGAATATAAACGGCTGGTTCATTTGCAATCCATTATGACATTTATAATACTGCCATCCTCATAAAGACAAGGTTTACTGTTAAGAATATGCTATTTCCAGAGTCTAACAACTTGTTATCTGACAGATTGTGTATCTGGATTTCTAATTTATAATTCATCACAATTTGGTCCACTTGAAACTGACCCCTGAAATGCAAACATGGGGCTTTTTTTTCTTTGCTTTTAAGAATAACAATTGAAACACGACCAGTTACTCAAAATGAACCTGCTCCCTTTGTCTCTTTGGGGTGAAAATATTATTTTTAGCCAGTTCCTAGGTTTATATGAGCTGTACATTTTGACTCTGACACTTCCCTCCTGGTATTTACACTTTTATTCAGAGACTTGGAAATTGACAAGGTACTGGAAATAGTCTTTCAAGAATTCCTGTTTTGGGAACTGTGCACCAAAGGGGGAAAGATCAGTTGCCTCCACCTTAATGGGTTTAAACCTCAGTCAGGGGAAAAATATAAAAGTATGTCTTTTTAAGTAATACCATGTCGTCTTCTTAATCATGCTGATTCTGAATAATTCAGCCTCTATGAAAGTTGCAGAGCCAGAATCTATAGCTCTCTCTCTCTGGGGGGGAAGCGGTCGGGGGGCGGGGGGGGGGGAGAGTTTATTATCACTGAGCCTGACAGGAGAGCGCTCCGGCAGGTTAATTGCTGCCTCAGGACTAGCTGGGAGTTTGCTGGTTGATATATAGCAAGTAAAGGGAGGGAAGGGGATTGACTCTGCCTGTTATAGCACAAATATCTTCATGCGCCTCAGGTTGCTCAGAAAGAGATGAGAAATAAATGTTCCCTGTTCATTTTCTGTCTGCACAATACAAATAGCCTCCGGCTGAACATGGCGTCTGTAGCACAGAGACTTTAGAAAAAAGAGGAAATTTGCAAATTAACATTATTAGAAACATTCCTGCCTGAAAGTGCTGAAAATCAATTTCAATATGTTTTGCATTTTAATGAATTGCCAAAGAGATAAATCAGCTGTGTTTGAAGAAAGCTTGCCTGGCAATGATGTTTTCTTATCACATCTTGTCCTAACTGATATCATTTAAAATGAAACCAGCGTTAATTGAAGGCATGGGAAATGTAACTGCTAGTTAATGAAGTAAATGCATGCTAGTTAGGCAGAATTAGAAATTTGCTTTAATGTACTGTTTATATTGTCTTCCTGCTCTTATGGCCACTAAAACCAAAGTAGTAATGCTCAGTATTATAAATGGTTGAAAGGCAAAGCAACATTGTTACCAGACCCTATAGCTAAAGGCCACTGTTTTAATCCCCCAGTGGAAACAGAATGCAAATGGTACTGTTGTTTTTATTTTACAAGGTAAACAACAAATTTTAACTCCCAAGCCTTCGAGGAGCCTTGAGGAAGGCAGAATCTCACACTTCTTTTCTATTAAGAAAATAAACAACATAACTTTTCAATCTATCAGCTGTTTTGCACTGTTTAAAATTACCTAGCTGAAAGAGGAAGTGGGTTTGTTAATATTACTGAGGTTCTAGCTTCACCATGTCGTATCCCTTAGCGCTCCCTCAGCACTTAGTATGTGCTCATTCAGATATTATTGGATGGATGGATGGATGCATAATCACCCTCCTTTGATCTCTTTGTCTGTGAACAACAAAGAAATCATCACATTTTCCACTATGTACATATATATGTTTAACAACTATAACGTGCATTATATACTGACACTTTGAATTAGTATGTATAGAATACACATGCATTTTTTCCCTGATGTCTTCTGCAAGGATATAATCCTTGTTAGTAAGAACAATTGCAATTCACTCTCCTGTATGTCATGAGTTTTCTTTCTTCCTTTTTTCTTTTCTTTAAATTACGTAAAACAAAATTAGGAAATCTCTTTCTTGGGAAATAATTTCTTCAAAAGTAACAAATGACATCATTTGGCAAGCTGAAATTAGATAGCAACAAAGAAGGCAATTTATATTATCTTATACACCTCAGAGCATTTCAAGTCTGGAGGTTGCTGAGGTGTCGCCTACTTCCTGTCAATGTAATGGAAACCCTTGCCTTATGAAATCATTTGGCCGTGCAAGACTTGCTGTCCATAATGCGAGGAGGTTTTCTTTCTTCTTAAATTTTTAATCTCATCACTAGTGTGCCAACTACCTAAACATCAAATTTTTAATTGTGAGCAATTCATAATTAAATAACTTTACGTAACAATTAAAGAGAAACATACTTCCTAATGGACAGAAAATATGGCCATTAGATATTAAGCATGGAAACATTGGAAGATTTGATACAGTGTGTCATCTTCTGAATAAACAGGACCTTGCAGGTAAATTATAAGGGATAACATGGCTCTTAGTCCTTATAATTGAGATGACGTGGGAAACAATTTTGATGCCTAATTGTTAATGTGCGATTTATGACTGCTTTTATTTGTGGGACCTTTTAAAGTCGGTTATCCCCCAAAAGCCCATTTCAAGCCAGAACATATCTTTCTGTTTTTACAAGCCTCTCTTGCACCCTCCCCACCGTCAGCATTATTGATCCCCCCCCCCCCCCACTCCCCGCCCTGAACAAAGAGCTCTCTGTGGAGCAAGGAGAGAGGAAGGAGCCATGTCCCGCTGCCTTGTTTCTGGTCCTTTGCTCAATGATGGGAAGCAGCTAATTGCTGAGGCCGTAGAACTTGAACCATTTAGAAGGTGAATGTCAAAAACGATGATGCTGTGTACTTCAGAGGATGCACTTGTGTATCTTGATGGATCGTTCTTAGGTCTTGCTTTGCCGGTTGTTATACCCCCAGCAATGGAAAAAGTAGCCACTGTTCTGCCGTACCGGCCATCTGTGCTCCTGCGCCATTCAATAACATCTTCTGGGGCCTACTCGGTGTACGTGGCTGTACTTGGAGCTGTGGAGCACAGCTCAGTTGCTGAGGATACTATCAGGGGTGTAAGCCCTGGACTTAGATCACAAGGCTTCAAGTCAAATCCCACCTCCACGGTTCACTCTTTGTTCCCTCACCAAGTATTGATATGTTCTGAGACTCAGTTTCCTTTTCCATAAAATGGGTATAGTAATACCTGCTTTATAACTCTTGTAGGGTTGCTTGAGGGTTATGAGGGATAGAAATGGACATTGCTATGATATAAGATAGACACCAAGGGCAGCAGTGATATGCATTTTAATATTCATGGGTTCATGAAGAGTGGGGCTTTTAAGTTAAACTTGAAGAATCAAGAAAGACTTTTTTTTGTAAGATGTGATATTAAGCTGTAATGTTACTCTCTGAAGATTTATCTCATGTTTATGTAAAAATTCTCTGATTACAGCTTGTAGAATTAAATGCCTTTTTTTAATATTTGGACAAAATTCTATATAACATAGAATCAAATCTGTCTTACTATTAAGATTGGGGCTCTATTTACTGATTTGTTAACATCTTCCAACCCTGATTGTCTCATGCAGCCATGGAGAGGGTCGAATATAAACCCCTCACACAACCAAATTTTATAAACATCATATATAAAACATGGAGTTACTTAATAAACACGAGGTGTTAAAGTGATGGATTTTTACAGTAAACCCAAGGGTAAAGAGCCTTTAAAAATTAATCTAATTCCTCCTGATACACTTTTCTAGAGAGATCATGACATGGTGTGTAGCCAAGCTGGCTTTGAAAAACCATCGCTAGCAGCTAGTTTTCTCTGATCATTTAAAATGCCAGTTGCAGATGTCAGAGGAATAATTGGCCTGAGCCTGTACTGGAAACCCTATTGTATAAAAGGCTTGGGACTTTTTCCTTTTATTGATTTCATTCAATTTAATGTAAGCAATAGTTTAAAGTAAGTACCAAAAAAATAAATAACCAAACTTTAGGCTTACCCAGCATCTTACATCTGTCGAATTAAAACAATACACATAGTATTTTTCAGACAGTTTTATTGAGGCATAATTGATAGTTAAAAACTGGACATATTAAATGAATACAATTGATGAGTCTGCAGACGTGCAGATACCCATGAAACCATCATCAAGGTAATAAACATATCCATCACCTTCAAAAGTTTCCTTCTGCCCCTTTGGGGTTGTTTGTTTGCTTTTGTTTGTGTAGTAAGAACATTTAATGTGAGATCCATCCGTTTAACAAAATGTTAAGTGTACAATACTGAATTGTTAGCTATAGGCATTATGTTATACAGCAGATCTCTAGAATTTATTCATGTCCCATAAATAAAACTTTACGACTGTTGAAAAACTCCCCATTTCCCCCTCCCCCTGCCCCTGGCAACCACCATATAAGTGGTATCATGCAGTATATATTCTTCTGTGACTGGCGTATTTCACTTAGCATAATATCTTCCAGGTTCACCCATGTGACATATGGAAGGATTACCTTCTTAAGACCAAATAACCTTCCATTGTATGTATATAGTACATTTTTTTATCCTATCGTCTGTCAGTAGACGTTTAGTTTGTTTCCCTGTCTTAGCTGTCGTGAGTAATGCTGTGATGCACATGGATAGGATTGCAGATACGGTAGTCCCCCCTTATCTGTGGGAGATACATTCCAAGACTCCCAGTGGATGCCTGAAACCTTGGATAACATCAAATCTTGTATATACCATATATTTTTTTCTGTGCATACATGCCTATAAGATTTAATTTATAATTTAGGCACAGTAAGATATTACCAACAACAGTAAAATAGAACAATTATGACAATATACTATGCTAAAAGCTATGTGAATGTGATCTCTCTCAGAATATCTTATTGTACAAATGCAATGCCTTTTCCATCTTAATGAAGCACTTACCATGCACTGTGGCCTAACTTTTGCAGTTTGAGGTTCAACAGCAAAGCTAACAAATTTATTTTCCCTTCTTCACAATTTCACAGATAGAAGATTTGTTCTTACCATAGATCTTAGCAACCTCAGCATACAGATTTTTTTTTCTTTCCTTATTAAAGCAAGAACTTTTGCCTTTTCACTTAAAGGAAGCACTTTACAGCTTTTCTTTGGCGTATTTGAATTGCCGGCATCACTAGTCGTGTGCTTTGGGGCCATTATTAAGTAAAATGAGAGTTACTTGAACACAGGCACTGCAATACCAAGACAGTCAACCTGATAACTGAGACGGCTACTGAGTGACGAAGGGTGGAACCCGCTGGACAAAGGGATGACTCACGTCCTGGGCTGGACAGAGCAGGTCGGTGAAAGGTTTCATCACACTGTTTAGAATTACCCAAGAGTTAAAACTTATAAATTGTTTATTTCTGGAATTTTCCATTTAATACTTTCAAACTGAGGTTGACCACGTGTAACAAACCACAGAATCAAAACCATGGATAAGGGGGTCTACTGTGTCTCTGAGATCCCGATTTCAATGCTTTTGGCTATATACCTGAAAGTGGGATTATTGGATCATACGGTCGTTCTATTTTTAAATCTTGAGAAACCTCCCTACTGTTTTCCATAGCTGCTGTGCCATTTTGCATCCCCACAAACAGTGATTAATGGTTCCAATTTTACCACCTCCTCACACCAACACTTGCTACCTTTTTTTTTTTTTTCTTAATGGCCATCTTAACAGGCATAAGGTGATATCTTATTGTGGCTTTGATTTGCATTTCTTCGATGATTAGTGATGTTGGGCACCTTTTCATATACCTATTGGCCATTTATATGCCTTCTTTGAAGAAATGTCTATTCAAGTCTTTTGTCCATTTTTAATCAGGTCATTTGTTTCATTTTGTTATTAATTTGTAGGAATTCCTTTTATGTTTTGGATATTAATCCCTTATCAGATATATGGTTTGCAAATATTTTTATTACCAAATCAGGTTCATTTTGCCCAACGCGCAGCTAGTCAAAACCCTGAGACACTGGGTTTGCAGCAAAGAAGGGGTTTATTCACAAGGCAGCCAAGTGAGGAGGTGGGAGAACAAGTCTTAGATCTGCCTCCCTGAAGGCAAGGGGCTTGGGTATTTATGGGATAAAGAAGCAGGGTGATCTGAGGCATGGGGAGTGTGGGGAGCTTGGGGAGAGGTAACTGGGAAAGGTGAGGTAATTGTCATTCTGAGCAAGTGTAACTAAGCTATGGACCTCTTCATGGGACACAGGTTTAAAAATGGAGGTGCTTTGCATGATCTGAGGGTGGACTTTTCAGCCCTCTGACATCAAAAGGTCACAAAGCAGACTCTCACACATGCCCAGTTGGAGGGTTGGTGGTCCTATCCAGTCTCAACTGGCTCAGCTCGAGCTAGACATGGCTGACTCCAAGTTCCTGGAAAACACCTCGGGCAAACACCTTACTGTTTAGGCTACAAGCCGCTTGAAGGACATGCAAGTTTTTCATAGCAACAATTAAAATGACCTTGATGCGTGAAGGCAGGTTACAGGTGTAATGGATTTAACTAATGATTACACATGTTCATTTTGTTCCATTCCATGGGTTGCCTTTCTATTCTTTTGCTATATGGAAGATTTTTTGCTCGATGTAATCGCACTTTCCTATTTTTGCTTTTGTTGCCTGTGCTTTTGATGTCATAGTCAGGAAACTATTACCAAGATAAATATCAAGAAGCTTTTCTCCTGTGTTTTCTTCTAGGAGTTTTACAGTTTTAGGTATTACTTTTAAGTCTTTCATCAATTTTGAGTTGATTTTTGTGTATGGTGTAAGGTAAAGGTCCAATTTCATTCTTTTGCACGTGGATATCCAGTTTTCAACACCACTTGTTGAAGAGCCTACCCTTTCCCATTGCATATTCTTTACATTCTTGTTGAAGATCAGTTTGACTGTATATGTGTGGGTTTATTTCTGGGCTGTCTATTCTGTTCCATTGGTCTATATGTCTGTATGCCAGTAGCATACTGTTTTAATTACTATAACTTTATAATATATTTTGAGAACAGGAAGTATAATGCCTCTAACTTTGTTCTTCTTTCTCAAGATTACTCTGGCCATTTGGGGTCTTTTGAATTTTGAATTGTTTTCTATTTCTGTAAAGAATGCCATTGGGATTTTGATGGGGATAGCATTAACTCTGTAGATCACTTTGGGTCGTATGATCCCATGTTCATAGACTGGAAGACTTAATATTGTTAAAATGTCCATATAAATAGTATTTTAAACATAAAAATGAAAATATGAAGCAATACGATGCTTACTTTTAAAATGAAACAACGAAAGTTCAAGTTCATGTTGCAGTTTTAGTTTTGTTTAAGAATATTTCCAGAGTAGCTGCTTCTCTTTAGTGCCTACCCCTCCCCAATCTTCTTCCTCAAAACCATACCCTATACCTTCCTGTTGTAGCATACTTTTAAATACTTGGTTAGAGAAGGGCTGCATAATGTTTTGGGGGTTTTTCGAATTTTTGAATTTTATCTTATTTATTTTTTTATACAGCAGGTTCTTATTAGTTATCTATTTTATACATATTAGTGTATATATGTCAATCCCAATCTCCCAATTCTGTATAATGTTTATTATTGCAATTAAAGAATGGTAAAAGAGGGAAGAAATGGCCTTTTTTAAAGAAAATAAATATTAATACAATTATTATTTCCTTGGAATCACACTCATGTCTTTTTTCCATCTCCCTTTTACAATGCTGTTAGTGGTTTTGCTTGTTTGTTTGGTTTTTTTAAATAAATTTATTTATTTTTATTTATTCATTATTTTTGGCTGTGTTGGGTCTTCGTTGCTGCACGCAGGCTTTCTCTAGTTGTGGCGAGCAGGGGCTACTCTTTGTTGTGGTGCACTGTTTGATTGGTTTTTAACTTTTAACTTAAGAGTTAAAGCTATTTTCAAAGGAAAGACCTGAAATTTTACATCTCCAGTGCAGCCATGCTTTTAACATTAGTTTCCAAAATGGGTGATGACAAAGCCTTACGAAAAAACCATGGACATAATGTTAAATGGTGAAGAGACATCTTTTCAGGATCCTCTGGGTGGTGGTCATTTTGCAGGAAGGCCAACAGCGAATCAACTGCAGTTGAAGATTCTGATCTCTTATAAAATGACAAAGCCATTAGATTCCCCATGAGGAAAAATATTCACACACGCAGAGCAACTTACTGACAACTAGTAGAAATTTTTAAAAGGATACTAGGAACAAAATAAGTATCTTTTATTAGGATTAATACCTTCAGGCATGACTCCAAAATTATTTCACCCCATTTCTTCCTGTTGGCATCTGGTGTGTGGTAGTCTGAATGAGCGTCTCCAATTCTTCCATCCTCTCTGCATCCACACTCTTACTGTGATCTCATTGTGGGTGGGTTGTCCCTCCCCAGTCCTTGAATTTGAGCTTGGTCACGGGACTTTCTTTGGCTCAAGGCATGTGAGCAGAAGTGACGATGTGCCAATACTGAGCTTAGGTCTTAAGAGATCCTGTTTATCTACCTGCAGTCTTGACTTTTGACATCACTGTAAGAAGAACCAATCCTGCTTTGCTTGTGGGCTCAAGATACACAAAACACACATGTTGCAAACCTGGACCTGCAGACTTGCAGCACTGAGTACCACAGCATTTCCTGTCCTGTCAACCCTTGAGAATCAATGACTAGTGTGTGAGCCACCGAGATTTTTTTTTTTTTTTGATTGCTTATTACACAGCATTACTGTAGCAATTGTTGACCAAAAAGAGAACGTTGATTGACCAAAGCCTGTTTTGAAATGGCTATTTACAAAATGTTAGACTTAAGCTTAATATGTTGTCATTGTTTTCAGTTTTAATGTTAGATATGTATTTCTGAGCTATATAATATTTTTAGTTTTATATAGCTGGATGATTACAGGTTTTGTCTTTTGTTCCAATTTTCATTGTTTACTAATGGGAAGAAGAAGTATGACACTCCAAGTGAAAGAGGGCTTTGTTTCATTAACAATGACTGCCATAGGCATACATACTACATATGTCCATATGCTTATCAAAATACTAATACTGGGTCTGATTTTTCTCTTAGATCCTCACATTCAGAGCTGCATTTCATCAGTGGTATAGGCTGCTCTTACGAACCATAGGTCAAAGGTCAAGGAGATATTACCAGTTAATTGTGTCTTGAAACAGCATAATACAGAGCATTAGACTGGGAGTCGAAAGATCCAGGACCCATCAGTTGTTATGCTACCAATTACCCGTTCTGCTTAGGAGAAGCCTCTTAATAACTTCTTGAGCCACAGATCCCATAAGACTATAAAGTTCTACAGTTTTCTGATTCTGGACCTTTCACTGAGTTGTGTCAATTCACAGTAATGCCAGAAAATGAGATTCTGACAATAGTGTCATTAATATTATAAGTATGGGAGAAACCGAGGAGGTGTCTACAGAGACTTTTGTGGCTGCTCAAGTACCTCTTCAATAACATTGATTTAAGAAAGGACATGTATGAAAGATAAAAATAGAGCCATGCGACCAAAGGGAAATGATGCTAATAAAGCTAAAACTCAGAATGAGATGAAACTTATGAGAAATGATAAATTTAAAATAAGATGAGTTATGATGAGAAGGAGAAGAACAAAGATGGTATTGGCTGATTGGCTGGAGTACCTAAGACCTAGGCAAGTGTAGTCCCTACCACGGACCCTGTGCTTTTAGAGGGCCACTCTCTGGTCTGCCTCTTGGAATAAAGAGATCATGAGATGTAGGGGATACACTCACATGGGCCAGACCCCTTGTCCTTAGACCATGATCCAGATAGGTTGGGATTCCGAAATTTCCTGCTCCAAATCCTCAAACCTGCTTTCGGTGCCAGCACAGGCCTCTTCTCTGGATTTGTCCTCACAAGGGTAGAAGGCCAACACATAGCTGTTTGCAGGGGATGGAGCATGGTTTGAATGGGCTGATGTGTGAAGGTATACAGGATAGAACCAAGGCTGGGAAAAGAAGTGAGATGGGCCCAGGCATATAATCTGTGCAGTCACAGGGACCTGCACAGAAAAGGACCCTGCACTTGGTTTAATGCTCTGCTATTGATGTCTTGATATTCTTAATAATTTCATCTTCGGATTTGTTTTCCAAAAGTGGAGTCTAATAGGACAATGGAGCATGCATGTAAACAGAGGAGATACATGCAATATGCATGCTCACCGCTGTTCCTTGCCACCGTATTTGCATGGCAGCATTCCTAGTGCCCCATGAGCACAGAATTTCAGTGAATTCACAATGCACGGGAGCTCAGTGAGACTCAAAGCAAGTATAGGTAAGCAAGTTAGGTCTATTGCTAAGGGCAGGCACTGACAGTCCTGAGAGGCCATGCTTTCCATTTGAACCAGAACTTGCTTTGAATGCAGAAAGTAAGCATTGGTGTTCTAAGAAATGTGAATGACCAAGGAACCCTATCATATTCTTTCTTATTTGTGTTACTTCTCTTTAATAGCCAACCACTTATACTGAAAGTGATGACATAGAAGGAAAGAGAAAGGGTGATCAATAGTTCCTTTCCCAGTTAGCCCTTTCTTACTCATCAGTAAGGTGAAGGTAGAGATTTTTGGTGGATGTGCATATATGAAAAAGTGAACGAAAAAATGTTGAATTAATTTCGTGCCGTGTTTCCATTGTTGTGGTAACATATATACATACATATGTATATACATTATATATATATAATGAGCTATAAAATATGAATCATATAGTTTAGGTAATTCTGCATACAAGTTAAATGCTCTCATGTTCATATTTAAAACTGACATTGCACAATATAAAATGGTGCAACAGAAAGATTTTACAGTATAAAGATGTTTGCATTTAAAATTGGCCTTACATACTAAAAGGATATAAAATTCTTGATAATTACTTAAAATTTCAATTTTTCTTTAGATAGTAAATACAAAACACCCATGACAAGTTGAGAAAGAGAGAAGAGAGACTGCAGAAGAAAGGGAAAAACGTCATAGTTTAATATCTTTAATGACATTTTTTTCATACTTTGTTAATAAGGGGCCTAAACATTGCTATTTCGCACTGTGCCATACAAATTATGTAGCCTATCTTGGGTGGGCCATGGGTGGGAGGTCCTTGATGGGGACTAACTCCCACTGTATCTAAAGTGTAACCAGCCCTTCCAAGTTCTCACTAAGGTGTATCTGTCAAGGTAAGAGTATATAAAACATACTTAACAGATTTGGGTAGATATTTAATTCTAAATATTTGGATATATAACATGTGGATGCCCATATTTTCTCTTGCTCCTGGCCCTGCAGTGATTATCTGTGGGCTTGCTGTTTGAAATCAACAGGACTATGCAAATAAAAGAGAGGAGTTTTGGTTTTGCAGCACTGACACAGGCTGCTGGTTGTCTCCAACAAATCCAACTCTGGCAATGACAGAAACAGTAAAGAAACATATAGAGATCTGAAAAATGAATGTAAGCCCCTACAGAAACTCCTGGGGAAATGGAGGTTGTCGTGACCTGGCATGGGATGGAAGAAGGGGCCTAAGTAGGTGTAGGACTGGAAGCCCCCATCAAAAGATTGGTCAGGGCAGAACTCTGGAGTAGGGCTGCTTTAAAAAAGAATGAAAAGCAGCAGCCGCCCAGCATAGCTTGGTTGGTAGGTAACTCCCGGGCAGTATTAAGGTCTGGCTGAAGTGTCAGTAAGCTGTCTGAGTCGTCATAGCTACCTTCTACTTTTCTCCTAGATTCCGAATGTTGTATGATTGGAAAAGCCCTTGAAGGAAAGCTATGTTCAGGAAAGTCAGACAAGGAGTTTTGCTGAAAGGTAGAGTCACAAACTTATTTGGGGTTTGGCAGCAAATAGGTAAATTCAAACCAAGGTCTTTGCTTTAGGGCCCATCCACTCGGGGCAGATCCCTCTTCTTTAAGTCACTGAGAAAGTCACATCACAAAATAGAGCCTGGGCTTTGGCCCCCTCCCCGAGTACACATTAACAATCTCCCCAGGTCGTAGTCATATCCAAGGCTACTTACAGGGAACCTACAAGTAGGATGACCACTTAATTTATCATCCAAATCAGGACATTTTTGATGGTGAAAGGGGAGCAATTAATAACTACCTTGGCTCTATGGGTATAAACTGGGAATGTCCCAGGCCAACCAGGATACATGGTAACCCTACACATAAGTTTTATTTGTATAAATTAGAAAAAAGTATCCTTTCTGGTTGAACAAATTAGAAAAGCATACTTTCTACAAGGTGGGCAAATTGTTAAAAACAATTTTAAAGGCACAACATGTCTAGGCCGAAAAATTAGAAATAAGCACTCACTCTGGACCCAAGAATTAGGAAAAGGCAGCACCATATGGCCTGGCTCGACAAGCAGATGACACCTTTGGGTGAAGAAAGGTTCACTTTGATTTCTGGGAGGATCAGTCCTGTTCCAGAGCATCAACTTGGTGATGAAGCACAGGTGCATGTCAGGTCCTCTAGTCCCCTTGACCAGGCATGTTTTTGCAATGTTCAATTGGCATAGTCATGTATGGTGGTCCTGCTTATGACCACAGGCCAATATAAGCTTCAAGTCATCTGAGGAGCACAAATACTATAAAAAAGTATACTGAAATAATAAATTTATATTTAATTAATAATAAACAATGCCAGATTTGAAAATCAGCATGCTGAATACTTACAAAGTGATATGGGAAACTATTCATAATCTGAAGCAGGAACAACACTCATGGATACCTTGAAAGGCTCCTGGATTAAAGCCGTAAAGTGTTCCAAACAGGATAGGAAAGAGGAAAAAAAACCACACGTTTAAATTTATAAGGAAAATTAAGGACATCACAGTGAAAAATTCAAAAAGTCCAGAGAGAAAAAATAAGTAGATGAACTATAAATCAACAGGTGTCATATGGACATCAGGTTTCTTGATCACAAATGCAGGCCAGAAGATAATGGAGTAATAATTTCAAACTTTTGAAGGAAAATAAGTGTGAACCTAGAATTTTATATACTGCTAAATTATCATTTAAGAGGAAACCACAATGAAGACATTCTCAGATACGCAAAGCATCAGAAGGGTTACCATATAAAAACCTCCTTTGAAAGCACTTGTTATGAAAGTATGTCATAACTAACTAAATTCATTAATTCAATAATATGCTATAAAATATACAGGAGGTATGGTAATTCTCATTTATTTTTTAAAAAACCTCAAAGATCAGATTAATGAGCATATTCATACCAATTCAGAGCTAAAATTCTTAATGAGAAGGGTGGGCACATGAATAGGTAAGGGGAGCCCAGAGGAAGGGAAAGTCATGTTAGCTCCATTTTTCTTTTCTGAAAAACATTATATATCGATGTTTAAAATATTCATAGGAAGAAATGACTCTAAGTGTGGGTCTTTATAAATTACATTTAACCACTAGAAGAAAAAAACTAGGATGTTTAACTCTCAAATAAAACAATCTATCCAATGAAAGGCCATATAGGAGGAGACGAAAAAGCAGTAAGAAATGGAAGTGTAAGCAATAGAAAATATAAAGTTAAACAGCCAAAATAAATCCTAATATAATATTAATTGCAGTAAATATAAATATGTTGAATTCAAATACCATAAGACTGGATTAAAAATACAAAATTGAACAACATGTCTACTTGATTAATTCTTAAAGTAATAGGACAAAAATTTGATAATAAAAAAATTTAAGTTTTGGTATAGTTACCAGTCAGTATGAACTATAAGAAATCAGTGTAGTGATTTAAAACTAGATAAAATAGAATTCATGATAAAATACATCATAAAACATAAAGAGATTATATATACTGGTAAAAAAAATAGATCAAGAATGTATAACAATCATGAACATATAGGTACCTAAAATAGACTGTAAAATATGTGAAAAAACAAGCATAAGGTAGAACTGAACCTAAGGTAGAACCTAGAAGCATAAGGTAGAACTGAAAACTAAAAAAATTAAAAATAAAAAAATCAGTATTTTACTGCAGGTTTCTTAAAACTAGATAGATCAAGCAGAAAAAAAAATAAGAAAAAATTAAAGTTTGAATAATGCTATGAATAAGTTCAAACTAAGTGATTCAGAAAGAACTTCACATTAAACAGCAACACAAAACCCACACTTTTTTCAAATTATATGAGAATTTCACAAAAAGTTATTAGAAAGAAAGAATAAACATTGTTTTAAAGAAACAATAACATATCATAAAATATAGTCTCACGATAATGTCATATTCATAATATATAGCAAAATTTCATATATATGATTATTTAAAACAAATTTAAAAATCATAGGGAGAATTCCCTGGTGTTCCAGTGGTTAGGACTCTGTGCTTCCATTGCAGGGGGCACAGGTTTGAGCCCTGGTCTGGGAACTAGGATCCCGCATGGTGTGCAATGCGGCCCTCCCCACCCCCGTCATATAATGACCCTTGAATTAAAGAGAAGCTCAAGAAAAATTTATAAATACTTAAAACTGAAATGAAACGACAATGAAAACACTATTGCTTTAAGTTAGAGCGGGTATTTTTGCAATGCTCCCTTTAGTAAGTTATTAAACCAAAAAGCTATTGTGTGGAAAATTCAAGGTGTATGTGTGGGTATATGAATTTTTTCACTTCTCTATCATGGGACAAAAGAAAAAAAGTTGGGTTTCAATGATGGCAAATTAGACACAGATATTTCATGGAAATATCTGTACCTTTAGGGTACTCAGAGGATGACTGAGTACTTCCTTCCTTAAAAGAAGGAAGCTAAAATTGGATGGAAAAAAGTGTTAAATGTTGTTTAGAATGAGTTATATTTGATGTGCTTAAGTAAGAGCAATATTTACAAAGCCATATGAAGGCATACCTAAGAGATATTGTGGTTTTGGTTCCAGACTAACACAATAAAAAGAATATCACAATAAAGCAAGTCACAATTTTTTTGCTTTCCCAGTACATATGAGTTACGTTTTCACTATACTGTAGTCTATTAAGTGTGCATTAGCATTATGTCTAAAATAACAATGTGCATACTTTAATTTAAAAATACTTTATTGCTAAAAAATGCTAACCATCATCCGAGTCTTCAGCAAGCCATAATCTTTTTTGCAATAGTAACATCAAAGATCACTGATCACAGATCACCATAGCAAATACAATAATAATGAAAAAGTTTGAACTATTGAGAGAATTACCAAATTGTGACATAGGGACACAAAGTGAGCAAATGCTGTTAGAAAAAAAGTGCTGATAGACTCGCTTGACAGAGGGTGGCCACAAATCTTTAATTTGTAAAAAACACAATGTCTGTGACGTGCAATAAAGTGAAGCACAATAAAACAAGGCATGCCCATAATCTGTATGTGTATGTGAATGTGAATGTGTATGTGTATGTGTATGTGTATATCAGACTAAAGGTTAGTTATAAAATGTCAACAGTTAGTGGAAGGGGGTTTTACACTTTCTGTTTGTTTATCCTAAAACTGACTGAATATCAGAACCACCTGCAGAAGCAAAAAAATAAATAAAATCCAGATGCCCAAGTCCCATCTCTGAAGATTCCCATTCAATGGGTTCTGGATTTCCACTATGTTTAAAAACCTAAAGGTGATTCTGATACGATTCATAGACACAATATAAAGCTTCTGCTTTACAGGAAATAATACAAGATTACTTTGTTATTTTATAGTTATATTAACAGGTTGTACTATTGACGGATAAGTCTGCTGTCAAAATGCACTCCCCACTAGGGATAAAAAAGGAACTAGTACTCTCTACTGCCGCTTGGTGGCAGCATGCATATATTGCAAGGGCAATTATTGTAGGAAACCAAATTAATGGAACATTTTAGAATTGGAAGACTACATAGAGATCATCTAGTCAAGCTTCCAGCTATTATAGTTATGAAAACTAAGGCCCATATAAATGAAATGATTCATCTCCAAAGAGCATTAGTGAAAGAGTATGAAATAAAAAATGTCTCTGAACTTTTAATTTAGTGCTATTTTTATTAATCTCAAGAATTAGCTCAAACTTCAGAGTGACAGATTTGGGATTGAATTCATGCTCGGATTTACTGGTCGCGTGCCTTTCAGTAAGTTACTAAAACTTTTAACTTCGCTTTTCACATATGTAAAATGGTGAGCCTTGACTGATATAGAGTATGAGATAGCCTAGCACTGTTCTTAACACATACAAGTACTTAAAATTTTTTGGCTCTCATCCCTCTTAAACAACCTCTGTCCTCTTAACAATAAAAGTGTCTTTCAGCTAGCAAAGCACCCCAGAGATGACAACACTCTGGCAAGAGATACAGGATTCTTTTTCTTACTGGGGGTTCTCTATACCTTATATTTGAACTGCACTTAAACATGAACATCTCTTGTTTACACTGTATTAATGGATTTGATAGGTGAATTTTAAGAAGTAATACGCAGAAATTAAGCTGCCCTACTCTCAAGAAATATAATTCGATAGTGGTGGCTAGAATGATAAAGAGTATTTGGACAGGGAGTCCATATTGGATATGAACAACCTGTACTCCCATTTGTCTATTAAGAATAAATAGAATCCTTTCAAAATCTGTTTTAAAGGGCAGTTATTTTCTTCTGACTCATTTAAGTTACCTGCAAGAAAAGGACAATCTCCTGAATCCTTGTTTAAAAGGCTTTTAATATAAAGCAAATAATTTTTTGCAACCTTTCCCAAACTTTTCATTATCAAATTGGCTGAGGCTTCTCAACGATGATCGTTTCACAACAATATCTCCATTTTCACCTTCTTTAAATGAATTGGCCTAATAGATGTGCAGTTAGAACAGAGCTTCACTCTCAACATATTTTTAATTTTGTATTCAAACAGTATGAAGAAAACAGGATCAGGGAGTTCAGCCATAAAAGTGAATGGATTACTGATACATGTTACATCATGGATGCAACTAAGTGAAAGAAGTCAGACGCGAAAGGCCACACATTGTATGGTTCCATTTATAGGAAATGTCCAGCAGTGGCAAATCCATAGGAACAGAAAATATTATACATTAGTGGTTGCCAGGGGTTTGGAAGAGAGGGAAATAGGGAATGACTGCTCAAAATGGGTGTATGTTTCCTCTTGGGGTGATGAAAATGTTTTGTAGTTGGACAGTGGTGATAGTTGCACAACATTGTGACAGTACTAAATTCCACGGAATGGTACAGTGAATTGTAAAATGATCAAAATGGTGAATTTTATGTTGTGTTCATTCTGCTACAATAAAAAGGAGAAGGAATTAGGGAAAGACTTGGAGTTTGGGAAAGTAAGGCGAACTGGTCAAGAAAAAGACAGCTCTACTGTTCAGTGTTCTCTCAGCTCTCCCAGTGCATTAATCGTCAGCGAAAAGTAGCCTGAACTTGTCGATGACAGTCATTCAACACAGTCCAGGGAGAAGTAAATAAGATAAAACCCAACTCTTCTTCTTTAGCACATCTGTGAAAGGTTAACTTGCTGCTCAGCCACGTGGACATTCATGAAGACGTTTCACTTTAGGTGTCCTCTACTTCAGTACTTTACTCACAGCTCGTTCACACATGTAGGCAACAGCATTCCTTAATTCGATGGACTCTGCAGTGCTGGTTGTGATCGGTCTCATGAAAAGAAAAGGAAAGGAGGAAAAAGCCTCCACATTGGCTTTGTGGTCTTGGGACGAAATGGATGCAGAAGACATCTTGATTGTCAAACTGGAAACTTATATTTTCCTTTTCCTTTTCTTTTTATCTTTCCTCTCAGGTCTTCTGCCCACTTCCCACCCCCTTCTTTCAAACAGGAAAGACACTAATTAGCTGCTTTTTTTTTTTTTTTTTTAGGTAAAACAACTGTTGTTTTAGATTTCTTGTTGTTCTGTGAATGTTATTGTTTTTACTGCCAAATGAGCTTCAGGGGTTAATGTAGGGGGTCTCTTGGGAACTTAACTTTTTCAAGTTTAAGTGTAAAAGCTTTTTAACTTGAATTGGCTTTTACTGGGTGCTTCAAGATTTGCTCTTGGCTCTCTGACGGGGGACCGAATAGCACTGTTTCCTTTGAGGTTCCAATAAATAAAGGATTCCATGTCCTCCTGGGCACTTTTTGGTGATTTTGCTGTGTATGCTCTCTAATAGCTATTTGCAGATTCCAGGAAAATGACATATAAATGAATATAAATAATCTTATAGTTTTAGAATTTGCTTTGGCTGTACTCCTGGTATCATTCTACTTCTTGTAGCAGATGGCTTTAAAGAGCATTAGCTATGTATATATTAAATATAATATAAATATACCAATATTAAATATTGATGTATAAATGTAATATATTAATATTTATATTAATGTATAATAATTATGTGTTATATTAATATATAATTTTGCATAGCATATTATATACAAAATATATATGGCTAATGTAATGTATTTATATGTTTAATATGTTCATAATATTAATATGATATATCATATAATATTGATTATAAAATAATTATATCACAATATATAAATATATAATTATTGTCTGATATAATACATTATATGTAATATATTCTATATGACACAATATATAATGTATTATTATAAGACAACTATATAATATATAATACATATATAAAGCTATATTTTAATTATACACTACACATACAAGTATGTATAGCTACTTATAATTTTATTTACATAGGAATCTGTTCATCATAACAACTGATATAAAAATATGCAATATTTTAAATCAGATGGGCCATAATCTCACTACCTACACATAACTACTTTTAAAATCTTGAACCCTGTCTAAATCATGCTTACATATCTCTCAACCTGTTTTTCTACACATGCATATATACACACATTTATACATAATATGTATGTATACTACCAGTTTTCGGTTCAAGGTATATAAATATATGATATATATAATTATATTCCTGTGTATGTATACAAATATAAATCAAAGGTATGTGTATATGTATGTATTTCATATGTTTATATAAATATATCATACAAATAATGTATGTGTATATAAATACATGACTATATACATACATACACAGAAATATACTTATTTAAACAAAAGGGACCTAAATAAACATAGTTCTCTAAGAATAAAAATAGTTATGTCTCACTGTTTCAATAACAGTTTATAGTTTTCTACTGTATTTGCTTCTATAATTGGTATGAACAATTCCCATTTGTTGAATGTTAAACTGTTTTAGTTTTTTGCCGTTATTAATGAAGCTATGAAGAATACGGTAGGCAAGATTACTTGAAAGACTCTCCTCAAAGAAAACAGTTAAGTATGCTAGGTTAAATGTAAACAACTTATTTTTAAGTGTGTGGTTGATTTTTGAAGTGTGCAATAGAAATTTCCAGGACCCATGAAAGAAGGGTGGTACATGTGTAAGAGTTATAGCTACATTAAGAGTGGATTGAAGATCTTGATAGCTTAGAACAGAAGCTGGAAATCCTGTTTTTATGGAGCCAAATGGCAAATATTTTAGGCTTTGTGGACCAAAGAGGCAAAACTGAGGATATTATTTAGGTACTTAGGTAACCATTTAAAATTTTACCACTTAAAATGTGAAAATTATTCATAGCTCATAGGCCATAAAATATAGGCAGCTGTCTGGATTTGGAATACAGGCTGTAGTTTAATGACACACCTGGCATAGAGACTTGTTTTGAAATGGCCATGACCACATGGGAGGCAGGAGGTAAGACTCCATCCCTACTAGATGGGAAGTTAGAACTAAACCTATCTATCCCTAGCTTCACCTTTGATGAAAGGGTGTTCCAGGAGAAAAAATATCTGCTGGCAAAGGGAGACTAAGACCAAATTCTCTTGGCCTCTGCTCTCGATAGGAAACAAGTAGGAAATCTTGAGAATTTTGAACCCCAGATCTGTGTTCACAGTGTTTGGGTTGCAAATTTATTTGTGATCTTGCAAACAGAAGGTAAGAAATTAACTTAAAATGCTCCCAAATAGGTGGTATTCCAAACACAAAGCTAAACCCTTTCTGGAGAGGTAGACCTTCAATCCAGGCCTATAGCGTTCCCACAGATAAAGTTTAGCTAAACGTGAGCTGATGATCTAAATTTACACATTAATGAAGAAATCAGCTACAATTGGAGAGAATCAGCAAAAACAATCAATACCAGAATTAGATTCCCAAGGCCATCCATCAGATGTTGGAATTATCAGGTGCAAGGCGGAAAATATACATAAAACTAGAACTGAAACAAGGAACAAGGATGTTTTAAAAGACTGGGTAAGATCTTTAAAAAATTTTTAAAGTACATGTCATTGGTAAAGCTAAAAACTCAAAGGTTGTGTAAAACAGCAGATTAATCATGGAGAAGAGTGAAATTATGCTGGTTTTAAAAATATGGCACATCAGATTTTCTGCCTAATTATATAAGTAGATTTATCTTTAAAAAATACACATTATTTTAAAGACTTATTGGCTGTAAAATAAGTAAAGGATATTTCAAAGGGCTTCTCTCCAAAGAAAAGTGAGAAGTAGCAAAACACAGAAAATCTAGGGGAAAAAATGTCAATATATACATTGCTATAGGGTGAACTAAGCCTTAGGCCAGCAACAATGTGGAGGAGCTGACCCTTAGATACTTACAACTAAGGTGGAACCTTCAAAAAGGTTCAAATATTTATAACTAAAAAGATTTATTAAAATTAATAACCAAGTGTTTTAATTGACCTCGGAAGAACAAAACAATAAACCCTGAGAACATAGAAAAAATAGATAATGAAGATATGAGCAGAACTTAATAAAACAGAAAAAAGTATAAAATTGAGGTGATTTAGTAAGTCAAAATAATATTCTTTGAAAAGATTTAAAAAACACACTTTGATTAAGAAAAAAAACCACATAAGTAAATAATATACAGAAAGAATCAGGACAATGTTATAACAGAGAGTACAAACAGAGAATATATGAAATGCCAGTAAGTTTGAACATTTATGTAAGGTGGACAATTTCCTAGCTCCTAAAGTTTACCAAAACTGACACAAGAGGAAATTTATAGCTGGAGTTCTTTAACCGGTAAAGGAATTAAGTCAATAGTTTACAATATTTCACAAAGAAAATACCAGACCCACCCAGATCATTTGCGAGGTGAATTCTATCAAACTTCTATTAAACAGATAACATCAATATTCATAAAGAAAAACTTCTAGAGAGTAGCAAAGGAAGAATGCTCTTTTATTCATCTTATGAAGTCTATATAATCCTAATACTGAAAAGAGATTAGGACTGTAAGGAAAAAGAATTTTACAGGTCAAATTTACTTGTAAATATAAAAACAAAAATTTTAAACTATTATATTAGCTACCCAAGTTCACTAGAGTAAGAAAAAGCATGACCAAGTTAGGTCATCCAGTGAATGAAAAGGTAGTTTAATGTCGAGAATGTATATCAATAGATTTAAATCACTACATTTTATCTCTTTCATTTGTCTCTTTAAAAAATTGATAGGTACTTATATTGATCTCTCTTGTACTAGGCACTGTCCTAAGTCATTTACAAATTTACTCCTTTAAACCTTCTATCATCCCTGGGGGAAGGTTCTATTTTGCTTCCATTTCTTAGGTAGGACTCTAACCCCCAGGAAAGTAAAGTAACATTTGCAAGTTTTTGTGGATGGTCAGCGATGGGACCCGTACAGGAACATCCAAAGTCTGTGCTTGGAAACAGTGCCCCATATTGGCGCTCATATTACAGATGAAAGGAAAAGAAGCACGCACTTACAGTATAGATTAAATCTCACATTACAGGTTAAAGGAAAGGAACCATGCATTTACATTATAGATTAATACCCACAAAACAGGTTAAAGGAAAAAGAAACATGTGCTTCTCTCAAAAGTTGTAAAGAAAGCATATCTATTTCTAAATATATTTCCCAATTTCTTTTGCTTGTTTTCTGACCTTTGTAGTGCATTTTGCCATGAGGAAAATTTTAATTCTTACATAATTAAATGTATCCTTTTTTCTTTGTATCTTAGAGAGGTATTCCTCATGAATAATTTATTTCAAGTCTCCCAGGTTTCTGATACTTGTACAGTTTCATTATTTTTTTTACTTTTAACTAGTTGCTATATCTAGAATTTATTAATGATAGCCATATTTTCCCACTTTTGTTGAATAATTTTTGCTACAGATCCAAAATGTCAATTTTATTTTAATCTCAATTCCCTTATGCTCTTGAATCTAATCTTAAGATGCTTCCTATTCCACTGGTTGTTTTGTCTATCTGAAACAAAATGCTACCTTAATTATAATGTAATTATAATATAATAAATGTAATTAGTAAACATAATACAATATATAATAAATAGCATAATATAAAATAACAAAATATAATTTACCATATAACAAGGTCAAAGGAGAGCAAGACTATACAGTCATTTGAAATATCCCCCAAAGATATTTTATAAAATTCAATATTCATCTCTAATTTAAAAGAAAGAGTAAAATAGGGATTGATGAATGCTTCCAAAATAAGAAGAAATTATATGTCTAAAAGAGAAAGAGGTAAATGATAAACTTTAGTAACACTGGCAATAAATGCAGGACAAGATGAAGATGCCTGATATAATGTTAAAGAAAAACTATTATGTAACATCGTTTTTGCAATACTGATGAGTCCAGTGAAAAGAGAATCTCATAGAAAAGAGTATCTCGTTCTTCTTAATGTCTGTACACTTTTCCATTGCATGAACATAACAGCTTTTTTTTTTTTTTTTTTTGCGGTACGCGGGCCTCTCACTGTTGTGGCCTCTGCCGTTGCGGAGCACAGGCTCCGGACGCGCGGGCTCAGCGGCCACGGCTCACGGGCCCAGCCGCTCCGCGGCATGTGGGATCTTCCCAGACCGGGGCACGAACCCTTGTCCCCTGCATCGGCAGGCGGACTCTCAACCACTGTGCCACCAGGGAAGCCCCATAACAGCTTATTTAATCAATATGTTACTGATCTGCATCTGGATTTCTAGGTTTTTGTGGAATTTTATTTATGCACAATTGTTTCAAACTCTAGGACTTCCTCTTATGTTTATATCTTTTGAAAGAAACAATATCTCCATAGATGATTTATCTGTGCTGGCTGCTAGCAGACTATGGCTACTTCTCAGTTCTTCCCTTTACATTCCTAGTCAATATGAAAATGGAAGGCAAGAAGGTCTTCTGCTTAGAGACTGTAAAGATAGGTCTTGGTGATGAAGTCTTGGTGTTAAAGGCTAAAAATATCAACCCAGAAAAAATGTTTTTCCAGCTATAACTATGTGTGATTCCCTTGGCTTGATTCTGTAGAGAATGTAAGACAAGGCTGTAGGATCTACCCTCAAAGTGCTTTCAGTAGGATGAGCTAAGTAAAGTATGGTGGCATATCTAATTCAAGACAAAACATAATGGCTACTTTTCTCTCATAGCAAAACTTGGTGGAGTGAATGTAGAAGTCACTGTAGGCTTTTAATTAAATGAACACAATAAATCTTGTATTGGAAGGTGATTATTCTGGTCTCTTTGTGGAGATGAATTGGAAATTGTCTAGAAGAAGGAAAATTAGCTTAACCAAAGTTAAACTCATAAATAATTGAGCATTAATTAAATATTTGTGGTCTGTTTCTCTTTGACCATAATTTCTCCCAATTTATACAGCTCTTTGATACCTGATTAATCATTGTCAAAGATGCAATTAACAATGATTATTACTGTGTATTACCATGTATTTGCCTGGGCCCTGAAGAAACTATCCTAAATTACCAGCTATGATTGTCACTTGATTTCCTCACAAAGAACAATCAGAACTCCTGATCTTAAGTGGCTTGGAATGTGAAACTAAGAAGTCTCTTAGATATTATTAGAGGACACTACAGAGCCCATTGGTGAAAGTTTGGAAAACATTGGGCTTCTTAAAATTGATTCTTGTAGTGCTTTGGGAAAGATCACTGAACCAAAAGGATAATGGTGTTTCTGGTTCTCTTGTTAGCCTTCTACATGGAAATATCGCTGAAGCTTCTGGACTCAATTTCCTTCCTCTTGTGTGAATGTCACTGAAAATATCCAACTCCATTCTATCCCCATATAACTTCTGAAACTAAGCAAAATGAAGACTCAAAATTCATTTCGAATAATGAAATGAATGTATAACGTAGAATGGAACTGGGAGAATACCTGGTTTAAATTCTGGAAAGTACCAACTATACAATTCTGGATAAGTTGCTTAATCTTGCTTAGTCTAATTTAATGCCCATCTCACAGGATGTTATGATGATTAATTTAATATCTTTGTATAACGTACAGTGTTATGTAATTTCTTCTTACTGTTTTTCTTGAGTAAATTCATATCCTCAAGCAACTCGCTGTAAAAAATAGTTACTTACTGGCTTAAATTACTCTTATCTTCTATTATCAGCTGAATTGTGTCCTGCTCAAATTAATATGTGGAAGTCTTAACCCCCAATACCTCGTAATGTGACTGTATTTGGAGATAAGGCCCTTAAATAGGTAACTGAGGTAAAATGAGGTCAAATGGGTGGGCTCTAATCCAATATGACTGGTGTCCTTATAAAAAGAAAATATTAGGACACAGACATGTACAGAGAGAAGACCATGTGACGAAAAAAGGAAAAGATGGCGTCTACAAGGCAAGAAGAGAGACCTCAGAAGAAATCAATCCTGTTGACACCTGATCTCAGATTTCTAGCCTCTAGACCTGTGAGTAAATAAATTTCTGTTGTTTAACCTACTCAGTCTCTGGTACTTTGTCATGGCAGCTCTAGGAAACTAACACAACTTTTTATGGCCTCCTTGTCTCAAGTTGAAAGTTGAATATTTGGCATCGTAACTAGGAAACAAAAATAACATCTACATTCCTTGTTATAGTCTTTCTTCCCCATTCTCATTGCTAATAATTTCCATATTTGGGTCTGTTTTCTATATCTTGTAAACAGAGTGTTATGCTCATTTCTAGCCTTACTGCTAATACACAATAAATGTGTAGATACTGAATAGATTTTGGAGAAGTGCAACATATAGTTGGTACATGTGTGTATGTGTGTGTGTGTATTCATATAATTTATAATTTTTCTCTATTTTCTTCCTTTGGTGTGATCTAGGATTCTCTGCTTCTGTGACTAGTACTCTTGAATACTAATCCCTGAGTTTAATTCACCAAAATTGTTAATAATAATAATAATATGGGGAAAGAGAGAGTGATAGAGGGAGAAGAACAGACAATCAGGCAAGGGCAATACTGTGAAGTATTAGGGTCTTATTAATAAGATTAGGTTAGTCTAGAGGAAATGACCGTAAATATCATCAGTGAGCCCAGTTGGACTTTACTGACTGCTAGACACATCCCTGAGTTCTGTTCTTAGTCTCCAACTGTATGATTACTACTGTCTGGAAGTATTGTTTGAACAACTAAAGTCACTTAATGGAAAAAGAATATGTCTTTAGAGAATCAACAGTAATTTTTCTATCTGATTAAAAAGCAATGTTGACTGTCTGGAAATCTCAGTCATATTTGTAAGCAGGAAAACATTGGCTATTAAAAGCGGATGACGTAAAGAGATGAGCAGAAGCTTTGGCAATAGATATACCTGGATTTAATTCTCACTTCTACCACTTGGCAACTGGATAGCCTTAGGCAAGTTTCATACCTCCCTGAAATTCACTTAATTCAGTCTGTAAAATGACATAATAACTTATTATGTTATTATGTGTGTATGTGTGTATTATGTTTTAGGAATTTTAAATCAGTTATTGAAATAAAAGTGCACAATATATAGACAAGTATGGATTCCTCAATAGGTATTTGACCTTTCATTTCTCCAGTATCCCACCCGCATCAAATAAAGAAAAATACTTTTTAAAATTTACGAATACTTCATTGTTCTAAAGTTAAAGCAATAAAAATAACAATAATCAAAAGGCCTACTATCATACCATTAGAAGAAAAAAAATATGTGTTCATGAGAGTTCCAAATTAGAATACAGGTTTTCATTAGGCACCTGTTTATGTATGCTATTCTGCTCTTTACAATAAATAATTAAATTTAAAAGACTTAATTTCCACTTTTAAGACTTTATATTATTAGTTTACAAGTTACATATCGACCTATGCTAAAGTTTATACTGGCCCATGCTAATGAATTCAGTACAGAAAACAAAAAGCACCGCACTCAAGCAAACTATATATATATATATATATATATATATATATATATCTTACATGCATTTATTTTTTTTAACATCTTTATCGGGGTATAATTGCTTTACAATGGTGTGTTAGTTTCTGCTTTATAACAAAGTGAATCAGTTATACATATATATATGTTCCCATATCTCTTCCCTCTTGCATCTCCCTCCCTCCCACCCTCCCTTTCCCACCCCCCAGGCGGTCACATAGCACAGAGCCGATATCCCTGTGCCATGCGGCTGCTTCCCACTAGCTATCTACCTTACTTTGGTAGTGTATATATGTCCATGACTCTCTCGCCCTGTCACAGCTCACCCTTCCCCCTCCCCATATCCTCAAGTCCATTCTCCAGTAGGTCTGCATCTTTATTCCTGTCTTACCCCTAGGTTCTTCATGACATTTTTTTCCCTTAAATTCCATATATATGTGTTAGCATACGGTATTTGTCTTTTTCTTTCTGACTTACTTCACTCTGTATGACAGACTCTAGGTCTATCCACCTCATTACAAATAGCTCAATTTCGTTTCTTTTTATGGCTGAGTAATATTCCATTGTATATATGTGCCACATCTTCTTTATCCATTCATCCGATGATGGGCACTTAGGTTGTTTCCATCTCCGGGCTATTGTAAATAGAGCTGCAATGAACATTTTGGTACATGACTCTTTTTGGATTTTGGTTTTCTCAGGGTATATGCCCAGTAGTGGGACTGCTGGGTCATATGGTAGTTCTATTTGTAATTTTTTAAGGAACCTCCATACTGTTCTCCATAGTGGCTGAACCAATTCACATTCCCACCAGCAGTGCAAGAGTGTTCCCTTTTCTCCACACCCTCTCCAGCATTTATTGTTTCTAGATTTTTTGATGATGGTCATTCTGACTGGTGTGAGATGATATCTCATTGTAGTTTTGATTTGCATTTCTCGAATGATGTTGAGCATTCTTTCATGTGTTTGTTGGCAGTCTGTATATCTTCTTTGGAGAAATGTCTATTTAGGTATTTTGCCCATTTTTGGATTGGGTTGTTTGTTTTTTTGTTATTGGGCTGCATGAGCTGCTTGTAAATTTTGGAGATTAATCCTTTGTCAGTTTCTTCATTTGCAAATATTTTATCCCATTCTGAGGGTTGTCTTTTGGTCTTGTTTATGGTTTCCTTTGCTGTGCAAAAGCTTTGAAGTTTCATTAGGTCCCATTTGTTTATTTTTGTTTTTATTTCCATTACTCTAGGAGGTGGGTCAGAAAGTATGTTGCTGTGATTTATGTCATAGAGTGTTCTGCCTACGTTTTCCTCTAACAGTTTGATAGTTTCAGGCCTTACATTTAGGTCTTTAATCCATTTTGAGTTTATTTTTGTGTATGGTGTTAGGGAGTGATCTAATCTCATACTCTTACATGTATCTGTACAGTTTTCCCAGCACCACTTGTTGAAGAGGCTGTCCTTTCTCCACTGTACATTCCTGCCACCTTTATCAAAGATAAGGTGTCCATATGTGCGTGGGTTTATCTCTGGGCTTGCTATCCTGTTCCATTGATCTATCTTTCTGTTTTTGTGCCAGGACCATACTGTCTTGATTACTGTAGCTTTATAGTATAGTCTGAAGTCAGGGAGCCTGATTCCTCCAGCTCCGTTTTTCGTTCTTAAGATTGCTTTGGCTATTCAGGGTCTTTTGTGTTTCCATACAAATTGCGAGATTTTTTGTTCTAGTTCTGTGAAAAATGTCAGTGGTAGTTTGATAGGGATTGCATTGAATCTATAGATTGCTTTGGATAGTAGAGTAATTTTCACAATGTTGATTCTTCCAATCCAAGAACATGGTATATCTCTCCATCTATTTGTATCATCTTTAATTTCTTTCATCAGTGTCTTATAATTTTCGGCATACAGGTCTTTTGTCTCCTTAGGTAGGTTTATTCCTAGATATTTTATTCTTTTTGTTGCAATGGTAAATGGGAGTGTTTTCTTGATTTCACTTTCAGATTTTTCATCATTAGTGTATAGGAATGCCAGAGATTTCTGTGCATGAATTTTGTATCCTGCTACTTCACCAAATTCATTGATTAGCTCTAGTAGTTTTCTGGTAGCATCTTTAGGATTCTCTATGTATAGTATCATGTCATCTGCAAACAGTGACAGCTTTACGTCTTCTTTTCCGATTTGGATTCCTTTTATTTCCTTTTCTTCTCTGATTTCTGTGGCTGAAACTTCCAAAACTATGTCGAATAAGAGTGGTGAGAGTGGGCAACCTTGTCTTGTTCCTGATCTTAGTGGAAATGCTTTCAGTGTTTCACCATTGAGGACGATGTTGGCTGTGGGCTTGTCATATATGGCCTTTATTATGTTGAGGAAATTTCCCTCTATGCCTACTTTCTGCAGGGTTTTTATCATAAATGGGTGTTGAATTTTGTCAAAAGCTTTCTCTGCATCTATTGAGATGATCATATGGTTTTTCTCCTTCAATTTGTTAATATGGTTTATCACATTGATAGATTTGCGTATATTGAAGAATCTTTGCATTCCTGGAATAAACCCCACTTGATCATGGTGTATGATCCTTTTAATGTGCTGTTGGATTCTGTTTGCTAGTATTTTGTTAAGGATTTTTGCATCTATGTTCATCAGTGATATTGGCCTGTAGTTTTCTTTCTTTGTGACATCCTTGTCTGGTTTTGGTATCAAGGGGATGGTGGCCTCGTAGAAGGAATTTGGGAGTGTTCCTCCCTCTGCTATATTTTGGAAGAGTTTGAGAAGGATAGGTGTTAGCTCTTCTCTAAATGTTTGATAGAATTCGCCAGTGAAGCCATCTGGTCCTGGGCTTTTGTTTGTTGGAAGATTTTTAATCACAGTTTCAATTTCAATGCTTGTGATTGGTCTGTTCATATTTTCTATTTCTTCCTGATTCAGTCTTGGCAAGTTGTGCATTTCTAAGAATTTGTCCATTTCTTCCAGGTTGTCCATTTTTTTGGCATAGAGTTGTTGTAGTAATCTCTCATGATCTTTTTTATTTCTGCAGTGTCAGTTGTTACTTCTCCTTTTTCATTTCTAATTCTATTGATTTGAGTGTTTTCCCTTTTTTTCTTGATGAGTCTGGCTAGTGGTTTATCAATTTTGTTTATCTTCTCAAAGAACCAGCTTTTAGTTTTATTGATCTTTGCTATTGTTTCCTTCATTTCTTTTTCATTTATTTCTGATCTCATTTTTATGACTTCTTTCCTTCTGCTAGCTTTGGGGTTTCTTTGTTCTTCTTTCTCTAATTGCTTGAGGTGCAAGGTTAGGTTGTTTATTCGAGATGTTTCCTGCTTGTTAAGGTGGACTTGTATTGCTATAAACTTCCCCGTTAGAACTGCTTTTGCTGCATCCCATAGGTTTTGGGTCGTTGTGTCTCCATTGTCACTTGTTTTTAGGTATTTTTTTATTTCCTCTTTGATTTCTTTAGTGATCACTTCATTATTAAGTAGTGTATTTTTTAGCCTCCATGTGTTTGTATTTTTTACAGAGCTTTTCCTATAATTGATATCTAGTCTCATGGCGTTGTGGTCGGAAAAGATACTTGATACAATTTCAATTTTCTTAAATTTACCAAGGCTTGATTTGTGACCCAAGATATGATCTATCCTGGAGAATGTTCCATGAGCACTTGAGAAAAATGTGTATTCTGTTGTTTTTGGATGGAGTGTCCTATAAATATCAATTAAGTCCATCTTATTTAATGTATCATTTAAAGCTTGTGTTTCCTTATTTATTTTCATTTTGGATGATCTGTCCATGGGTGAAAGTGGGGTGTTAAAGTCCCCTACTATGAATGTGTTACTGTTGATTTCCCCTTTTATGGCTGTTAGTATTTGCCTTATGTATTGAGGTGCTTCTATGTTGGGCACATAAATATTTACAATTGTTATATCTTCTTCTTGGATTGATCCCTTGATCATTATGTAGTGTCCTCCTTTGTCTCTTCTAATAGTCTTTATTTTAAAGTCTATTTTTGTCTGATATGAGAATTGCTACTCCAGCTTTCTTTTGGTTTCCATTTGCATGGAATATCTTTTTCCATCCCCTTACTTTCAGTCTATATGTGTCTCTAGGTCTGAAGTGGGTCTCTTGTACACAGCAAATATATGGGTCTTGTTTTTGTATCCATTCAGCCAATCTGTGTCTTTTGGTGGCAGCATGTAGTCCATTTACATTTAAGGTAATTATCGATATGTATTTTCCTATTCCCATTTTCTTAATTGTTTTGGGTTCGTTATTATAGGTCTTTTCCTTCTCTTGTGTTTCTTGTCTAGAGAAGTTCCTTTAGCATTTGTTGTAAAGCTGGTTTGGTGGTGCTGAACTCTCTCAGCTTTTGCTTGTCTGTAAAGGTTTTAATTTCTCCATCAAATCTGAATGAGATCCTTGCTGGGTAGAGTAGTCTTGGTTGCAGGTTTTTCTCCTTCATCACTTTATATATGTCCTGCTACTCCCTTCTGGCTTGCAGGGTTTCTGCTGAGAGATCAGCTGTTAACCTTATGGGGATTCCCTTGTGTGTTATTTGTTGTTTTTCCTTTGTTGCTTTTAATATGCTTTCTTTGTATTTAATTTTTGACAGTTTGATTAATATGTGTCTTGGTGTATTTCTCCTTGGATTTATCCTGTATGGGACTCTCTGTGCTTCCTGGACTTGATTAACTATTTCCTTTCCCATATTAGGGAAGTTTTCAACTATAATCTCTTCAAATATTTTATCAGTCCCTTTCTTTTTCTCTTCTTCTTCTGGAACCCCTATAATTCGAATGTTGGTGCGTTTAATGTTGTCCCAGAGGTCTCTGAGACTGTCCTCAGTTCTTTTCATTCTTTTTTCTTTATTCTGCTCTGCAGTAGTTATTTCCACTATTTTAGCTTCCAGGTCACTTATCCATTCTTCTGCCTCAGTTATTCTGCTATTGATCCCATCTAGAGTACTTTTAATTTCATTTATTGTGTTGTTCATCGTTGCTTGTTTCATCTTTATTTCTTCTAGGTCCTTGTTAACTGTTTATTGCATTTTGTCCATTCTATTTCCAAGATTTTGGATCATCCTTACTATCATTATTCTGAATTCTTTTTCAGGTAAACTGCCTATTTCCTCTTCATTTGTTAGGTCTGGTGCATTTTTATCTTGCTCCTTTATCTGCTGTGTGTTTTTCTGTCTTCTCATTTTGCTTATCTTACTGTGTTTGGGGTCTCCTTTTTGCAGGCTGCAGGTTCGTAGTTCCCGCTGTTTTTGATGTCTGTCTCCAGTGGCTAAGGTTGGTTCAGTGGGTTGTGTAGGCTTCCTGGTGGAGGGGACTAGTGCCTGTGTTGTGGTGGATGAGGCTGGATCTTGTCTCTCTAGTGTGCAGGTTCACATCTGGTGGTGTGTTTTGGGGTGTCTGTGGATTTATTATGCTTTTAGGCAGCCTCTCTGCTAATGGATGGGGTTGTGTTCCTGCTTGCTAGTTGTTTGGCATAGGGTGCCCAGCACTGTAGTTTGCTGGTCGTTGAGTGAAGCTGGGTGCTGGTGTTAAGATGGAGGTCTCTGGGAGATTTTCGCCATTTGATATTATGTGGAGCTGGGAGGTCTCTTGCTGACCAGTGTGCTGAAGTTGGCTCTCCCACCTCAGAGGCAGAGCCCTGACTCCTGGCTGGAGCACCAAGAGCCTTTCATCCACACAGCTCAGAATAAAAGGGAGAAAAAGTAGAGAGAATTAGTAGAAGTATGAGGAAAGAAAGAAAGAAAGAGAGGAGGGAAGGAAGGAAGGAAGGAAGGAAGAAAGAAAGAAAGAAAGAAAGAAGGAAAGAAGGAAAGAAGGAAAGAAAGGAGGGAGGGAGGGAAGAAGGAAGGAAAGAGGGAAGGAAGGAAAAAAGATAGAAAGAAAGAAGATACAGTAAAATAAAGTATAATAAAGTTATTGAATTAAAAAATAATTCTTTAGAAAAAAAAAAAGGGACGGATAGAACCTTAGGACAAATGTTGGAAGCAAAGCTATACAGACAAAATCTTACACAGAAGCATACACATACACCCTCACAATAAGAGGTAAAGCGGGAAAAATCATAAATCTTGCTCTCAGAGACCACCTCCTCAATTTGGGATGATTCGTTGTCTAAAGGAGGGAAAGAAAGAAAGAAAGAAAGAAGGAAAGAAAGAAAGAAAGAAAGAGAAAGAAAAAAGTATAATAAAGTTATTAAAATTAAAATGATTAAGAAAAAAATTTTAAAAAAAAACCATGGACGGATAGAACCCTAGGACAAATGGTGGAAGCAAAGCTATACAGACAAGATCTCACACAGAAGCATACACATACACATTCACAAAAAGAGGAAAAGGGGAAAAAAATCATAAATCTTGCTCTCAAAATCCACCTCCTTAATTTGGGATGATTCGTTGTCTATTCATGTATTCCACAGATGCAGGGTACATCAAGTTGATTGTGGAGCTTTAATCCGCTGCTTCTGAGGCTGCTGGGAGAGATTTCCCTTTCTCTTCTTTGTTCTCACAGCTCCCAGGGACTCAGCTTTGGATTTGGCCCTGCCTCTGCGTGTAGGTCGCTGGAGGGCGTCTGTTTTTTGCTCAGACGGGACGGGGTTAAAGGAGCCGCTGATTCGGGGGCTCTGGCTCACTCAGGCCGGGGAGAGGGAGGGGCAGTGAGTGCGGGGCGGGCCTGTGGCGGCAGGCGCCGGCGTGACGTTGCACCAGCCTGAGGCTCGCCGTGCGTTCTCCCGGGGAAGTTGTCCCTGGATCCCGGGACCCTGGCAGTGGCGGGCTGCACAGGCTCCCCGGAAGGTGGGTGTGGATAGTGACCTGTGCTCGCACACAGGCCCCTTGGTGGCGGCAGCAGCAGCCTTAGCGTCTCCTGCCGTCTCTGGGGTTCGCGCTTTTAGCCGCGGCTCGCGCCCGTCTCTGGAGTTCCTTTAAGCACCGCTCTTAAGCCCCTCTCCTCGCGCACCAGGAAACAAAGAGGGAAGAAAAAGTCTCTTGCCTCTTCGGCAGGTGCAGACTTTTCCCCGGACTCCCTCGCGGCTAGGCGTGGTGCACTAACCCCTTCAGGCTATGTTCAAGCCGCCAACCCCAGTCCTCTCCCTGCGCTCCGACCGAAACCTGAGCCTCAGGTCGCAGCCCCGCCCGCCCTGGCGGGTGAGCAGACAAGCCTCTCGGGTTGGTGAGTGCCAGTCGGCACCGATCCTCTGTGCGGGAATCTCCCCGCTTTGCCCTCCGCACCCCTGTTGCTGTGCACTCCTCCGCGCTCCGAAGCTCCCCCGTCTGCCTCCCGCAGTCTCCGCCCGCGAAGGGGCTTCCTAGTGTGTGGAAACTTTTCCTGCTTCACAGCTCCCTCCCACTGGTGCAAGTGCCGTCCCTATTCTTTTGCCTATGTTTTTTCTTTTTTTCTTTTGCCCTACCCAGGTACGTGGGGAGTTTCTTGCCTTTTGGGAGGTCTGAGGTCTTCTGCCAGCGTTCAGTAGGTGTTATGTAGGAGTTGTTCCACGTGTAGATGTATTTCTGGTGTATCTGTGGGGAGGAAGGTGATCTCTGCATCTTACTCTTCCGCCATCCCCCCTTCTTACATGCATTTATATCCTACTGTGTCTCATAAAGCATTGTGGTAACTCACCAGAATACACACAATCAAATATAATGGCAAAAGCACTTAATATAAACAGGGCCAAGGAAACATAGAAGATGAAGAAAAGATGAGGGAAATGTGAACAGGAGGAAGTGTAGTTAATTGAGTTGTATGTTTTCACTTTAGGATTCTCTGTGGATAAAACAACATGTAAATAATTGGTTACAAAGCCACATTATTTGAAGGTGCCAGACTGCACATTAACAGTCTGACACCAAGGGACAGCACAGGAAAACTATTCAAAGATAAAGATTTTAAAATCTTTGCAGTTTGAAACCTTTTAGAGCAAGTATAATGAGCTTGACACACATTTCAACATTGAACATGTTAATCACATATTCAAAGTATGTCTCAAAGTCATTGGAAATAGTTGCTGTCTCTGACCCTGATATATAAAACTGATCTGTTGGGCTTCCCTGGTGGCGCAGTGGTTGAGAGTCCGCCTGCCGATGTAGGGGACACGGGTTCTTGCCCCGGTCCGGGAAGATCCCACATGCCGTGGAGCGGCTGGGCCCGTGAGCCACGGCCACTGAGCCTGTGCGTCCGGAGCCTGTGCTCCACAATGGGAGAGGCCACAACAGTGAGAGGCCTGCATACCGCAAAAAACAAAAAACAAAAAAACTGATCTGTTATGTGTAAAACTCAGGAGGTATTGATAGCCACTTTTTAGCATCTGAACAGGAAAACAAAGTTGTTTCGCAGTGATAATAAAAAATGAAGTAAGTGCAAAAGGATACAAAAGACAAAGCACTCAGGGAATGCATTAACAAAACAAATCAAACTAAATTCTGGTGACCTGGGTCCTATGATTGTACACACTCCATGGAAATACCCCAGCCTAAATACTGGCACATGAGGAAGGGTACTGCAAAGCCCATCACAGTGTAATCCTCTTAAATGTCCCTTTCAAGGTTGGCTCCACTCAATACTTAGTATAGGATATCTTCTCATCAGGCAGCAACACTGGCTGCCCTGCCCAATGATTGACAAGAAATTAACACACTAATGAATAAATGATGCTAATTTATTTCTATCCCTAACAATGGGCAACAGCACACACTCTGTTTTAATGGTATGTCCTCTTTCCCACTTTTCTGAATAGCAAATCAGGTTTTTCCCTTCATTGCTTTATATCATGTGTGGCAGGCATGATGGGAAATGGCTACCAATGGTTCTATTATTGATTTTTACCTTCATTTCACTGCAGCTAAAGAAGATACTTTGGGGCTTCCGTGGTGGTGCGGTGGTTGAGAGTCTGCCTGCCAATGCAGGGGACATGGGTTCGTGCCCCGGTCTGGGAAGATCCCACATGCCACAGAGCGGCTAGGCCCGTGAGCCATGGTCCCTGAGCCTGCGCGTCCGGAGCCTGTGCTCCACAATGGGAGAGGCCACAACAGTGAGAGGCCCGCGTACCGCAAAAAAAAAAAAAAAAAAAAAAGATACTTTGTATGATTCAATTTCTTAAAAATGTATTGGTACTTGTATTGTGGCCTAACATATGGTCTATCCTGGAGTTCCATGTGTACTTGAGAAAAATGTGTATTCTGCTGTTGTTGAGTGGAGTGATCTATATGTGGCTGTTCGGTTTAGTTGGTTAACTGTGTTATTCAATCCCTCTACCTCTCTACTGATCTTCTGCCTAGATGTGTTATCCATTATTGAAAGCAAGGTGTTGATCTCCAACTATTATTTTAGAACTATCTATTTCTTACTTCAATTCTGTCAATGTTTGCTTCATATATTTGGGGGTTGTTTGGTACATATATGTTTATAGTTGTTATATCTTTTTGATAGATTGAATTTGTTATCAATATATAGTGTCCTCCTTTACCTCTTGTGACAGTTTTTGATTTAAAGTTTATTTTGTGTGATATTAGCATAGCCATCCCAGATCTATCTTTCTTTCTTTCCTCCTTTCTTGCTTTTTCTTTCTTTCTTCCTCCCTTCCTTTCTTTTTTTTTTCTCTCTCTCTCTTTCTTTCTTTCTTTTTTGTTACTATTTGTATGGGATATTTTATTCTATGCTTTAACTTTCAACCAACTTGTGTCTTTTGATATCAAATGAGTTTTTTGCAGGCAGCATATAATTGGATTATGGTTTTTTTTAACTCTGTTCCGCCAATGTTTATGTTTTTATTGGAGGGCTTCATCCACTTACTTTTTCAAAAATTACTGATGAGGAAGAACTTAATTCTGTCAGTTTCCTGCTTGTTTTCTGTATGTCTTATGCATTTTTTGCCCCTCATTTACTCCATTACTGACTTCTTCTGTGCTTAGTCGATTTTATTGTAGTGAACTCTTTTGATTCCCTTTTCATTTCTTTTTGCATATAGTCTATTGATATTTTCTTTGTGGTTATCAAGAAGATTACATTTACCATTCTAAAGTTAAAACAATATAAATTGAATTGAAACCAACTTCAATAGCCTACAGAAACTCTGTTCCTATACAGTTCCATTCCTCCTCTTTACATTACTGTTGTCACAAATTACACCTTTATACATTGTGAGCCCAGTAACATTGATTTATGATTACTTTATGCATTTGTTTTTTCAATAATGTAAGAAATAAAAAGTGGAGTTACAAGCCAATAACACAATACTGGCTTTAATATTTGCCCATGTATTTATCTTTACTGGAGATTTCTATTTGTTTATACAGCTTTGAGTTGCTGTCTAGTGTCCTTTCATTTCTACCTGAAGGTTCAATTTGGCATTTCTTATAGGGCAGTGGTAGGAAGTTGTAACAAACTCCCTCAGCCCTTGTTCATCTGGGAAAGTGTTAATTTCTCCCTAAGTTTTGAAAACAGTTTGGGTAAATATAGAATTCTTGGTGGACAATTTTTTTCTTTCAGCACTTTAAGTATGTCTGGCCTCTGGCTTCCATGGTTTCAGATAGGAAATTAGCTATTAATCTTTTTGAGGATCGCTTCTTTGTAACAAATTTCTTTTTTCTTTCTCCTTTTGGAGAAAAGATTCTTTCTTTGTCTTTTCGCTTCTGAGAGTTTGATTATACTGTTTCTTGTTGTGGGGTTCTTTGAGTTTATATTAGTCCTGAAATCAGCCAAAGATTTACAGCAACCAAACACATACTGAACCAGGGAAGAGGCAACTTGAAAATGGCAGGAAAGCTTTGTGGCATTTTTACTTGCCCTTGCCACATCCACTCTTAGTGTAGTGATGGTCTTAAAGTGGTGGAGTCTTAATGCAATGACAGTCTTAAAATAGCAGGAGACCATGTTCCTAGTATGGGACCCTCAATCCTGGTTCAGGAGGGAGCAGAAGAGTCCCTACTCTCAGATTATTATGTGTATCTGTTCTAATCTGTCTGGGACTGACACAAGATGCTTATCTCTGTTTTACCTAACTTGGAACACAATCTGGAAAAGCAGCGGTCATTGCTCAAAAAAAGTGCAAGGTGAACTAACAAAGCACAGATGGCTGGGGCAAAAGACTGTTAATTGAAATACTGTAGACGACATAAGATCCAGGAGCAAAAGTTGGGGGAGATTCTTTGGGAAATTAGAACTTACAAAAAGTACACATGTGTACAGAGAAATTAAGAAAGCCACATGCATACTCAAGATAAGATGCATGCTCTGAAAACACCAGAGAAGCCTCTAAGCATTTACCTTGGGCTGAACCCTGAACTCATTGCAGGACAGCTAAATGCTGAAGGAGTGATCCAGCAATCTGCAAAATGGGGAGAGGTGTGTGGTTTTGAGTGTGCATGTGGATGTGCATGTGTATATTTGTTTTTGTTTGTTTTAGGTCCAGGAATTCAAGGAAATCTCTGTCAAAAAATTAGCTAAACATGAACTAAAGGAACAGAGACTTCAGTGCCTACATACGATAAGGAATACAGTCATTGCAAAAACTACTTTGGAAAGGTCCCTAAACAAACAGACTACTATAGCCTTCAAAAATCAAAAGCACAGAAAACCCTGGGAAAGTGAGAGAATCTGATTTCCATAGACACCACGTTATAATATTTGAATGCCAAATTTTCAACCAAAAAAAATCACAAGGCATACAAAGACATGGAAAAGTATGGACCATTTAAGGAAACAAATTAATTGATGAAACCATCCCTAAGGAAGCCCAGACTTTTCTCCATTGCATATTCTTGCCACCTTTGTCAGAGGTTAATTGACCATAAGTGCATGGCTTTATTTCTGGGCTCTCTATTCTGTTCTAGTGATCTACATTTTTGTGCCAGTAGCGTACTGTTTTGATTACTGTAGGTTTGTAGCACAGTCTGAAGCCAGGGAGCATGATTCCTCCAGTTCTGTTCTTCTTTCTCAAGACTGTTTTAGCTATTCAGGATCTTTTGTGTTTCCATGCAAAATTTAAAATTATTTGTTCTAGGTCTGTGGAAAATGCCCTTGATATTTTGATACAGACTGCATTGAATCCATAGATTTCCTTGGGTATGATGGTCATTTTAAAAATATTAATTCTTCCAATCCGTGACATGGTATAACTTTCCAGCTGTTTGTGTCATTTTAAATTTCTTTTATCAGTGTCATATAGTTTCCTGGGTACAGGTCTTTTACCTCCTTAGGCAGGTTTATTCTTATGTATTTTATTATTTTTCATGCGATTGTAAATGGGATTGTTTCCTTAATTTCTCTTTCTGATAGTTCATTGTTAGTGTATAGAAATACAATAGATTTCTATATATTAATTTTGTATCCTGCAAATTTACCAAATTCATTTTTGAGCTCTAATAGTTTTTTGATGTTGTCTTTAGGATTTTCTGTGTATCATGCCATCTGCAAACAGTGACAGTTTTACTTTTTCCTTTACAATTTGGATTCCTTTTATTTATTTAATTTTTTCTTGTCTTATTGCTGTGGCTAGGACTTCCAAAACTACATTGAATAAAAGTGGTGAGAGTGGGCATCCTTGTCTTGTTCCTGATCTTAGGGGAAATGCTTTCAGCTTTTCACCATTAAGTATGTTAGCTATGGGCTTGTCATATATGGCCTCTATTATGTTGAGGTATGTTCCCTCTATGCCCACTTTCTGGAGAATTTTTACCATGAATGGATATTGAAGTTTTTTCAAAAGCTTTTTCTGCATCTATTGAGAGGATCATATGGTTTTTAGTCTTCAATTTATTAATGTGATGATAAGAGACCTAAGACAGCTACAGAGGCTAAGTGACCTTTCCTTCCCTGACTGGGTAGGTATCCTTGTTCTGCCTTCTAATTGAGTTAGTATCTGAGTAAAGAACTGCCAAGTATCATTTAGTTCACAATACACTGCTGTGGCAATATAGAAATGAATTTGGCTAAATGATTTGGCTTTTCCAAATTATAGTAAATGAATATACTGAATGAATACTTCAACTTAGTGAAATGTTTGTAAAAATATTTTAATGTAGGCACTTCAATGGAGAATTGAAAACAAAACAAAAAATTCAGGTAAAGGGTTGAAATAAAAGTACACTCAGTTGTATCCAGTTTCCTCTTGTAAAACTCTCTTTTTAATTTGAGTGGACAGTAAATTGAGAATATCTGACTTGGGGCTAAGGAAATCTAAGCCTTCTCAGCCACACCATATTCTCTTATGTCATTTAATAAAGACACCAGTTGGGTTGCTGAAAAAATAGTGGGAAAAATCAATCCCTCCGATCCAAAGGGCTGCTCTTGAAAATATGTGGATTGTTGTAGTTATTTTGCTCTTCTGGCCTCAAAAGGTCTAATCTTAACCTTATCCCCTCATGGAGATAGACTTTTTAAACCAATTCCCACATTACTCATTATGTGACTGTTGAAAAAGAGCAACCCAGCTCTTTTCCTGTGCTTTCAACCAGTTATCTTATTCAAAAATCTGTTTGGATTGTTATACCTTAATCTTGCCTGGCAAGGAACTTATGGGCAGGTTCTTATTGTTTGAAAGTTTGGTGCCAGTATCTGCAAAGAGAGAAAAAAGTAAAGAAGGAAAGATGTGTTTATCAAACATCCCAATAGTGAAGGTGTGTGAAAGCAACTTTTGAAAAAGTTAATCTGTCAGAGTTTAGCCTTATTATTATATTTTATTTTATTCATTGAAAATAAATAATTATCAATGAATCCTTTCTAGATTTTCTAGTTTCCCAAAGTTCCCTGTATTCACATTCTAAGAGGAAAAATGGTATTTTAAGTCACTGCTCTCCACCTTATATTATTTATAATCACTCCTCATCACCTCTTCCCTCAAAGAAACGTGATCCTGAGAAGTGTCCTTTGTTTGTCTTTGTGGAATAAGTGATGGGGATGCATCCTGGAGACCTGTGAGATGTTTAAATTGTGGCATAATGAAACTAGGATGGAGAGATCTGGAAAGATCTGGAAAGATGGCTGGTAGAGTGTGGCCGGATGTGAGAGAGGAGAGGTGTGCAGAGAGAGGGAGAGGAAATTTGCAGAGGGAGAAAATTAAACAAATAATTAAATAAGTTTTGTTGTGTGGTGTGGGATGCAAGCCTTTCTCTCCCCCTTTCCTTCACAATCTCTTTGTTAAAGACTGTTTTTCATTAGTGTTACTAAGATAGGATTTGCCATTTTGTTTGGATACTGAGAATGGACCCATGGAAACAGTTACATTTGGGTTATCTATGACTATCTTTAATGAAGAACATAAATATTGGCCACACTATCTATGCACATGCTATCACCATGCCTTTTTTGTTCCCTATTCATATATCTAAGTCCTCTTCTTTCTTTAAGGTCAATCTCAAATCTCATCTCAAATGTACATTTATTGATATATTCAACCCCTAATGAACTGTCCCTTCTTTGTCCTCCTTAGGCTCTGATTATTTATAAAAACTCATTTTTGAACTTAGAAACTGTCCAATATGATATATTAGTTATTTCATCAGCATATGCTATATCTTCAACACAATTATAAGCTTTTGTGGGGCTGGGATCGTACATTCTGTAATTTTTCTCGGTACTTACACTTACTTTGATAAAAAGCACATTCATTCATCTAAGCATCATTTATTGAGTGTTAATTAAATATCTCAACTCAATAAATATTGTTTGAATGAATGCATGCATGAATGAGGGAGTGGAGTATGCAGTAGGTAGCCTAATGTACCACCCAATATGAAAAAAGCAAAAACATAAACACAAAAGCAAGCCAAAAAGTGGACCAGGACTTTCTGTAAAATATCCTGCTTTTTGTTGGATGATGCCATGAAAATCAAGATGCTCTTGAAAGGTCTTAATAGCTGACCAAGAATAGTAAACAATTGAAATTCTCTCAGGCTTATTCAACCCTATCACTAGACACATTTATACCTCTCAAGAATGTTTTTAAAAGAAGAGATTAATAAAACTTTTATAGATGAGTTGATAAATCTCTAAATATTTAAATCTTATTTCCTCATAAGTTTTCTCTATTTTGGGGTTCCAAAAGATTTAAATAAACTACAGGATAATTAAAAATTAGACATTATCTTTCTTACCTTCACTTTTTTTTTTTTTTTCGGTACGCGGGCCTCTCACCGTTGTGGCCTCTTCCGCTGTGGAGCACAGGCTCCGGAAGCGCAGGCTCAGCGGCCATGGCTCACGGGCCCAGCCGCTCCGCGGCATGTGGGATCTTCCCGGACCGGGGCACGAACCTGTGTCCCCTGCATCGCCAGGCGGACTCTCAACCACTGCGCCACCAGGGAAGCCCCTTACCTTCACTTTTTTTATGGTAAACACCTTTTTATTTTCTCCATGGTGCTGCCCAGTTTCCACCAGTACAGTTCTTAAGTGAATTTTGCTCTGGATGGTGGGATATGTAAGATGTAAATGAATTGTTTGTATATGTTTTAGAATTCTTCAAAATGGCCTGGCCATGGAAATGCATTGAATATTATTTAAATAACTAAAGTAACTTCCTCAGAATTATTATTCTATTCTGGTTAGGATACTATCTGCTCTGGTTTGTTAAAATTTCCCTTTAGAGTGGTTTTAATTTTGTCTCTGATTGGGGTCCTAGGATTTATTGCCACACCCATCCTGCACCTGTTTCTCTTTGCATTACTCACCTTGCAGTTTCTGATTCATACAGGGCCTTACAGGTTAGTGACAACCTGGCCATCACAACTCTGGGAAGGACAGGCCTACTTTTCAGAGGTGTTGATGTTTTCTCTACCTGAAGGTTTTCAAGAGATATCAATCTTCCTCACCACCGCCCTTGGCCCTCTTAATGGACTAAGTAGTTCCTCATGAAATTTCTGTAGGATATCTGTACCAGCTTCTCAGTATTGTTCCATCCTGAGTCTAAATTCCTGGCCTCAAGGTAACGTTAGATTTCTAGCTCCAGCCCCTATTTACATAAGGCCTATACTAAGGAACAGAACCCATAGACATCAGTCCGCTCTTCTTTCTCTGGATTTAATTTCTCTGTTACTTTCTGAAACATGCAGGTGTTCCTTTCTTTCTTTTAATCTCAGCTATGTGCTTTTAACTTTTTCAAAATTCACCCAGAATTTACGTGTGTCTCCAGTAAGAGTACATTAAATTGAGCTTAGCCTGCTATTCTACTGGCCTATTTGAGATCCAGATAATTTGCTACTTCCTGGATTCAATGACCTGTATATTTCAGGCATCTAAAACTCACCATGTTCCAAATTTCCCTCCTTATTGTTAGTAATTTTCTTGGGAATCTGGATGACATTAAATGGAATAAAGTTAGTGAGTGGCCCAGGAATGCCTGAACGTTTGTTTTTCAGAGTGGCCAGGGAAAGTTTAAGCAAGGAAGAAAATCAAGTGAAAAACAGAATCACATTATTATGGCTGAGTGTACTCCCAAGATTCCATGCAGAGCTCTCTGTAGAGCTGGGTTGGGTTATAACTTATGCCAGAGCTCTACGTGGGGCTGACACCATCTCATGCCAAGCTCTCAATTCTGGGCTAATGTCATCTCTGGTCCGCTGTATGGAGTGGAAACTTTGGAGGAATGGCTAGTGTGTTCCAGGGTGTATGAAGAGGGAAATTGTGAACATGACTTTCTAAATTATGGAGGAACTACCCACTGTAAATGTACCTTGAACTACGTTGTTTAATTTGACCAATCAGATCAATGACTTTCCCCTTGAATGAAATGCTGCTCTGTATATGAGCAGAAGAACAAAGCTGGTATAAGGAGATGGAGATACTGGGAGTTTTATTTTCCCACCAATTATCTTTTCCTCTGACCATGACCTTCCCTTTGAGTCTCCTAGACCTTGGGGATGATCCCAACCCCTTGGGTTGGGTGATGGCAACCCCATCTTCACTAGAACCTCTAAAGTTAACTTTAAGTTTTCCCACTCTTTCTATCCGTCCCATGTATGCCAGTCAGACATCTGATCTTGGACGTTTACTGACAAAATATGCTTGAATATAACCATTTCTTTTCACTCCCATTGCTACTGCTATTGTCACTGCCTTAACTAGGGCTTTAAGTTCTATATATAAAAATATAAATATCTATATATAAATAAAATATACAAATAAATAAAATATTAATTCTGGTGATTTAAAAGTCTTTTCTTTTTTTTTTTTTCTTTTTTTTTTTTTTTGTGAGGTATGCGGGCCTCTCACTATTGCGGCCTCTCCCACTGCGGAGCACAGGCTCCAGACGCGCAGGCTCAGCGGCCATAGCCCACGGGCCCAGCCGCTCCGTGGCATGTGGGATCCTCCCGGACCAGGGCACGAACCCGTGTCCCCTGCATCGGCAGGCGGACTCCCAACCACTGCACCACCAGGGAAGCCCAAAAGTCTTTTCTTGATAAAGACTTTTCCTGATAAAGATACACAATATCTTATATATTTTTGTATTATCTGTGCTTTTCTTAGAATTTTAGTCATATGATTCTATCTCTTGGTTTGTCTAGAACTTTTTGATTGAATGCTGGCTATTTTATTTGGCTGTTTTTGTTTTTCTCAGTGGAAATGTTGTTTGGCTTCAAAATATTTTATTCTACCTGGAAGTAGCAAATCTTAAAATGACAATTTTTTAAATGCTGTCAAATATCAATATGATAGGTATCACAAAATCTAGAAAAATGACATTTAAAAATTAACTACTGCCAGATGTATCTCTATAAAACTTTTCCCCCACTCTTTTAGCTATATATTCTTCAATTGCCTCCTCATATGACAGTTTATGTATTTTAGAAATAAAATTTTAAGAAATAAACTTTGTAGTTTATAGACATAGATTTCTTTTAACATGGTTGATTAGAATTTGTTTGTAGTTATTAATAGTTTAGAAAAGTTTATTTCAGCTTCACAATTTATTATTGAAAATGTCACATTAATTTTCATTGTTAAATTTGAGAAAATCTGTATGGATTACTTCTTCCTAAATATTTACTATTATAAATGCATTACTGATTTCAGTACTGCTATAGGTTTGTGCATTACAGGAATTCTGATAAAATACTCTTTCACACCATTCCATTACACACACACACACACACACACACACACACACACACACACTGTTATTGATGGAGTATATCCTTGACAGAAGAAAATTTCTGTTTTGACTAATCATTGATGAGAACTGAATCATTGACTTAACTTCCACATACCTGATGATTGAAATAATTTTCCACAGAATAGCTTCTGGCTTTATACTTTTCAGTTCTTTTTTTCTTCTTCAAACACACATGCTTTGAGAGCTGTGAAGTGCAGGACATGGCTATACTATAAGGTGGTTTTTGTCTTTATGCTTCTGTGTCTTGTGCTAGTTAAGTCAGTATAGTAGTCAGTAGGAGTACTGGAAGTTATTCCTGTAATGGGATAGTATATAGTCAATTACATATGGTGGTGTCTGAAAATCACATAGTAGCCTCACCTAAAACATCTCCTTAGCCAGATTTCAAAAAAGCCTGTGGCCATTCCAATATGATCCAACATAGCGGAATATGATAGGGGGAAAGTTGGCAAAGAAAGAGACGCTGGTCTTACCTGATTGAAGTTAAGATATCTCTTTTGACAGTTTTGAAAAAACATATAATTACATGAACTAATTTCTAGGGTTCTTCCTAGGACCTAAAAAGGAACCCATAGAGCTGTGGAACAACAATAGAAGCTGCTGTGATGAGAAGCCTGTGCACCGCAACAAAGAGTAGCCCCTGCCCAACGCAACTAGGGAAAGCCGGTGCACAGCAAGGAAGACCCAATGCAGCCAAAATAAAAATAAATAAATAAAAATAAATAAATTTATTTTAAAAAAGTAATACCCAGCTTTGAGGCATGAGAAATATGATGAGGAGAAATTAGCTAATGTTTTCAGAACTTTTAAAATATCACTCTCAGTCTCTAAGATTTTAGCATTATATACAATATTGGTTACTTATTAGTGGTTTGGGAAGGACCAATTTAAAAATTTCTCTTACTATATTGAAATTCACGGCCCTGGTGTTTTCCACATTGACTATATGAATGATGAAGAAAACTCAATCATGTATTTAATTTCCAACTGGACAGAAAACAAAATTTTAAAAAATGTTTGGACTACTGACTTTTCATTTCTTCTAACGCAAATGTATAGGTAATTTTTATTCCCTGATTAGGAGGAAAGTGGTGGAAGAGGGCAGGGTTAAGAATTAAGCAGTTAAGCTGTTGGTCCCACATCAGACAAATTATCCTTATACCTCCTGTCAATATTGTTAACAAAGACTGTTATTTTATTAATCCTTATGATCCCGTGATTCTTTCTTTCATGTTTCAGGGCACAGCAGGTGAGAGAGTGGATTTGTTAAGCTGGGTGGGTTTATCCTTCTTTTATGCGTTCATTCAATTTTATGTTCATTTACTTATTGTACACATATGGCAACAGAAGCTGCTAAAGCAATCGTTGCTATTCTGCAAAACAACAAGGCACAGAAGCAGATGTCTTATTTCCGAGATTTCTCCCCCCAGGATTATTATGATTAAAGTTCCTTTGCCCCTCTCCCTGGAGAGGACAAGGGGCTGCTTGCTGGAGATTTTTTAATGACTTGGGGAAAGGCTCAAATATCCCCCCATTATGGTAATCCACCCCAGGGACAAACCACACAAGAATATTATGAATTTATTTTATTTTTCTATCCTTGCAAAGGTAATACTCAGCTCATTAGAATATGAAAAATATACTGTCAAATTTCAGAATTACATGGATGAAGAAAATCACCAAAGTGGCATCATATCATGTGTGTTAGAGTTGTATTTACTATATTGACTATATTAACTATGTTGTGTTAACAATAGGTTGTATAAGTATATATTGAAAAGGCAAAACGCTGTAACTTATTTCAGAGAAAATAATTATGTTGGCAAACCCCAAATTGTACATTGTAGATGGGTCCTAGGAAAAGAAGATTTAATTCACAGTGGACAATAGGTTAGCTTCTGTTTTCAGCCATGTGCTATTTCAAGAATCAAACATCATGAATAATACAGGATATAGGAGGAATAGTCTAAAGATGGAAAAGCACATTTTGATTAGGAAAGAGAATTTAAGGTTTAAGTCTTTTTTTTTTTAAGGAAAACTGCCTTATTACAATGAGATAAGAAAATTGTTTCCTTCTTTTCTTCCTTCCTTTCTTCTTCTTTTTTTTAACCATTTTTATTTTGGATATTTGACCTCTAAGCTGAGATGACTGAAAATGCCTCCTCTGGGCGTCAACCTTTTTGAAAGACTTTTTCCCCCTCCCTAAGGGCTATTTGTCTCTTGGAGGCATTGTCTACATTACTCACCAAGAGGCAAGCATTTGTCGTTGCACTAAATGCTGACATCTCCTGATAAGAGGGAAGCTGCAAAGCAGAAGAATTGAAGGTCAATATGTTTATATTGCTCTCAAGCGCATTGATGTACATTTGTGTATTGGGGAAGGGGAGTGAAGCTTGAGAGTGGGCCAGTGGGGAGGGGTAAATATTTAGTGATGCTGTCTACCTATGGGCTTATAAAGTTTACAGCTGCACTAGGAGGACAAGCATTACCATTAGCATGAAGAGTGGAGCAGAGCTCAATTGCAAAAGCTTCTAGCCATACACATAGGGCAATACGTAAATGATACACATTATTGCATTCACCCGTTCACCCTCCCCTGTTCAAGCTAATTGGAAATTTCAATCCATTTCGGAGAAGTAACACAACTATCAATCATTTTCCCTGGCATGAATCTTCCAGGAGGAAGAAAATGGAATACAACTAGCAACAGAGCTCACGCACTAGCCCATGTGTGTTAGATTTAATATCTGATCACTAGCTGGATTGAAGCCAAGAGGTGATTCACAAATTTGCTGCACATTAGAATCACCTGGGGATCTCTGAGACCTCCCTATGCCCAGGCTCCTCCCTAGATCTACTAAATGAAAATCTCTGGGGCTGGGACCCAGACACCAATGTTTTCCTTAAAAGCTCTTTAGGTAATTCAAACAAGCAGCAAAGCTTGAGAACCAGCCCCAAACGGGAACAAACTTATTTCACACAGATAAAGTGGGGCAATTCGTGTGTTAAAAGAACGTGTACCTCTCTATCTACATCTATATATATATTTTTTCCTCTTTATTCTGTTTGTGTTTCAAATAAGCTTTTTTTTTTTTCCCCCTGCAAAAAGCGTTATTGTTTCCATTTGGCCCAAGGCTTGGGAGAGGGGTCAAGGGCGGTTAAAAAGCTGCCTAGTGGCTGCAGAGTGGGGCTTCAGGAAAAGCTCTGACGCCAGAGGGGCTCCTCAGAGGCCGCTGGACTTCAGAGACTTCTGTTCGTGCTCGAGGGTGAGCCTTTCAAAGAGATAATCGCCCAGCCCACCCTGCGGATCAGCCAGCCTGCGGTGGTTGGTCAGGTGGTCGCCCATCTTCTTGATGAGTTTCACCTGCTCCTCCAGGAAGCGGCTCTCCCGGAAGTCGTAGAGGTGGGAGTCTGCGCGGGCAGAACCCAGGGCACGCAGATCCGATAGTGCCTGGTTCAGATTCTTCTCCCTGAGAACGGCGGCTTCCACAGCGTCCTGGGTTTTACCCCACTCATCTTGAGAAGGCTTCCGTGCATCCTGGTAGAGGGCGCGGCCACAGCACTGGTTTTGCATTTTCAAGAGACGCTGGGCGCCCTCACACTTCTCCTCTGCCAATTGGCGAAAAAAGTGGCCCACACCGTCCAGAGTCCAATTGTTGCTGTCGAAATAGAACCTCAGAGAGAGGTAAGTGTCCACAGATGCATGTTGAACAGGCGGTGGACGGTGGCGTCCACCACGGTGGAATAATTCCGACGAATCTGGGAGCTCGTGGTTGCTCAGTGATAAGGAGCTAAGCTCAAAAAACGGTGTTGGCCTGTGCTGGAGGCTGAGGATAGCTGAGTGGCTGAGGGTAGCTGAGTGGCTGATTCTAAAGGTTGTGACTGGAAGAAAGGTTGGAGGGTGGTCGGGGGCTGGAGCAAGGAGCATCCCTGGGTCTGTTCATTCCAGACACTGTTGAAGCAAAAGACAAGATATGCAGGACCGCTGAGCGCACTGCCTCAAATAGGCTTTGATATAAATGAACAAGAAGTGCAACCAAGGACAAAACTTACCCTTCCCCCCACCAAAATAGCTGGCGATACTGGAATCTAGATCTGGGAAGGGATTCTAACATTGCTTTCTTAACATTCCCAGCCAGTAGAACAGTGGTTCTCAAAGTATGGTCACCTTGTAACTAAGCAGTACCCTATGGGGCCTTCCTAGGACAGACCCATCCCCCATATCCTCTGCTGTAGATCCTCTCTGAAGTACTCAGATAATAGTATCTCAGGCATATTTCTTGAGTTTTCAGATGCTAAAAACCACCACCAAATGGAAGAAATTAACTCCTTGATGATCATGAGCACCGTAGCCCGCAGACCTTCTGGCACCTAAGGATGGATATTGTTACCTGCCCTACTGTCTCAACATCAACCAATCAGGGAATTGTGCACGAGCTGATCACATTCCCTAGGAACGCCCCTCCCTCACCTGGCCTTTAAAAATGCTTTGCTGAAACCTTTTGGAGATTTCCGGGGTTTTTGGAACACGAGCCACCCCTCCCCTTGCTCGACCTTGCAATAAACCTTTCTCTGCTCCAGACTCCAACCTTTAGGTTTGTTTGGCCGCACTGTGCTTCAGACACACAAACCTGCATTCGGTAACAACCTGACCAGCTTTACCAGCATCCCCTGATAATGTGTTAGATATTCAAGTTTCAGGGCCCTGTCCCAGCCTTATGGAATCAGCCACTCTGGTGGGGCTCAGTGATCTCTGTTACAACAGGCCCTCCAGATGATTTGTATTCACCTTGAAGTTTGAAAATATCTGCATTGTCAGCTGGCCAAAGCGTCCACCAGCAGGTGAAGGGGAGTGGCGCCTGGAAAAGATAGGGACCAGCCAAGGCAAGTACAGCAGCATTTGCCGTGGTAGTAATGGAGAATGCCTTTTCTCCACTGGTTGGCACAGACTGGTATCTGGGAGCAGTGGCAGGGTTATTTAGGATGCTTTACATTTCAGTGTAGAGTGACCGCTGTCCTGGTTTGCCAGGGACTTCTGTGTGAGCACTTGAAATCTCATCCTGGCAAACCCCTTAGCCCTGGGTTTGAAAAACGTAGGGAATAACATGAAATTTAGGGGAAACATGATCTAGGTTTTGGGCAAGTCACAAGTGCTAATTGAAGCTAAGCAAGTATGGACAACATCTAGCCTTCTTTAACCCTTTGCGGGGAGGTAAATCTGACTGGATGAAAGGACTTACTGTCAAGAGATCTTTGTAGAAACGTCCCCTCTGCTTAGTCCGCTGGTCCTCAGTTCTGGCTAGACGTTGGCATCGTCTGAGGAGATTTAAAATGATTTTATGGGTCTAGGATGACCAACCGTCGGTGTGAGGGTTTTTAAAAAGTGCTTCAGGTGATTCTAATGTGCAGCCAAATTTAGGTGCCACTGCTTAAGCTTTTGAACCGCTGCTACTTATTTTAACCTCGTCTTCCTATGAGAATATCCAACTGTAGTTGAGGTTTGTTTTTTTTTCTTTTTTTTAAACTGTTTTATTATAAGATTTACTGTCTTAAATAAGATTGAATGTACAGAAAATCCTGCTAGTCCATCTGGTATAGCTGGATACCCAGAATAATATCGTTAAGATATATACCATTTAAGTATTGTGACTGGCCTTTTTAAAACTAACATATGCATTGAGTTAGTATGATCTGTTTTGAAGTTGTCATGTTGGGGAGCTATACCTCTAATCTGCTGCCATTGCTAAATATCTGGACACCTCTTATTAGGAATTGCTTTTAAAAATCTTTAGGGATTAAAACCAAGATTGCTGTATTATTTGTACTGGGACCACAAAAACCTCACAAAATTCCCCCACTGTACCTTCTACCCCCATCTCTAACCCTTGGCAACTTCTAATCTGTTCTCCATCTCCACAGTTTTGTTATTTTAAGAATAATATGTAAACATAATCGTGAATTACTTAATTGGCTTTTTAAATTTTTTCCCTCAGCATCATTCCCTTGAAGTTCATTTCAATTTTTGCATATATTAATAATTTGTTCCTTTTTGTTGCTAAGTAGTATTCTATCATAAGATTTTATCACAGTTTGTTTAAACATTCACCCATTGAAAGACATTTGGGTAGTTGCCAGTTTGGGGCTATTATAAATAAAACTGCTATGAACATTTATGTGTAAGTTTCTGTGGGAACTTAATTTTTTGTTTCTTTTGGATAAATGCTCAAGAATACAATTACTGGATTGTAGGGTGAATCTACTTTTAGGGTTAAAAGAGACTGTCAAGCTGTTTCTCAGAGTGGCTAAACCATTTTATATTCCCACCAGTGATATAATTTTTCCACATACTTGCCAGCATTTGATGTCGTCACTATACTTTAATTTTAGTTTTTCTCTGATATCTCATTATGGCCTTAATTTGCATTTCCCTAATGGCTAATGATGTTGAACATCTTTTCACGTGCTTATTTGCCATGTGTATATGCTCTTCCCTGAAATGTCTGTTCCTGTCTTCTGCCTATTTTCTAATTGGATTTTTTAAAGTTGTTTGGAGGGTTCTTTGTATATTATAAATACAGGTCATTTGTCTCATATGGGATTTTCAAATATGTTTTCCCAGTGTGTAATTTTAGTTTTATCCACTTAAAAGGATCTTCTATGAAGCATTTTTAACTCATTTTGATGAGATCCAATTTATCAGTTTTTGCTTTTATTGATCATACTTTTGGTGTAAAGTCTAAGACTTATTAACTTAGTTCTAGATGCCAAAGATTTTCTCCTATGTTTTTTTCTAAAAATGTCCTGCTTTTACATTTAAGATTATGATCCACTTTGATTTAATTTTTGTATAAGGTGTGGAGGTTTAGGTTAAGGTTCACTTTTTTTTGTCGAGGGATGTCCAACTGTTTCAGTACCATTGTTTTGAAAAGTCTATTCTTCCTTGATAGCTTTTGCACTATTGTCAAAAACAAGTTAAATGTATTTATGTCAGTCTCTTTCTGAACTTTCCAGTGTCATTGGATATGAGTTTCAGGAAACACTGAGCCTGGCTCACTTAATGCTACTGAGTTGGAGGACTTGTATACGTTGGGCCTGTTGGCACAGCAGATGCTAGATTAGACTAGTGTTGATGGGACTAGTGCCACAGGAGGATGGGTTCCCCTTCAGGCTATGCTGCTGCTACAGTAGATCAAGTCCCCCTCTACCCCAACTGTGGGGCAGTGACCTGCTGCTGTTACTGCTTTGTATTAGGCTACTTTTGCCTCAGGTGTGTGGTGGGCTCCCTTTGAAGCTGCTGCTGCTGTCAGTCACAAGGTTAAATTCATTTTAGAAATACTTAAATATAAATACATAGACAGGCTTTTGTAGGACCTCTGTATTTGTTTTCTGCTGCTTTCATGTGAATCACCACAAATTTAGTGACTCAAGACAACGTAAATTTATTACCTTACAAGTCTGACATTGGTCTCAATTGGGTAAAGTAAAAGTGTTGGCAGGATCGACAGATGAATGGATAAGGGAGATGTGGCACATATATACAATGGAATATTACTCAGCCATAAAAAGAAACGAAATTGAGTTATTTGTAGTGAGGTGGATGGACCTAGAGACTGTCAGAGTGAAGTAAGTCAGAAAGAGAAAAACAAATACTGTATGCTAACACATATATATGGAATGTAAAAAAAAAAAAAGGTTCTGAAGAACCTAGGGGCAGGACATGAATAAAGACGCAGCCATAGAAAATGGACTTGAGGACACGGGGAGGGGGAAGGGTAAGCTGGGATGAAGTGAGAGAGTGGCATGGACATATACACACTACCAAATGTAAAAGAGATAGCTAGTGGGAAGCAGCCGAATAGCACAGGGAGATTATTAGCTCAGTGCATTGTGTCCACCTGGGGGGGTGATGGGGGGATGGGGGGGTGGGAGGGAGGGAGGGATACGCAAGAGGGAAGATATATGGGGATATATGTATATATATAGCTGATTCACTTTGTTATAAAGCAGAAACTAACACACCATTGAAAAGCAGTTATACTCCAATAAAGATGTTTAAAAAAAAAAAAAGTGTTGGCAGAGCTACATTCTTTTCTGAAGGCTCTTAGGGGTGTTTCTGTTCCCTGGACTTTATCAGCTTCCAGCGGTCACTTGCAGTCCTTGACTCAGAGTCCCCTTTCTCCACCTTCAAAACCCGAAATGTTGCATCTCTCTGATCCTCCTTTTATTAGGACATCTCTCTCTTTCTCTTTCTACAGTTGGGAATGGTTTTCTGCTTTTAAGGATTCATGCAATTAGATTTGTTCCATGAGATAATCCAGGATAATCTTTCTATCTCAAGGTCTATAACTTCAGTCATATCTGCAAGGTCTATAACGTCAGTCATATCTGCAAAGTCCTTTTTTCCATGTAAGGTAACATATTACTAGGTTCTAGGATTAGGGTGAGGGCATTTTTAAGAGCCATTATGCTGCCTACCACACCCTTAATAAGTGACCTTGAGAAAATTACTGAGGTTTTTAAAGCCTTAGTTTCCTCAAATATAAAATGGAGAGATATCTAGTTTATATCATGAAAGTGAAACAGTATATATGAAATCAACTAATTCAAAAAATAAGACTTCTTCTTTTTCTTTATGATTTACATAATTCTCAGAGTTCAGTTACTTGAACAGTTACTTTTTCTTAAACAGAGCTAAGGCATTTCAGGGTTCAGATGCTGTAAGATTGTCTGAATTATCTGAGTAACAGTTAGCTATGCACAGGTGCAAAGCATTTGATTTACTCCCTGGTGTTCTTTATCTTCTCATCCCACTTAATCCATATCCCTTGTCTAGCTCCAGCCAGTAGAGTCAGAGCTTGTTTTACTGTTTAAAGTTCAATTTAAAGTCTCTCTACATCTCTCGTTCTCAGCCCTGGTTGCATATTATAATCACCTGGGGAGGTTTCAAAACCTACTGATGCCAGATTTCTACCTATCATGGATATTTGAGGAGGGACCTGGAATGAAAGGCTCTAGTTTATGGTTTTTGGAGCCAAATCATAGTCTACATTGAGCCAAATCATTTGCGAGATCACCTCTAAAAAAGAATTTATCTGTGGTGACTAATGCTCTTCCTTTGCCAGTATCCTTCATTTGTCCCTCTTTGGGGGGAAACCCCCCCCAGCAGTTTGGCTCCCTGAATTACAAGCTGATGCTGTGGAATTAGTGTTGGCTCAGAGCGCACATCTTCGGATACCCATTCTCTCTCCTGCTGCCTTGCATGAACTTATATCCCTGGGCAGTTTTTCATCCACCGCCCTCTTTTTTGTTTCTAATCTTAGCAAGTAAAGTCTCCCCTTAATGAAACAGCATTTCATGGGACTTACTGGGAGCATAGGTCAGTTTCAGACCTATCATATGTTAGCTAAAGCAGATATAAGTGATGTATTTTTGGCATTCATCCTTGTGGGTTGGAGAGAGAAGACAGAATTTTATCCTTTTAGGTGTCATCTGACTGGGCAAATGGCCTCTTTCCCTCTGCTGCCTACCATGTGAAAAACTGAGGGTGTTATCTCTAGAAGGTATCAAAATAGTTCAGATAAATCAAGTTTCTCACTAAAAGATGACAAAACTATGGCTTAGGTGGTTAATTTTACATGTCAATTTGTCTGGGCCACCATGCCCAGTTATTTGGTCAAATATTATTCTGGATATTTCTGTGATGGTGTTTTGGGTTTTTTTTTTAAATTTTTATATTTTATTTATTTATTTATTTATTGGCTGCGTTGGGTCTTCATTGCTGCACGTGGGCTTTCTCTGTTTGCAGCAGGCGGGGGCTACTCTTTGTTGCGGTGCGCGGGCTTCTCACTGCCGTAGCTTCTCTTGTTGCGGAGCATGGGCTCTAGGCACGCGGGCTCAATAGTTGTGGTGCACGGGCTTAGTTGCTCCACGGCATGTGGGATCTTCCTGGACCAGGGCTCAAACCTGTGTCCCCTGCATTGACAGGCAGATTCTTAACCACAGTGCCACCAGGAAAGTCCCTGTGATGGTGTTTTTGGATGAAATTCATATTTAAATTGGTGGCCTTTGAGTAAAGCAGATCATCCTCCATAATATGGGTGGGCCTCACCCAATCAGTTGAAGCTCTTAATAAAGCAAAGACTGACCTCCCTGTTGCAAAAAGGAATTCTACCAGAAGACTTAACAGAAATTGAACTGCAACGCTTCCTAGAGTCTCTAGAATGCCTAACCTGCAGATTTTGAATTTACCAAGCCTCTATAATTGTGTGAACCAGTTGTTTAAAATCTCTCTCTCTCTTTCTCTATCTATATATAGATATGGATATAGATATAGATATCAATATCAATATCTAGGTCTATATTTGTCAATATATATGGTCACATTGTATACACATGCTATTAGTTCTGTTTTTCTGGAGAACCTTGACTAATATAGTGGCCCATATAAATAAAAGGATGAACCCAGGTTCACCCAGGTAAAAAGTAGTACAATGAGAACTGGAACTTAAGGCCTCATGACTCATTCAGCTGTGAACACTGACCCAGAACTGGGGTCAGCAAACTCTCGCCCACTGAACAAATCTCACTTGACTCCCGGTTTTGTAAATAACATTTTGCTTGAAGACAGCTGCACTCATTCATTAACGTACTGTGCATGACTGTTTCTGTGCTACAGCAGCAGATGGGCAGTTGCAACAGAGATGTAGGGTACACAAAATCCAAAATATTTACTATCTGGCCCTTTACGGAAAACATCTGCTGATCCTTGCTCTAGGATGCCATCTGATTTCTGATAGCACCGAGGAGAATAATTCGTGTACATTGGGTTAGATTGTTAATCTCATGTCCTCCTTAGGTCAAAGATCTCTTAAATGCTCAGCCTTGCAGTAGCCAGCTTGGGGAGGATTATCTGAGGATGCAGAAATGTTTCTTGCCAGGTCTTTCCAATCCACACTGCTCCCTGACTGTGGTTCTTAAAACCTAGTTTTTTAAAAAAATTTATTGGCGTATAGTTGATTTACAGTGTTGTGTTAGTTTCAGGTGTACAGCAGAGTGAATCAGTTATACATATATCCACTTTTTTTTTTTAGAGTCTTTTCCAAATAGGCCATTACAGAGTATTGAGTGGAGTTCTCTGTGCTAATAAGAACAGCAGGTTCTTATTAGTTATCTATTTTATATATAGTAGTGTGTAGATTTCAGTCCCAATCTCCCAGTTTATCCCCCCCCCCCCCCCCCCCCGCCCCAGTCCCCTGGTAACCTATTTGTTTTCTACATCTGTGCCTCTATTTCTAAAACCTGTCTATTTTAACCATCTACCACTCATTGCTTACTGGCTCTGGCTTCATGTACTTGATAATAAATCTATTTCTTGTTCTATCCTGGATGACATGTTCCAAGGACTGAGATAATATCTTATTCCACGTGATCTGTCCTTGATATTGTCTATCTTGGGGTCTTCATCTATGTCCTGAAGAAAACAGTCACACTCTGTCTTTTAGTACTACTAATAATACCACATTTTATGGGATGAATTTGACCCAATGCACTGAAATATCCCTTTAGAAGCTGTATGCAGCCTGTCACTGGGTTTTAGCACAGGGGTAGAACTCAGATGAGTGTTCATATTTAAACAAACCTACTTGACCAGAAACTTTTGTCTTACCAGTTATCTTATTACACAAGTAACTTCTGTCTTTGCATCTATGATGTAAATATTTTTAATTGCCTACGTTATCTGAAAATTATTTAGAGCTTCCATTTCATTAGGCATTGGAATTGCTGTGGTATGACTGTTTCATTATTTTATTTCCAAATGTTAAATTAGGCTTCAAGCTTTGGCCAAGAGTAGACAAAAAAGGGATTAAAAAAAATGAGTGGGAAAGACTTCTGATGCAATGGAGACTTAATAAAGATTTGATTTTGTATCAATAATTTATGCCATTGCAAAATAACTCCCTGGTAAAATTCCATTCTTTGGTAATCATTAAGTACAGAAATTAACAATCAAAATATGCAGTGCTCTTCTTCATTTTCTAAAAACAAACCTATATCTAGATGAGAGAAGAAGTTATTGCATAACTGAGGCCCTGGACTTACGACTCCAAGTCCTATCTTCTTTCAACCATACCTGCTACATTTCTGTCTAACTTCTTGAACATGAGGTAATGGCTTCAGCTTTCATCCCCTTCCTCAGTCTATAGCTTGGTGACTAAGAGTAAGGGATGTAAAACTTGAGAACTTGGGTTCAAATCTTGACTCTAAAATTTACTTGTTGAGTACTCTTGAGCATGTTATCTGTTTCTGCCTCAGTTTTCTCATCTATAAAATAGAGATAACATTACTTCTCTCAGGGAGTTGCTGTGAGGGTTAAAAGAGAAAATTCATACAATGCAAGAATTTATCAGTTCTTGGAACATAATAAATACCAAAAAAAAATGTTAGCTATTATCAAAGGCCCCTCATTTTATGGATAATATAATTTAGTTTATATAGGTATAATATTTACATATACATAAACATTTTATATCTATATGTGTGTATACATTCTTCCCATAACAGAAATTGAGCAGTCAACATTCACTATAGCTTCACTGCTATAGCTTATCTCTTGCTACATAATAAAGAAGTCCAAACTTAGTGGTGAAATAAACAAAATTTAATATGTGCACAGATTCTGTGGATCAGCAATTCAAACAGTACACAGAGGAGATGGCTTGTCCCTACTCCATGACTGATGTCTGAAACCTCAGCTCATGAGGATTCAAATGGCTGGGGCTGGAATCATCTAGATAAGGTTTTTGTTTTGTTTTGTTTTGTTTTGTTTTTTTGCGGTACGCGGGCCTCTCACTGCTGTGGCCTCTCCCATTGCGGAGCACAGGCTCCAGCCGTGCAGGCTCAGCGGCCATGGCTCACGGGCCCAGCCGCTCCGCGGCGTGTGGGATCTTCCTGGACAGGGGCACGAACCCACGTCCCCTGCATTGGCAGGCGGACTCTCAACTACTGCGCCACCAGGGAAGCCCCTAGATAATTTTAATTCACATGTCTGGCACCTGACATGGGATGACTTGAAGACTGGGCCCAACAAGGACTGTTGACTGGAGTGCCTACAGATGGCTGCCCATGTGGCTTGGACTTCTCATAACGTGGTAGTTAGGATTCAAGATAGAGTATCCCAAGAATGAGTGTCCAGAGTTCAAGCATTCCAAGAGAATCGTACAAAAGCTGCATGACCTTTTATTACCTGGTCTTAGATACTACATAGCATCACTTTCAGTATATTCTGTTGCAGGAGTTGGAGATCTTTTTCCATAAAGTGTCAGACAGTCAATATTTTAGGCTTTACAAGCCGTACAGTCTCTTTTGCAACTATTCAGCTCTGCTGCTGTGATGTGAAAACAGACACAAACAATACATATACTAATGAACATGGCTGTGTTCCAATAAAGCTTTGTTTATAAAAGCAGGTAGAGGCCTACATTTGGCCCACCAGCCATAATTTACTGACCCCTGCTCTACTGTTTGAGGCCCTGGAAAGCCTGCCCAAATTCAAGGGACAATGCCCGCATCTGGATGGGAAGAATGGCAACGAATTTGAGACCCTGCAATAAAACCACTACGTATGGGATATTTCTAAGAGGACCTGTCTGCATACCTTGTTCCTCACATGTATGGTGGATATGAGGTATTGGGACATCTTACATTTCTCTAAGCCTGGGTCGAGGTCATAGTTGGAATCTGAACTCAATGACCTTGATTTCTGGAAAAATTGGTAGCTCTACTTATGATTTCCTAACATTCCTTACCCCAATAAATATACCACAAAAGATAGATTTCAAGAAAACAGTTGCTTTATGGCAGATTTTTATTAAGTCTCCATTGACTGAACTATTCCATTTTGGTTGGAAAGCATGATTTTTGTTTCTTTCCTAAAGAGATCTGTAACTTTTCAGATGTGGTATTTCATTCTACTGAGAGGATGATGTAGGTTTTTATAAACAGAAAAAGCAGGGCAGGCTGAGTTCACTCAGATCATACTAATGCTTACAGGAATAACCGGAACTGGAACACAGGCTTCCAGGTTTTCCTGTCCTGTGCTCTTTCCGGTAGGTGCCATTGTCTGCTGGGGCTGGCAGTAATAATTTTTGACCTTTACCTCTCTACTCTATTGTGATTTTGGGCTTTGTTAGCTTTCTTATGAGTTTGTACTAAATTGTGTCCATAAAGTAGGCTGAATTCCTCAGGGAAGGATGATAGCTGTTACTGCGTTATTACTGCAAATGTTGTATTGGTTACCTTTTTTTCTTTTGTCCAGCTGTGTCCTGAACTTAAAAGATATATTACCCAAAATGAAAGATGTGCATGTGGTGGAAAACACTAATTTAAAGGATGAAAATTCCTGATGATTGCTTCAGTCAACCCTTAATACACACTGAGCTTCATTAGTAAATAGACAACTCTCAGATCTTTCCCTTGGAAGAGAGAGCATAATCAGGCTTTGTGTTGATTTTGCATTCTGTTCTTTAGAGACAGAACAAATTAGAATAATTGGCTGGTACAGGGAAAGCACAAAGAACTTTCTTATATTTTTGTGATGCATCCCTTAATAAGTGTTGAAAATGAGACTAGAGGTAAGAACGAGAAACTCGGAAGGGCAATGGGGGGAGGATATTGTTTCTTTGAAAATATTCTTTCAGTGTTGGCCCAGAAGAAATATGAAGCTGAGGAAAATATTTTTTTAAAAAATGATGATTTTTGTGTTAACGATGTGAGTGTGGAATTAGTAAGAATCGGGAAGCAAGCATCCTTTTCCACCAAGGACTTGGGAGCAAATGAAACCATAAATACTCCCTGCTCCTGGAAACCCTTTTGGAGCAGTAATCAGAGAAGGGTAAAGGCAGTGCCTCAGGGCAGAGGTGTTCAGAGCAAAGGGCTAGGAGGAGAACAAAAGGAGAGTGGATGTGTTTAGAGCTGTCATTTTGAAATTTACCTGCTTCTGCCTCAGTGCTGCTTTGCCAGCGTGTTGGTCCAGTAGAAATCCTCAAAGCAGGAGCAGCTGTGTTTTAAAATAATAGGATTAGAGCAAGTGACTTTAATCCAGGTCTCTCTAGCTCCAGAGTGTGAGGAAAGAGTGAGGCCACAAGGAATTGTTCACTGGGTAAATTTTCCCCAAACCTCACTAAGAGAAATTGACCACTGGATTATGTGCCTTGAAGGAAAGCAAAAATGTTGAAAGCAAAGAGTGTGGAGCTTGTTTAGAAAGCAAAAGCTGTATCACTTGGTCACCTGCTGATGATAATAGCATTGGCTGAGACCTGACCATTTACAACGAAGGCACTTCTGTAGGTAGTAAGTTCCAGGAGGGCCCGAACTGAGTATGTGTGTTTCAGCATTTAGCATGGTTTAGCATCTTAGAGCCCGGTACATTATTGGCATATTAGACTTAAAAATGAATATTTTCAGATTGTTTGAATGAGTGGATGTGTGTGATTCATATCCTATTTGCAGGTCCTTACGCCCTACAGTGGATTTTCAGTGTCAGATTGTGAAAGTATTTATGATGGGGATTGGCATTGTTCCCCATCTTATGGATAAAGATTACACATCATAGGACTTTATATTGATATCCCAAAAGCCTCATAGGAATTAACAAAAAAATAAAATTGGATTCTGTATAATTTCTAATTTGTAAGCTGGCCAGAACACTGGTATTTCAGCCAGTCCTTTGGTAGTTCCGATGACGTCCCCATGATCACCCAGACATAATCAGAATGGCTTTAGGATTTGGGAGCCAAAATATTCCTCAGTATTTACTGCTTTGCTAGTCCATTTTAGAAAATGGACTATTGAAAAAATAGCTTCAGACACAATATGGCATTTTATGATTTAGCATGAAATCTGAGAAATATAGAGGTTATCTGAAGCCTGCAATGGTAAAGTTCCCTCTGTTATTGAAGTTATTGTCTTTAAACAAAGATTCTACATCAGTAATGCTATACATATGTATATATTTTTTTCATGATATTCAGGTTAATTTCCTGTTCTCTCTAAGGAAGTAATGGGCTGGTTGGTATGAGAGATGGTGTGGCTTCCAAAGGTGAAAAGTAGCATTTTGTTGTAATTTCTACCTACCTAAGGATGGGAGAGGCCCAGGACACTGCAGTCAGTATATTATGTGGAGCAGGTTATATTGTGGTTTATTTATGAACTTTTACATGTTTATTTTCTATGCAAGTTTGTGTGCTCTTTTTTGAGTTTTGGTAGATAAGTGTTTTGTAACTTTGGAATACTTGGAGTTATGTATATATAACTTTTATATATATATATTTTAACGTAGTAGTTAAAGCCGTGGAGAGTGTATTAGTCTACCTAGGTTCAAATTCTGGCTTTACCCTATGGCTTCCCTGTGGCTTCCTCTCCTTATCTATTAGAAAAGGAGTATAGTAAGACTTCTGTGATGAGTTACAATAATGCCTGGCATATACTAAGTGCTATTTAAGCATTTGCTATAATGATTATGTATACTTGAAGGCAAGGACCTTGCCCCTTGATTGTCTCTGTATTCCTAATGCTTAAGAATTCCTAGGGCTTTTATAGTGCATTGTCTTAGAATAGAGATAGCTCAGTATAGTTCTTGTCACTGTAAAGTACTGTTATGTTGAAAGTCTTTGCTTGTGTACTAATCTATGACATATCTGCTGAGGACAAAGAAAGGAATAGTTTTAAAACTGTATGATTTAATGCCTTTATTATGTAATTATAAAACTAACAAATGATGATGGTAGAAAATTTGAAAAACTCCTAGACAAAATAGAGATCAATAAAATTTGGAGTAAATTTCAGAGTGTAAAGTTGTCCATGAATATTAGTGCTTTCACATTTTCTAGGACTTTAAGTAGACTCTGCTTCTTAAGGGTCTATTCATGATATTTTATTTTAATGATGTTTTCATCATGGGGACACACACAAATCTGTTAAAAAAAGAAAGACATGTAAATCACTGATGTTTCAGATAGCCACATGAAATAAAGTGGGAAAGGTCAACAAGCTGAAAGAATGTGGAGTAGCATCTCCTTAATTGCTTACATAATTCTCATAATTACCTCTTTGTGGATAAAATAATTAATGGGGAATCTAATTCAAGAAAAATGTATGAACTTCACACCTTCTTGAAGCCAAGTATTTCTTTCCACAAAAGGTTACTTTCCACACCATGATTCCTTATTACCTGACAGGGAAAGAGTATTGTATGGCAAAGGGTCTTCCCGAAGGAGGGTGCTTCCCACACTCATTGTCATAAATGACTTCGGAATTACTGTTGCTGTATTACCAAAATCTTAAACTAGGATATTTTTGACAAATGCGGTCCTTGGTTAATTTTTAGAGCTACAAACTGTCAGATGGCTCTGAAATAACAATTGTCTGGCTATTCTTCAGGGTGATCACAATATGGTAATGACCTTGAGGTATCACTAAAAAGCAGGAAGGTGTGAGTCTTCCTTTGGTTCCAGAGTGAAGTGCTAGTTGGAGTTGGAGTTGGAAAAGAGGCCAAAATCCAAGTGATAGAGAAGGAAATGTGAGGTCATTAGTGAAAAACCAGGTTGAAGTTAAGGTGAAGAGGCATGAGGAAATGGTCAACTGTTACAGTATTACAAAGATCATCAAGAAACATATCCATGAATGCAGTTTGTATTGCAGTCTGCTGAAAAAGAGACGAATATCCTGGCCTGGACTTCATGGAGATTATATTTTATTGATTCTGATAATGGATTATTGTTGAAAAGGGCCTCCTATAAATTACAACCATGCAAAGGCAGCAAGATAATTTTTTTTTTTCTTTATGTATGTGTTTCTCATTTCTACTCACTTTCACACTTACCCTTTCTCTCTCAGGGGAAGAGAAAATCACAAAAAACAAAAACGTCAAATCTCAGCTATTCATTTTCAAAATATTTTTTTTTCCAAATTCCAGTGGAGGCAATAGTTTAACTGTTAAGATTTGTAAGCCTCAAAAAGCTAGATTTTTACAAACTGTAGCCAAATTTTATTCCATAAATAATAGCTTTGGAAAGAATATGTGATGATGCAAAGTTGGAAAAAGTTGGTTTTTCTTCCATAAATGACTTCACTGTGTTTGGGAGAAGAGGCAGAGAAGAAATCAAGGTAATCAAACATGGGGTGAGTTTTTCTGATAGGGGGCTCTAGTGCTTTAAAATAGACTAGATAATCCTAGGGATAATCTGAGGGTAGAACAGACCAATGCCTCATTCCAATCTGGTACCCTGGAAGAAAACAGTGTATTTCCTTTGAGGTCTTGAGAGGTTTTTCTTTTGCTTTGTTTTGGTTTTGGTTCATTTTGTAATCAACCTTATTAAGGTATCATTTACATACAATAAAATGCAGACATTTTTAGTCAGCGGTTCAGTGACTTTTCATTAATGAATACATTTGTATAACTACCACCCCCATAAAGATAGATAACAATTCTAAAACCCTAGAAAGTTTCCTCCTAGCCTTTTGCAAAAGTATCCCCACCTTCCACCCCAAGGCAACCACTGATCTGTTTTTTATCTTTAGAGATGAATTTTGCCCATTTTAGAATTTCATGTAAGTTGAATAATACAGTAGGCGCCCTTTTGATCTGGCTTCACTTGCTCAGCATATGGTTTTTGAGATTCATTCATGTTGGGATGTTTTAAACCAGGACTTTAGCCTGGGTGGCTGATTTTGTCTGAAGGCACCTATAGGTACATCTGAGTCTCTGGCATTGTCACTGTCCTTGGCTCAGTATTTTAAACTTTACTAAGAAGCACAGGGTAGAAGTAAGGAAGATCATTGTCAGTATAATGGAGGTGAAGTGGGTTCTGTTATATAATATTCTCAGCATAAATTGACCTGCTTGGAATCATTGTGCTGATAATCAACAAGGATATTCTTCCTACAAAAAACCTTGATACTATAAAACTTCTAAAGGACGCTGTCCTAGGACTCTTTTAGTTTTCATTTTTTGGGAAGCATTTCTGGAAAATTAAAATGCTCACAACCTGAAAGAAGCAGTTATTCACCTGAAGGCTAACTCTGCTAAAGTTGAGTTGTCCGACCTTTACATGCTGATAGAACCCAAATAGCCTTGCAAAACAATGCTGTAAGCATATAGATTATTTAAGATGGACGTGTGTATGCAGTAAAGTGAAAAAACAAAGAATCTTTGAGTTTCCATGGCTGGTTTTTTTAATTTTTTCATTTAAGTTTCTATAGCATATGCTAATAGTTCAGGGTTACCTCAGGGTAGTTTTAGGTCCACTCTACATAAATGTTGAAGTACTCCATACCCACCTTTTTTCTACCTTCCTTCTTTTCTTCCATCTTTCCTTTCTAACTTCTTATAATCCATTATACTTAATCCTGCATTTGCTGAGGTGGCAATTAGCGTAGGAAAATACTGTGAAAATTTGCTGTTCAGAATGCATGTTGACCAAATTCTATATTGAGAAAAGGTCTGAATTTACCCAGAGTAACCCTTTCTCAGAGTCTTTGAATAAACGCCATAGAAACTGGGCTATATATAATATCCTGACAGGTATGTAGAACTCATAGCAATAGCCCTAAAGAGCTTACCTAGCATAGATGCATATGAATGCATTTAATGATTGTTTTATTGGCAGCAGTGCCAACATACACAGTCTGTTTTATATCATTCTCATTACCTGCTGTTTACCACTGTATACATTGCTAATGGTGTGGTTTCTATGGCTTGTGAATTTCACGGCCAAATAATATGAAATTCATTGTACACTTTAGTGTAGAAGATGGAGACTCCATAGATTTTCGTGTGCTCTTTCCCCCTTTGGAATGTATTACACTGAGATCAGGCAAAATAATAAATTTATTTCAAATGTGCTTGATAGCGAAACATCAATTAGGACTAAAGGGCAACATTTCTTCTCCCAGCAACATAACAGTTTTTAAAGACTATGCCATTGAACGTGGAGTTACTGAACATGGGACTCAGTTCACTGGGATCCCTTCTTAGAAAAATAAAGGAAAACTTGAATTGGATTTGTGTGGCTTATTCAAGTAGTAACTTACCAGCTACACCTTGGTTAACTTAATTTGTCACAGTCGTTTGGTATTTTATTAACTCTTTTCCCCTTCTTCCCCCGACTCTCACGAGAACGGATCATGAGTATCTTAAAACATACTAAGTCGTCTTCCGTCCCTGTTAATCTAACTACAAAAGCACACTTTCCTTATCCAATGTAACTTACTGTGTTTTAGAGTAACTGTGGTTTTAATTCTCTACAAAATTAAAAGCAGCAAAGAGAAACAGTTTCAAGGAGCCACCACATTGTAGAGCTTTAGAAAGAAGACTTTAGAATTAAGGACAAATATATCATTTTATAGCTAAAGCACCTGAGGCCTAAAGTAGGCAGGTAACCATCGAGGTCAGGGAAAGGGGTTGAAGATCAGGTTTCCAGCTGAGAAAGAGTCTAGAGGGACTCAATCTGAGCAGGTCAGAAACTGAAATGAGACCACTGATGTTCTGGGAAGGCTGGCATCTGGCCTTGAGTGTGGGATTCGGACAGGGAGTGGGCCCGGGGGGGAACTGAGCTTCTGCAGTAGGCAGAGAAGTCCACCTCGTCTCCGGAAAGTGACATTGACCTCAGGGTGTTGCGGGGAAAGAACAATGAATTCCAGTCCGCCTGAGAAAGCAGGCCAATCTGATTAACTCTGAATTTAAGCTTATCTCAGATACTTCTTGAGAAAGAACTTGGACAAGAGCAAGTCCAGCGCAGCCTCTTTAAATCCATGCCCAGTATTTTCTGGGGGAGCTGCTTAAACCCCCCAATTGACTCCAGTATTTTAATTTCACTCTGTATTTAATTCCGACAGTTCTATGATTGATTATTTAATGGGCAAATAAGTAGGGTCACAAAAGAGTGTGAATGTATTTTACAGGATGAGGATGGGCGGGGTGGAGCAGTCTGGAATAGGACACCAATAAAAAAGGATCTTGGTAAAGAAGAACGTCTATTAGAAATGGAGAGGAATTCGCAAGGAAATTAGTGCCTGACACCACGCCCTACTCTCTGTGTGTTTAGAAGCTAGTTTCTAATTTTATTTTCATAGGAGATCTCCCTGTGATGAATTGTCTTTTACCTCCACACTATTTATCACATGGGCATATTGTGAAGTTTGTGTGAGAGAAAGCAAGTATTAGAATTTGTCTTGCAAGCAGCTATAAACATTATCTGGAACCAATCTAGGGTAGAAGGAAAAGGAAAGGAAGGTGGAAACAAAGGGGAAAGACAGCTAATGATGCTGGAGTCTCTCACTGGGATTTGTGGTATCTCTTTTTGAAACTAAGTACAGAAAGTCAGAACTTGACTGATTGTTTCTTGATCACGGTTTATTTTCATTTTTGTTTTTTTCTTGCTCTCTCATCAATTATTCCAGCCAATATTATGTCGTTTTCAGTAAGCATGCCTGTCTTGTTTCCATTCACATTATTTATGCAAATGTTGACTGAACTGATGACCCCGAGTTATCACGGAAACATTAGATACACCAGTGGATACATTTCTTAATTTTAGAAAAAAATTACTGAGTGAAGGTTAAAATAACTCTTCTTAAATTTGTCATATAAAAAAATTCTCCTAACATACAATACCTCATTGCCTAATAATGCCAGATAAATGAAGAATTCCTGCGTATTCATGAATGCGGGCTAGTCTGTATATTTTTTGGCAGGTATGACCGTTACCGAGGGTAACGACCTAGTTTGCTGGCCATGTCCTGTGTCCTAGAAAGTTGTAGTTTCTGTTTTCTTTCAGTTGGTCCATTGGATATCAGAAGTGAATTTATAAAATTATACTTCCCTTTACACTTACTTTGCTTTTTTTTTTTATTTACTTGAAGTATAGTTGATTTACAATGTTGTGTTTCAGGTGTACAGCAAAGTGATTCAGATATATATATTTCTTTTTCAGATCCTTTTCCATTATAGGTTATTACAAGGTTTGAATACAGTTGCCTGTGCTATACAGTAGGACCTTGTTGTTTATCTATTTTATGTATAGTATACACTTACTTTGTGTGATCTAGACTGGTCAGACCACATGATTATTTTTACTTCTGATATAATTTTTTCAGGTACAACCTCAAATCTTTGATGAGAAGATATTTTAAAATAAGTTTAGCATGTGTGTGCTCTAAATCCAACAGTAGTTATTAGAGATATGATTTTGCACTTAGGTATTCCTCTCTTTTTTGTTCTTGGCCAACCAATTGAAAATTAGTTTTTATTTTCTGGTTGGTTTGCTAGATGTTTATGACTATAACAAAAGTCTTAAATTTTGTCTCATATCTTAAAACACAATCTGAATTAGCAGTGGATATTGTGCTATACATAGGGGCTGTGATATAAATATAGTTTCTAACTTCAAAAACATATAACCTAGAAGGGAACACAGACACATATGCAGCAATTATGGCAACTGCATTTGTTTACTAAGTGAAATATTAGTGAGATGGATAAAGTGCTAGCAAGCCTTGAACAGCCAAATCAGCTTCAAAAATAGATGTGCAGTTCTTTAAAAATCTTTTTAACATTTTTCCAGCTACATGTAGAATATAACTTACTATAAAAACGATATGGGTTTTATTTTAAGCAATTTAGCATTTTGACATCCTCATAATGAAATTAAATCCAGAAGGAGGTTTCTCTCCATGATCTCTTGAAATGGTCCTTGATCATCCACAATATTTACCATAATAACAAAGGTGGTACCAAGGGCAGGAAACTCCAACATTATTAAAGTTTCGTAAAGCAAAGTGAATTTTAAGAATATAATGTCCCCAAACTGACAAAGGTCTTGAAAAATAATTTCAAGGGAAGCATAAATTATTTTCTGTTTGTCAAAGGGCAAAAGTATTTAGGTTGAGTTAATGAATGGTAGAGTTTTTGAGTGGAGAATGTCCTTAACATATTATGTAGATCTATACTGTCAACAGATGCTAGCCATGTAGCAGTATTTATATTTAAACAAGATTAAAAATTCAGTTCATCATTTGCATTTGCCATACTTCAAAGATGTTTATTAGCTCCATGTGGCTATTGAATACTGCATCGGATAGTACAGGTATAGAATATTTTCATTATCACAGAAAATTCTGAGCAATACTAAAATTATACACAGATATTCACAGAGAAGGCAACAAAGTCTCAAGGAAATAATATAACTTCCCCAAGGTCGCACAGCTGTGTTTTTAAAGAAACACAGAACGACACAAAGGAAACAGTAACAGAGGCATTAAAGAAACCCAGTAAGTTTCTGGAACAGTCAAAATAGGGTTTAAAAGTGCATACTTAGCTGTTAGCAGGGCTGAAGCTCTTCATGGTTGGTAAGATCTACCTGCCTGAATTTGGACATTTAGCATTTTATGCAGTGAATTAAAAGCAAAAATCATTTCAGCGAACGGCTGCCAGCTCCATATTTTTAGCCACTGCCGTGCTTCCAGGTTATGTTTATCACTTTCATGTACAGGGCACCACTGTGAAATGTGATGGTTTATCTGACCCCAGAGAAATCAAGAAATCTTGGGGGAGTTGTGGCTGTATTTGCAAAGATTGATTTTTAAATTCATCATGCAGACTGGCCCTGTTTTAAAAGGGATTCCTGCCATCACATAATCAAAATGTGAACTCTCTTCTCACCTTGCAAGTCAAAGATAGTTCCTGCATTTTTATTATTTCGTTGAAATCCAAATATTATTTTTCTATTCTCTAACTTGTTTTCATCACAGTGTGATCAACTATTGCCAAGGAAGGAAAGGTTAGATTTATCATCAAAGTTTGCTAAAGGCCCCCTACGTAATTGAACCCTCAGGAGAAACAATCCTTATGTATTCTTTCTCTGTTGTTTCAATATCTTCGTAAAGAGTCATTTCAATATGTTTGGTTCTGTAGCAGAGGTTCTGTGAAGTGCTTATCTTCCTCAGAGGTCCTGTGGGTAAAGATGGGTAAGGAGAGAGAGGGAAGGAGGATAGAGAGAGGCTCAGTGCTGAGATAAGGACAGTGTTCTAAAGCCTCCTGGGGCTGGGGGTGGGGTGCACAAACACCCACGACTAATCCAGACAGAAGCTGAATAATCAAGGGGATGACCACTGTGAAGTCATGTGGTCACCTCTCCCTCTAGAAATAAACATTGCCCTCAGGAAGTCTCCACCCGCCCCAGAAGAGCATTAGGAAGGTCTGGAGAGGGGGATTATTGGCAGAAATGGAAAAAGCAGGTTGAAAGGATTAGCCTGGAGCAGAGAGACCAAGAAACCCAAACCAGTAGAAGGAAGGCAGACTTTTCATGGACGTCTCCAAGCCCAAGTTTTCATGGACGTCTTTTCATGAACGTCTCCAAGCCCAAGTTCTGGGAAGCACAAGTCAAAGAGTGCTCATTTAACCTCTTTGGGCCCCCATGGGAGTGGAGGAAGACTGGACAGAGAGGGAGAAGGGGCCATTGAAGATACAGTATTTACTATGGGATTTAAATCCTGAAAGGCCTCCCAGTAGCTTCAGATCTGCTCAGGAATCCTTCATGTCCTGCTGGTTCGCAGCGAGTGGCTCACAGCTTCAAGGCTTCCTCTGCCAGATGGAGAACTATTTCAAACATCCTGCTTCTATTTTGTACTGTAGCAATCCAGACAGGAAACCTGACCCCATTTTCAGGTTCTAAAGAAAAATTCTAAGTACCTGAAAGACCTAGAAACGTGGTGGCTTCTATTTAAGATGTGGAGATAGAGAGCGTATACCTGGACTTGGGTCTGCAGGAGCGCCAAATTGCACCAAGAGTTCCCTTTGTTTTCTCTCCCATCTCTGTTTCTCCTTCTCTCTCTGCTGGATTAGCCACAGGGACTCCAAGTTCTTCATTGTGTGGTCCTGGTACCAAGATTCTCCTGGGAATTATAAAGCTATTCACCTTCTACATCGAGCACTTCTTATTTTTTCCCCAGCAACGTAAGTCATCCTTAAGAGGAGTCAGGGTGCTAGCTCTTAAATATATTTTAGTCATCCCTTTGTACATTAAATGCTCTTTCTTGGAGACTGCTTCTGACATGGTGTTCAGCGTGCTCTCAGCTGGCCTCATTTGGAAGCCGATCCTGCTTCCAAATGCTGCCTGTTGCTGGCATCCTGAAGTTCTGCCCTGCCTTCCCCATCAGGTACAGTTCAGGAGCTGCCCACCTCAGGGTGATAGGTTATCTTCTAGTTGCTTTATTCCTTTTCCTTTTACATTTAGAGATATATCATTTGAATACTTAAACTTCTCTGTGACCACAGCTTTATTTGCAACCCACAGGTTTTGTTATGGCATATTTTCATTATCATTCAATTAATAAAATTCTAATTCCCATTGCAACTTTATCTTTGACTTACATAATGATCAGAAGTATGTTTTCAATATCCAACTATTTGGTAAAATATTGGTTATATATTTTTAAATTTCTTGCTTATTCTGAGTCTTGTTTTATAACCAGCATATAGTCAATTTTATAAACGTGCCATGTGTACCTAAAAATTTGCATATAATATATATATTCCATCATTGTTGGTGCAGTGTTTTATGTAAATGTAGGCCAAGGTTTTTAATGGTGGTATTCAGATCTTCTGTAATTTGCTGATTTGTTGTTGTGGTTCTATGTTACTGATCTAGGTAATTTTTCTATTTCTACTTAGTTTTTTGGAATTTCCCTTCGTATATTGCATTGAAGTTTAGATTTATACTATATTCCTTATAAAGTAACCACTGGTTTTTTTATCCTGCCTTATCGCCAGTGATACTTTTTGCTTTCAAATCTATGTTAACATTAAAAAAAAATTCTTCAATTTTATTTATTGTTGTTATGACATAATTTTTTCATCCTTTAATTTTCAGTCTGACTCTTGTCTCTTGTAAGTGGCATAGAATTAGGTTTTTTTGTTTGTTTCAATAATCTTTGTCTTTAATAATAATCTTTAATTTGAGTATTTACAGTTAATGTATTTTCTTATAGACCATTTACTCCTTGTTTACTATTTGTCCCACCTTGTTATGTTCTTTTTGCTCTTCTTTCTTCCATTTAGATTCTTCAAATTCCATTTTCCCTTGTATTAGCTTGTTACTTTTACATAAGTAGCAGTTGCACATGTACCATGACTTATTAGCTCTTTTACTGCTTCTCAAGCAATGCTGAGATCTTAAATTTCTTCTACTACTTTTTCCTCTTCCATTTGTTTTAATGCATTCTGATTTTTGATATATTTTATTATTACTCTTTTGTGCAGTTAGATTTTATTTAGATTTATCCACTTATTTATCCTTTCTGTTATACATAATTCCTTTATAAAGTCCTTATTTTCATCTGTGATAAATTTCCTTCTGCCTGTGGATCTCCCTTTACAATTTATTTCAGTCAGTTCTGATGAGAACATATTCTCTAAATTTTGTTTGTTGGCAAATTTCCTTATTTCATCTTTCCTTCCAAACAACATTTTCTCTGCCTCTAGAATTCTCAAAGGACAGTTATTTTCTTTAGCACTTAAAAATGTTATTCCATTATTTTCTAGTATCCAATCATTTTCGTTGAGAAGTAAGCTGTAATCTTAATCCTATTGTTCCTTTGAAAGTAGTATCCCTCTTTTTCCTCTGGCTAGTTTTAAGATGTTCTGTTTTTCTTTGCTATTCATGAATTGTACTGTGGTTATCTTAGGTGTGGTTTTCTTTGTACTTACTCTTGTTGCATTTTTTTAGTGCTTATTGAATTTATTGCTCGATACATTCTTTTTAGCTTTAGAGAACTCTCAGCTGTTATTTCTGAAATATTGTTTTCATCCCAATCTCTCTCTCCTTTTATCTTTGGACTCCAATTTAAATATATGATAAAGATATTTACTGTGGCCCATATGTCTCAAATGCGCTTTTGTGTACTTTATATCCTTTTTGTTTTCCATGCTTTTTTTTTTTTTTTTTTTTTTTGCGGTACGCGGGCCTCTCACTGTTGTGGAGCACAGGCTCCGGATGCGCAGGCTCAGCGGCCATGGCTCACGAGCCCAGCCGCTCCGCGGCCTGTGGGATCTTCCCGGACCGGGGCACAAACCTGCGTCCCCTGCATCGGCAGGCGGACTCTCAACCACTGCGCCCCCCGGGAAGCCCTGTTTTCCATGCTTTAGTCTTAATATTTTTACTATTCTGTCTTCCAGTTCACTTACCTCTCTTTACATGTGCCCAATCCACTACTGAGTTTTAAATTTAGTATAAGTTTAATTCTATCAGTTCAACCAGTTTATAGCTTCCAGTTATCTAGTTAAATTCTCCACCTTGTCATCTATTTTCTTGAACTTGATAATATTTACCAAAATATGTATGAACTTAGGTCACCTGTGATTCTGATTCTGTTTTTTCTTTTTTGGCGGTACGCGGGCCTCTCACTGTTGTGGCCTCTCCCGTTGTGGAGCACACGCTCCGGAAGCGCAGGCTCAGCGGCCATGGCTCATGGGCCCAGCTGCTCCGTGGCATGTGAGATCTTCCCAGACCGGGTCCCCTGCATCGGCAGGCGGACTCTCAACCATTGTGCCACCAGGGAAGCCCCTGTTTTGATTTTTATTCTAATTCTCCTTTTCTTGGTAGTCTTGATGGTTCTTCAGTGAATACTAGACTTGGGATATGACAAGTTGTAGAGAATCTGAATGGCATTACAGTTGCCCTTTGAACAACCTGGGTTTGTTGAACTGTACAGATCCACTTATACATGGATTTTTTTGCAATAAGTAATACAGTACTGCATGATCTGTGGTTGATTGAATCCTCAGATTCAGAACCACAGATAGGAAGGGCCGACCACAGAGTTATATGTGGATTTTTGACTGCACAGGGAGTCAGCGTCTCTAACCCCTACATTGTTCAAGGGTCAACTGTATTTTTTTCAGGAGAGAATTTCCTATTCTCAGGTAGGGAGCAGAGGGGAAGATCACCTCAGTCACTGGACAAACTGCATACTCATTTTCCTTCTTTATAAGGTTCAATGTAGATGTTGCATCAACTTTCCTAACACACACACACACACACACACACACACACACACACACACACACACAGAGACTTTCAGTGTCCTAATTCATATGATTAGTTTTCCATTGGGCCACAATTCTTTGATAGGTTCTGAACCCCTGTTTTGTCTCTTCAGCATTATAAGCCAACTAAACCTTTGACTTAGTTAGCTTTTGACTTCTGCTTTGACTTCAGTTAGCTTTTGCTTGACTTCTTAGCATCTTGCCTTGTCTACCTATTATACATGGAAAATACTGCAAGGGAACACTTGCTGAATCCAGCTCAATCCTATGAATCTTTACTCTCTCTGGGATTTTGGTCCTTAAAATTCTAGCTGCCTTGTTATTCTAAATTCCAACTCTGGTTTCCTTAGTCCTATGACATTGTCCTAAGATCTACTGGCATTTCTGCCTCTTAGGAGCCACATTTGGTTTCTCAGACTTTTGCTCTTCATCAGTGGTTTCTAAGTGACTGGGCTAGAAACGCATGTGCAGAGTATTGTTCTCACTTCATTGAGTTTCTTTCTCTGTTTTACTTTTCTAGGTCATGGCTACCTCAGTAGCTTTCTAACGCTCACAGTCAAATGTTGCTTACAATTTATCTGGCCTTTCTAGTATGTTTTCCTAAGGTAAACTGATACAGTTGGAAACAGAAGTTCTTACCCACCATTTAAAAAATTCTGTTTTGTCTATGAATTCTTTGTTCTGTCCCATCTTCTGTCACTTTTTCCTACCAAAAATTCCCATTCTCACAGATAATTTTAAGGTTAAAAATTGTTATTAAGGTAATACGTTAATTTTGAAAGGAATTAATTTTGCTTTGAACAAGAACACAGATTGGTGAATGGGATATGGAAAATTCCTTAAGAACTTTTTCATCTCTAAGAGTAGTATGCAACCATCTGTACCATAATAAGTTTGTCAACTATGGAAGAAAGCAGTCTTTATAAAATCAGCATTACTCAATAACAATCTCAAAAACTGCTGCACTTTCCTGCTCATGCCACCAATTTCCAAATGTTCAGAGCAGAGAATTGTGGGATGGGATATGGAGAAATGGCCTGTCATAGTAACTATAAATATTGGAAGAATGAAATTATAAATAGTTTTCTATGAATATATTTGAAGTATTTGTTCCTAAAGAACTTCTAGAATAAGACTCAAAAATTTAACATAGAAACACCTCTTGATAGGTATGAAACTCAGTAAAATTTATCTCATAATAGTTTTTTCTTTTATGTGATTCTCAGATTCACACAAAATTATTTTTATCTGGACTTCATAGATCTTCTTATATTTACTATGGGATCAGTCACCCTACGTTTTTGAAACGTGGCAAAACAGTTAAAATTGGAACATTTCCCAAATCCAGGGCATATGACCTACATTTGTGTAGAAGGCAATATTATATTTCTGTCTAGTTCTGGGGTAAACTTTTTCATACCTGCCAATCTGATTTGACTAATGTATTGTTTTTACAGTGCATTAGTGGAAATTAAATGGTAAATTCAGTCAAACAGTCATTTCATACATCAAAAAGGAAAATCAGTCAGCACAACTGTCTGACTGAAGTGAATGAAGAAAACAACTCAAGGCAAACAACTGTCCCAGTAGACTTGTATAAATACAGTAGTGGTGTCGTGTGCAGAATTAATCTTTCCTCACCCTTAACTGCAGAACACTCTGCCGGCCAATTCAGTCACTCAAATGATACTGAATTATAACATTCCAGTTTCATGTACTCTCAGTAGATGGTGACTGCCCTTTCTTCTCCTTCATCTGTCCATCAGTGGAGAATGTCAGAGCAGGAGAATAGTAATATTGGCATATTGTAACGTACTGTCCTGAATTCTACAGCTTCAAAATTCTTAGGCTAACTCAATGATCTCAAAGAGTCTGGTGCAGAAAGGATATGTGAATTAAATCACAGACCATTGGCTGGCCCTTGCAGCACTAACATCCCTTATTCCTGGTTCTAATATATCACAAAATACTCAAGAGGAAATTTTTGAGTGGTCAGCAGAAATATGGCTCCAAAGCAGATACGTGGAAAAGAAACATTGTCATCTATGATCCACTTTAAAGCTGACTTGTCCTTTACTCATAAACCAGAATCAGTGTGAATTCTCTTCTGCTAAATGTTAGAGAATCTGTTGGAGGAGTGTGACCAATTCTTTTGAATTTTTTTACTCTCTAACTTTTTTTTTTAAACATCTTTATTGGAGTATAACTGCTTTACAGTGGAGTGTTAGTTTCTGCTTTATAACAAAGTGAATCAGCTATACATATACATATGTCCCCATATCTCCTCCCTCTTGCATGTCCCTCCCACCCTCCCTATCCCACCCCTCTAGGTGGTCACAAAGCCCCTAGCTGATCTCCCCTGTGGTATGTGGCTGCTCCCCACTAGCTATCTATTTTACATTTGGGAGTGTATACATGTCAATGCCACTCTCTCACTTCATCCCAGCTTACCCTTGCCCCTCCTCATGTCCTCAGGCCCATTCTCTACATCTGCATCTTTATTCCTGTCCTGCCCCTAGGTTCTTCAGAAGCTATTTTTTTTTTTTTTTAGATTCCATATATATGTGTTAGCATATGGTATTTGTTTTTCTCTTTCTGACTTATTTCACTCTGTATGACAGACTCTAGATCCATCCACCTCACTACTAATAACTCAATTTAATTTCTTTTCATGGCTGAGTAATATTCCATTGTATATATGTGCCACATCTTCTTTGTCCATTCATCTGTTGATGGACACTTAGGTTGCTTCCATGCATGTCCTGGTGATTGTAAATAGTGCTGCAGTGAACATTGTGGTACATTCTCTTTAGGTTTTTGGGGTTTTTTTAACATCTTTATTGGAGTATAATTGCTTTACAATGGAGTGTTAGTTTCTGCTTTATAACAAAGTGAATCAGTTATACATATACATATATCCCCATATCTCCTCCCTCTTCCGTCTCCCTCCCTCCAACCCTCTCTATCCCACCCCTCTAGGTGGTCACAAAGCACCGAGCTGATCTCCATGTGCTATGCGGCTGCTTCCCACTAGCTATCAGTTTTACATTTGGTAGTGTATATATGTCCATGGCACTCTCTCACTTTGTCCCAGCTTACCCTTCCCTCTCCCCGTGTCCTCAAGTCCATTCTCTAGTAGGTCTGTGTCTTTATTTCCGTCTTGCCCCTAGGTTCTTCTTGACCTTTTTTTTTTTTTAGATTCCATATATATGTGCTAGCATACGGTATTTGTTTTTCTCTTTCTGACTTACTTCACTCTGTATGACAGGCTCTAGGTCCACCCACCTCACTACAAATAACTCAGTTTTGTTTCTTTTTATGGCTGACTAATATTCCATTTGTATATATGTGCCACATCTTCTTTATCCATTTATCTGTCAATGGACACTTAGATTGCTTCCATGGCCTGGCTATTGTAAGTAAAGCTGCAATGAACATTGTGGTACATGACTCTTTTTGAATTATGGTTTTCTCAGGGTAAATGCCCAGTAGTGGGATTTCTGGGTCGTATGGTAGTTCTGTTTTTACTTTTTTAAGGAAACTCCATACTGTTCTCCATAGTGGCTGTATCAATTTACATTCCTACTAACAGTTCGAGAGGGTGCCCTTTTCTCCACACCCTCTCCAGAATTTATTGTTTGTAGATATTTTGATGATGGCCATTCTGACCAGTGTGAGATGATATCTCATTGCAGTATTTTTTTGTTTGTTTGTTTTTTTGCGGTACGTGGGCCTCTCACTGTTGTGGCCTCTCCCGTTGCGGAGGACAGGCTCCGGACGCTCAGGCTCAGCGGCCATAGCTCACGGGCCCAGCTGCTCCGTGGCATGTTGGGTCTTCCCAGACCGGGGCACGAACCCGTGTCCCCTGCATCGGCAGGCGGACTCTCAACCACTGCGCCACCAGGGAAGCCCTCATCATAGTTTTGATTTGCATTTCTCTAATGATTAATGATGTTGAGCATTCTTTCATGTGTTTGTTGGCAATCTGTGTATCTTCTTTGGAGAAATGTCTATTTAGGTCTTCTGCCCATTTTTGATTGGGTTGTTTGTCTTTTTGATACTGAGCTGCATGAGCTGCTTGTAAATTTTGGATATTAATCCTTTGTCTGTTGCTTTATTTGCAAATATTTTATCCCATTCTGAGGGTTGTCTTTTCATCTTGTTTATGGTTTTCTTTGCTGTGCAAAAGCTTTTAAGTTTCCTTAGGTCCCATTTGTTTATTTTTGTTTTTATTTCCATTACTCTAGGAGGTGGGTCAAAAGGGATCTTGCTGTGATTTATGTCATAGATTGTTCTGTGTTTTCCTCTAAGAATTTTATAGTTTCTGGCCTTACATTTAGGTCTTTAATCCATTTTGAGTTTATTTTTGTGTATGGTGTTAGGGAGTGTTCTAATTTCATTCTTTTACAGGTAGCTGTCCAGTTTTCCCAGCACCACTTACTGAAGAGGCTGTCTTTTCTCCATTGTATATTATTGCCTCCTTTATCAAAGATAAGGTGACCATATGTGCTTGGGTTTATCTCTGGGCTTTCTATATTGTTCCATTGATCTATATTTCTGTTTTTGTGCCAGTACCATACTGTCTATACTATACAATTCAGGTATAGTCTGAAGTCAGGGAGCCTGAATCCTCCAGCTCTGTTTTTCTTTCTCAAGATTGCTTTGGCTAATTGAGGTCTTTTGTGTTTCCATACAAATTGTGAAATTTTTTGTTCTAGTTCTGTGAAAAATGCCATTGGTAGTTTGTTATGGATTGCATTGAATCTGTAGATTGCTTTGGGTAGTATAGTCATTTTCATAATGTTGATTCTTCTCGTCCAAGGACATGGTATATCTCTCCATCTGTTTGTATCATCTTTAATTTCTTTCATCAGTGTCTTATAGTTTTCTGCATACAGGTCTTTTGTCTCCTTAAGTAGGTTTATTCCTAGGTATTTTATTCTTTTTGTTGCAATGGTAAATGGGAGTGTTTCCTTAATTTCTCTTTCACATTTTTTCATCATTATTGTATAGGAATGCAAGAGATTTCTGTGCATGAATTTTGTATCCTGCTACTTTACCAAATTCATTGATTAGCTCTAGTAGTTTTCTGGTAGCATCTTTAGGATTCTCTATGTATAGTATCATGTCATCTGCAAACAGTGACAGCTTTACTTCTTCTTTTCCACACTTTAACTTTTAAAGCAGGATTATTTTTCAAATAGTTTAAGGGTTACTTGAATACTATTATAAGGCTTGTTTGTATTTTTGAGTTGCCTATTTTCTAGAACAAATTTGTGTGCTTGAAATGCTTAATTGTAGTATATAGATAGCGCATGGAAAGCAAGCTAAATAGATGGCTTTTCTGCTTTGATAAAACTCTGCCTGTCTATGTAAGTAACAGCACACACTCCTCATGAAATAATGCGTCAGGAAGGAAGGAAAGGTAGTTTTCCTTAGTTTAAGTTTATGATACCAAAAAGGACTCTAAGAATAGCTTTGTAAAGAGGATCTGCATAAAACAGAAGTAACTCTAGGAAGGAAAAACCAAGTCTTGGCTAATATTATGTATTTTCTGATGGGCTCTTATTTTTTTGGTGGTGGAAAGAGGATATGGCAAAGATGTAGCCATAATAATATTGACATGTTACTTCAGGCTGTTTCCTGGGATGCAGGGATAACATGTGGGATAATAAAAGCACTTGGCAAAGGGAGTCAGCTGTCAATCATCCATCGCTCAGTTTGCGGAGTATCCTTGTACTTTTCCTCCTCCTCCTTGTTGCCTTTTGGCCATTTTATGTTTCTCAGCATATCTGAGAAGAAGGCAAGGTGAAAAAGAGTGGGTTAACTGTCAAATCAATCTAGTTTTCCATTTTGTAGTACCTCTCACAGTATGAGTATAGATAGAGAGCTTTAGAATAATGGAAAAGGAGAGTCTCTTGGATCAGTAATAGGCTCTTGATATTTGGGCAATCTTGTGCTCATTTAGGAAGCTAAATGGCAGTTGAATAGTGTAAATAATTAGAAGTGTGTAAACTTCTAATTCAGTAATTAATTAAATGCTCATTCGGATAATATACCCGGGCAAGAAAAAAATTCTTTTTTTTTCCCCTTGTCATAACATTAATGGACATTGGGGAGAATTTGTCTTTATCTCTCTATCCATCCAGATATAGATACATATTTTGGATTTTATAGATTTATTAGTCCTGTACGTGTTTTCCCTCAGATCTATTCCTTGTCCTTTTCTTTCTCTGCTGACCCCTATAAGCTACATATACAATGGCCCACTGTTAACATGGTTAGGTTTAATGAGAATCCCTGGTATGAGATTGCGGAGCAGGAGGAAGGGGGAAACCAGAGTATTCTTCTGTCTCCCTCTCTATCTTGATGGCATCTCTGGCAGCTGTGTCTTCAACTACGGGGCTCCAAGTCCTAAAAAGCCTGTCAGACAGGTGAACCTGGATGTTGTCTGGACTTTTGTGATATCACCTGCTTCCTTTGGCCCTCCAGCCTAAGAGCGTAGGTAGCAGTCTTCTGCTGGTGATAATCTCTGGATTGTCTTACATCCCTTGTTTGGTCTCATGGCTCTCCCATGACCTATGTAACCAATCCCCTGTACTAAATTCCCTTTATTCTTGCTTGAAAAATGGTTTTGTTTCCCTGGTTAGATCCTGGGATACAATGGATAGGGCAGTTTTTCTCATGACTAACTCACTAATCAGTGAATATCAACAAATGCCCAGTAACATTAATACCCTAATTTTACTAGATTATTAGCTGCATTGACTGTAATATCTCAGCCATCCTTAGAGTATCTCTCAGGTAGCATGATTTGGGGGATCTTGAGAGGGGTCATATGACCTCTCTACCAACTTCATAAATTCTCCTCCCAATGTCACATGTAAAATCATTTTTTAACCTCACAAAATCTGAGACATGGAGGGGGATTGTAACTACGGGACATAGTTTCTGGAATTAGATGCATACATTTAAAGCATCAATCACACTACTATTTGTTCTATGACAATATAAATATTTCAAATGTATGGTCTGTATGAAACCTGGTAACAAATAAATACAGTTTATAATCATCATCCCTATGAGATATGCTACTACCACATTCAATTTGTACTAACAAGGCATTTTTCCCCATGATATAACAAGAATGAATCATTACACAGTACTAGGGATACCAGTAATATCATAGATTTCAAGATTTTTTTTCATATAAATAAAATGTATTTCGAATCCAGACACAAACCACCAAGTTTTGCAAATGTACAATACCATCCAATAGTGGAAAACCCTTCCATTATTTTGTAGAAGAAATCTGAGGCTTCTACTACACCAGAAAAAGTGGAGAGAGACTTGGTCCTCGTTGGCAAAGGTCATCCCTGCCAATATTCTTTGATCAGAAAGGAATGATCCCTTCGAAGGTAGGAGGCATTCCAGAATATCATGATTTAGAATACACTCTCCGTAGACACAGCATAGTTAGAAATCCTGCTATGCATGGGTGCCATATTGAAGTTGTAACCACATTGCTCTTCTTCATCCTCAGTGACCTCACAATAACTTAGGATCAGATCAGCATTATTGGACCTTGACACTCACAGTGTCAACCCACTGATGTGCCAGTAAATGTTTCCCAACTGGCTCACTGTAAAAATGAAGTCACAATTGTAGTGTTTGACAATTTCTGTAGTGTGAATGCTCCCACCATGGCCAGTTTCAGGTTACCAATTTCCACCATACAAATTCAAAACAGGTAAACAACCTCAAGAAAGAGCATAGATAATAATAAAATGTAGTAAACTAAGGAAGTGATGAGTTTTGAGTATTCATTAACATTGTTTTGAAAAAAATTTATTTCACAGTAAGTTTATATAATCTAAATTTTAATAATGGCTATGTTTAACAACCCAAAATTCCTGAAAAGAAAACAACTGGTTCTTGCGAGAGAGTATGAGCTGTATTTAGCACACTATTGTTTGTCCTTCTCTTCTTAGAGTCTCTGAGTTGCCTCAACCTCCAAACACAAAGAGCCATTTAAGGATTGTCCTTATCATGGCCCACAGTCCACGGTATGTCTTCTTTCAAAGAAATGCAAAAAGAAGCCTGTTTACTATGCCCCTTCATATATGTAGAGCTGAGAACTACACTTTTGGGACTATGTCTCTGGAGGGAAGAGAATTGGGGATGGAGGATTGTTGGGAAGCTCATTTTTATGTTTTTATGAGTCTAGAGCAGCAAAACACAAAATGAAAATTTATCAGTAGAGTATTTGGCTACATAAAATTTTCACTAAGTCACCCCACTATGAAAAATGTTCCTTTTCCACCCAACCATTTCAGGGTATCACAGAGGCCTCACTTACGGTGCTCTCTAGTTAATGTAGATGGCAGCTACCATTGACACAGCTGCCCTTTCTGTGACATAGCAAGCTTGGCTCCCATCATCCTCTGGTACCCTCCAATTCTGCTGCTATCCAAAGCTTTTTCAATTCTATGGGACTTGGGGATCATCTTCAGAGTTAGCTCTTTTCTCTCTATTGTGCTCTGTAAAAGATGTCCTAGAGCCAAGTTGCCTAGCTCTGGAATAGCACAGATTGAACGGAACAACTGCTTTAGTTTCACATGTAGTCCTTCTGTTCTGTGGGACTAGATGCTAGGGTGGCTGGGCCCAGGCCATTTTGTAAAAGAGTCACTAATCTGTATCTAGTAAGCCACTTCTCTCTGATAATAATGTTGTTGCTTGACTTGGTCTACATTTAGGATATGTCTTTCTTAGCAGCTCTGTCTAACATCTTTGAAGTCTGATTCTATCATCTGTCCCAGAATATTCAGTTGCCATATATGCCTACATATGTCTTAATCCCAACTGTAGAATTGTTTCAACCTTTTTTCCAAGAAATTCTTGTGTTTCTATTAAAGAATGTGATACAGAAAGATATTTGGAAAGAGTAGCTTGCCTGTGATGAGTTAATGAGACCTGCCTGCCTGTGAAGGTTAATCTTATGTGTTAACTTGACTGGGCCACGGAGTGCCCAGATGTTTGGTTAAACATTATTCTGGGTTCTACAGTCTGAATGCCTGTGTCTCCCCAAAGTTCATATGTTGAAATTCTAATGCCCCAAGAGTGATAGTATTAGGCGTTAGGGCCCTTGGAAGCTGACCAAAGGGTCATGAGACTAGAACCCTTATGAATGAGATTAGTGTTCTTATAAGAGAGACCCCACAGAGATCCCTTGTCCCTTATGCTACTTGAAGATAAAACAGGAAGTCTGCAGTCCAGAAAAGTCTGCATCCGAACGTGTTGGCACTCTGATCTTTTGATGTACAGCCTCCAGAACTGAGAAATTTCTGTTGTTTGTTAAGTTGCCCAATCTATAGTATTTTCTTATAGCAGCCCACATGGATTAAGACACTATTTCTCTAAGGGTGTTTTTGGATGAGATTAAAATTTAAATCTGTATATTGAGTAAATCAGCCCCCTGTAATGTGGGTAGGCCTCATCTAATCAGCTGAAGGTCTGAATAGAACAGAAAAGCTGACCTTCCCCTGAATAAGAGGGAATTCTGCCACCTGATGTCCTTTGAACTGGGACGTTGACTTTTCTCCTGCCTTTGGACTCAAACTAAAACATTTGCTCTTCCTGGATCTCAAGCCTGCTAATTTTCAGAATGGAACATCATTGGCTTTCCTGATTCTCAGGATTTTGGACTCAGACTTGAGTCTTGAGTCTTCAGCTTGCTTACTCATCCTGTAGATATTGGGACTTCTGCACTTGTATAATCGTGTGAGCTAATTCCCTGTAATGAATATCTTTATATATAAATATATACATATATCTGTATACACACACATATATACATATCCTATTGGTCCTACTTCTCTGGAGGACTCTAATATACTGCCTGATATACTTAGTTTCGACTCTGTTAACCTCAGCACTCCACTACTGCACATGGTATACATATTTTTTGCATAACCATAATTTATTTATTGAATACATTTTTGAAATAGAGGGAAAGATACTATCTTTTTTTTTTTAAGACTTTTTTTGATGTGGACCATTTTTAGTCTTTATTGAAATTGTTACAGTATTGCTTCTGTTTTGGTTCTTTGGTTCTAAGGTGAAGTCTTAACCACTAGACTGCCAGGGAAATCCCAAAGATATTTTCTTTATACGTACAGCAATACAAGTTTTTTCACCATAGCCATAGATCCCAATGATTATTTCAATGAGCTGATTTAGTATTGATGAAAATGATGGAGAATATTTTTTAAACTCAGTTTTTCTAACTACATAATCATAAATCTTCACACTTAATCAGTTTACATGTTTGGAAAATTAAATGACTCTAAAGGAGCCTAAGTAGTTATTTATGTATACTGTACAAAATTACAGAGACAGGAAATTTGTTGATATTCCTTTAAGGTTCTTTTGAATTTCTAAAATATTTTATAAGATTTAGTTTACTTTGAAGTAGGATTAGCTTTTGTAAGTAAGAAATCAAAGTTCTGAAAGGAGGAGCACCAAACTAAAGGTCAGTTCTCTTAAAAACTAAGCTTGGCCCTACCAGTGATTAGCTGTTGAACCAGTTCACATCTGTGGATCTCATTTTCATTATGTATAATACAGGTACTGGTGATAACCAGATAATCTCTATGCTTTTAGTATTATGTAATCCATAGACAAGAGTGTGAGTTAAGGAGAGGTTTTCTTGATTCTAACTCATCTAAACTCATCTTACTAACTTGGGTTTTTCTCAACCTACTTCCAAGACCACAGAATGACTTCTTCCTCCAACCAAACGGCACTGGGGAAAAAATCTGATACTCATTTGTCATGTGTGTAAATAATTAAAATGGATTCAAATGTTATTAACTCTCCAGTTTTATATTTCTTTGCTTTGGATTATAACAAGAATGACATTTTTAGCTAAATGAATGAAACTCAAAAGTGGAATTTCAGGTGACAGAGTATAGTTTGGGACATTAGGAGTTTTCTTGACCATTTAAAGAACTTTCAGGGTGATTGTCTACTTGGCTTACCTATAACATTGAGAGAAGTGTGTACGATGTTACAGGTCAGGACTGGCCAAGAGGTGGGGGAACTGCTACCAACCATACGTCATTAATATTTAATCAGTTATGTGCTAGGCGTTGTGCTGGTTGATAGGTGTGTAGGGTTAGTGAAGATGGTGCATGGAGCTTACTATCTACCTGTACTTACTTGTGACCATGGAATCTACAAACTGATCAGAGAAATATTGAAGACTCGAGGCCCACAATGCCCTACATTGCATAACAGTCATCTATTCTTACTTGATAGAGTTTGAAACACTTTAAAACTGGAGGAGAGAGAGGAACAATTCTTTACATCTTACCTCAACCCTGAAGTATGTCCTCATTTTCTTACGTGTCCCTCCTGGTTTTTGCTTTAAGGAAGAAAGGGAACTAAAAAAAGTATTTCTGAGACATAGAGACAAATGAAAAAATAATATCAGTACATTCTGATAATTGATGCCTGAGACTGTGTAAATAGCTTTGAGATCAAATTTAACTGAAAACAGTGCAACAGAAAGTGAATAAGTACCAGCTGCCGATATTTATTTGACCCAAATATTCAGAGTCAAGGGCTGGACACTAATAATAATGTTCAAATTTATAATCAAGGTAAATACTTAGACTAGAGAAAATTCTTGTGTAGGACTTCTTTAGCCTCCTAAATTAATTCACCAAAACTCAAATACTACCCTTTATAACCTTAAAAATGAAAGCTTTACTTTTTAATAGGAAATCTGCATCTCATTGTAAAAATAGAACACTTCATTCCTGGCCTATACATATTTTCAGAAGCAGTAGTTTTTGGAGTGCTGAATACTTAGCATAAAGACATTGAGTCTTGAAAATTCATTTCAGGCATGAGAGACCTACATATATATATATAGATAGATACAGGACTATTAAAATGAAATAACCACTTCCTGGGAGCAAAAGTCTGTATGATGAAAACTCTCCAGAGTGATACCGTTTGCCTTATGTTTTGTGATCCTAAGTCTGCAAATACAAAAAAGATCGAAAAATGAGGGATAAATACAATTTATGGTGATTATTGATATAATTAAAGTTCCTGGTACTACTTAGGTCAATTATCAAGGAGCAGAGAGAATTTTACCAGTAAAACAGTTCTACCAGATTTATCAAATCTTTTCTGAAACTTGATCATTAGAGTATCCTACATGCAAACATTATTACATTTTTATTTTTGACATTTTCCTGCTTTACTGAGAAGTAAATGATGTATCAGACTGGTAATACAGAGCCTTAAGTTTGGTCCCAATTTGTGATTTGGAATAAGTCCCATATCTTATGTAAGCCTTCTATTGTAAAAGTAAAGCTTTCATTTCCAAAGTTTTAGAGGACAATATTTAACAATGGGTTTTGGTAATTAAGTTTATGAAGGTTAAATAAGTCCTATATAAGAATTTTCTCTAGTTTGAAGTATTGACGTTTGATGACAAATTTAGAAGGTGGACCATGACCCCAGTTATCAGTGCTGGGTGCTTTCTCCTCCACCAAGATACCTCTCACCTTAAAGATGAAAAGAGTAAAGTGTGTTAAATTCAGATTTATATGAACTGACACCTAGGAATTGTGACTTAGGCATAACGTTTGTTCATGAATGTAAACTGTCTCACAGAAGTGTGAGCAAATCCATGGTATTCAGATTGAGTTTAAAGTCAACCACTTGGAGGATATATTCCAGAGAGTTACATATGTTTGTAGATCAAATGATCTTCATATTTTTATGAATTTGGTGTGAAATGCTTACCTGATAGAGCCTCAAAAATTATCTGTGGTTTATGCAGGAGAACATAAGGGCAAAGTGGCAGACTAATGGACTAATAAAGTTTCATACTTTCCTGAGGTTGTTTGGGACGAGTTGGGACCATGTGGCCACTTCCCCCCCAAAATGAATGTGAAATGAGAATAATGCATATATCTTCAGGAACAAAGCAGCTAGGAAATAGATGTACCTTTCCTGTGGTCCCTTTTTCCAAATAAAAAATGAGGGGATCTCAAAGACCTAGCCAAGGACAGGATTCCTGAAGGCCATTAAACCAGGAAACCCCAACTGGACTTTACAGGATTCAGAACTATTATTTATTGTGTGAAGCCACTGAATTATGGAGAATTGCTGGCCATACTGAAATATTGCTTCACCTTCCTAATACAGAATTTGACTTTTTTTTTTGCCAATGATAGTACTAACTCAAGATACTTAAGGGCTGTTGAAGAATAACGCCATAAATTTGTTTGTGGTCTCTCAGTTTACAGGGTTTGCATTTGTGCTTTACAAAACCCTATCAAGTAATTCAGGGGCGCAAATTCATAAAAAATTTACTGGAGAAACAGGCTTAGGAAACTTCCCTTAGGACACACTGCGAATGAATGTCACAGTGCAGTGGAGACTTCCAACTCAGGCAAATGGATCGAAAGCCCACACTTTTCCAATGCTCTTCTGCTTGAAAAAGCCTAGAGTTAGTTGCTCCAAGGTATCCATGATGGATACAGATGCAATCTTGAGGTCCAGCTGCATTCTTCCTTCAAAGGTTTTATTGAAGTATATTATATGTACAGAGAAGTACAAATATCATAAATGTTTCACTCAAAGATTATCACAAATTAAGCACAACTAGGTACCCAGCATGCAGATAAAAACATAGTCCTCCATACTCCCAGTTACAAATTCCCTTCAAGTGTGACCATTTCCAGCCTCTGACTTTTAACCTAAAGACTAGTTTGACTGCATTCCATTTTATATAAATTTGACAATATAGTATGCATTCTTTTGTGTCTGGCTTTTTTGCTACATATTGTATTTAAGAAATTCACATTGTTGTGTGTAGTTGAAGATGATACCTTTTCATTGCTGTGTGTTACCTTCTTGTTTGTAAAAATCACAATCTATTAATCCATTCTGCTGCTCATGGGCATGTGGTAGTTTTCACTTTGGGACTTAGAAATAATCAGAGGCAGTTTTGAGTCCCATGTTTTTCTTTCTTTCTTTATTAAAACATCTTTATTGGAGTATAATTGCTTTACAATGGTGTCTTAGTTTCTGCTTTATAACAAAGTGGATTAGCTATACATATACATATATCCCCATATCTCCTACTTCTTGCATCTCCCTACCACCCTCCCTATCCTGCCCCTCTAGGTGGTCACAAAGCAACCAGCTGATCTCCCTGTGCTATGTGGCTGCTTCCCACTAGCTATCTATTTTACATTTGTAGTGTATATACTTCCATGCCACTCTCTCACTTTGTCCCAGCTTACACTTCCCCGTGTCCTCAAGCCCATTCTCTATGTCTGCATCTTTATTCTTTATTCTACGTCTGTTCTTTATTGGAATAAAGAACCAATAAAGATGGTTCTTCAGAACCATTTTTTTTTAGATTCTATATATATATATGTGTTAGCATACAGTATTTGTTTTTCTCTTTCTGACTTATTTCACTCTGTATGACAGATTCTAGGTCCATCTACCTCACTACAAATAACTCAATTTTGTTTCTTTTTATGGCTGACTAATATTCCATTGTATATATGTGCCATATCTTCTTTATCCATTCATCCGTCGATGGATACTTAGGTTGCTTCCATGTCCTGGCTATTGTAAATAGAGCTGCAATGAACATTGTGATACATGGCTATTTTTCAATTATGGTTTTCTCAGGGTATATGCCCAGTAGTGGGATTGCTGGGTCATATGGTAGTTTAATTTTTAGTTTTTTAAGGAAACTCCATACTGTTCTCCATAGTGGCTGTAACAATTTACATTCCCACCAACAGTGCAAGAGGGTTCCCTTTTCTCCACGCCCTCTCCAGCATTTGTTGTTTGTAGATTTTTTGATGATGGCCATTCTGACTGGTGTGAGGTGATACCTCATTGTAGATTTGATTTGCATTTCTCTAATGATTAGTGATGTTGAGCATCCTTTCATGTGTTTGTTGCCAATCTGTATATCTTGTTTGGAGAAATGTCTATTTAGGTCTTCTGTCCATTTTTGGATTGGGTGGTTTCTTTTTTTGATATTGACCTGCATGAACTGCTTGTAAATTTTGGATATTAATCCTTTGTCAGTTGCTTGTTTGCAAATATTTTCTCCCATTCTGAGGGTTGTCTTTTCATCTTGTTTATGGTTTCCTTTGCTGTGCAGAAGTTTTTAAGTTTCATTAGGTCCCATTTGTTTATTTTTGTTTTTATTTCCATTTCTCTAGGAGGTGTGTCAAAAGGGATCTGGCTGTGATTTATGTCATAGAGTGTTCTACGTTTTCCTCTAAGAGTTTTATAGTGTCTGGCCTTACATTTAGGTCTTTAACCCATTTTGAGTGTATTTTTCTGTATGGGGTTAGGGAGTGTTCTAATTTCATTCTTTTACATGTAGCTGTCCAGTTTTCTCAGCACCACTTACTGAAGAGGCTATCTTTTCTGCATTGTATATTCTTGCCTCCTTTATCAAAAATAAGGTGACCATATGTCTGTGGGTTTATCTCTGGGCTTTCTATCCTGTTCTGTGATCTATATTTCTGATTTTGTGCCAGTTTTGTGCCATTTCTGCTTTTGTACCATACTGTCTTGATTACTGTAGCTTTGTAGTATAGTCTGAAGCCAGGGAGCCTGATTCCTCCAGCTCCATTTTTCGTTCTCAAGATTGCTTTGGCTATTCGGGGTCTTTTGTGTTTCCATACAAATTGTGAAACTTTTTGTTCTAGCTCTGTGAAAAATGCCATTGGTAATTTGTTACGGATTGCATTGACTCTGTAGATTGCTTTGGGTAGTATAGTCATTTTCCCAATGTGGGTTCTTCCAATCCAAGAACATGTTATATCTCTCCATCTGTTGGTATCATCTTCAATTTCTTTCATCAGTGTCTTATAGTTTTCTGCATACAGGTCTTTTGTCTCCTTAGGTAGGTTTATTCCTAGATATTTTATTCTTTTTGTTGGAATGGTAAATGGGAGTGTTTTCTTGATTTCACTTTCAGATTTTTCATCATTAGTGTATAGGAATGCCAGAGATTTCTGTGCATGAATTTTGTATCCTGCTACTTTACCAAATTCATTGATTAGCTCTAATAGTTTTCTGGTAGCATCTTTAGGGTTCTCTATGTATAGCGTCATGTCTTCTGCAAACAGTGAGAGTTTTACTCCTTTTCTGATTTGGATTCCTTTTATTTCTTTTTTTCTCTGATTGCTGTAGCTAAAACTTCCAAAACTATGTTGAATAGTAGTGCTGAGAGTGGACACCCTTGTCTTGTTCCTGATCATAGAGGAAATGGTTTCAGTTTTTCACCATTGAGGATGATGTTGGCTGTGGATTTGTCATATATGGCCTTTATTTTGTTGCGGTAAGTTCTCTCTACGCCTACTTTCTGGAGGGTTTTTACCATGCATGGGTGTTGATTTTGACGAAAGCTTTCTCTGCATCTATTGAGATGATCATATGGTTTTTCTCCTTCAATTTGTTAATATGGTGCATCACATTGATTGTTTTGTGTATCTTGAAGAATCCTTGTCTTCCGCGGATAAACCCCACTTGATCATGGTGTATGATCCTTTTAGTGTGCTGTTGGATTCTGTTTGCTAGTATTTTGTTGAGGATTTTTGCATCTATGTTTTCAGTGATATTGGCCTGAAGTTTTCTTTTTTTGTGACATCTTTGTCTGGTTTTGGTGTCAGGGTGACGGTGGCCTCATAGTATGAGTTTGGGAGTGTTCCTCCCTCTGCTATATTCTGGAAGAGTTTGAGAAGGATAGCTGTTAGCTGTTCTCTAAATGTTTGATAGAATTCACCTGTGAAGCCATCTGGTCCTGGGCTTTTGTTTGTTGGAAGAGTTTTAATCACAGTTTCAATTTCAGTGCTTGTGATTGGTCTGTTTATATTTTCTATTTCTTCCTGGTTCAGTCTTGGAAGGTTGTGCTTTTCTAAGGATTTGTCCATTTCGTCCAGTTGGTCCATTTTATTGCCATATCATTGCTTGTAGTAATCTCTCATGATCCTTTGTATTTCTACAGTGTCAGTTGTTATTTCTTTTTCATTTCTAATTCTGTTGACTTGAGTCTTTTCCCTTTTATTCTTGATGAGTCTGGCTAATGGTTTATCAATTTTGTTTATCTTCTCAAAGAACCAGCTTTTACTTTTATTGGTCTTTGCTATCGTTTCCTTCATTTCTTTTTCATTCATTTCTGATCCGATCTTTATGATTTCTTTCCTTCTGCTGACTTTGGGTATTTTTTGTTTTCTTTCTCTAATTGCTTTATGTGTAAGGTTAAGTTGTTTGAGATGTTTCTTGTTTCTTGAGGTAGGATTGTATTGCTATAAACTTCCCTCTTAGAATTGCTTATGCTGCGTCCCATATGTTGTGGGTTGTCTTGTTTTCATTGTCATTTATTTCTAGATATTTTTTGATTTCCTATTTGACTTTTTCAGTGTTCTCTTGGGTATTTAGTAGTGTATCATTTAGCCTCCACGAGTTTCTGTTGTTTACAGATTTTTTCATGTAATTGATATCTAGTCTCTTAGCATTCTGGTTGGAAAAGGTACTTGAAACGATTTCAATTTTCTTAAATTTACCAAGGCTTGATTTGTGACCCAAGATATGATCTGTCATGGAGAATGTTCCATGAGCACTTGAGAAGAAAGTGTATTCTGTTGTTTTTGAAGGGAATGTCCTATAAATATCAATTAAATCCATCTCGTTTAATGTATCATTTAAAGCTTGTGTTTTCTTATTTTTTTTATGATTTTAATGACATGGTGATTTTTTTTTATACAGCAAGTTCTTATTAGTCATCAGTTTTATACACATCAGTGTATACATGTCAATCCCAATTGTCCAATGCAGCACACCACCACGCCTACTCCGCCGTGGCTTTCCCCCCTTGGTGTCCATACGTTTGTTCTCTACATCGGTGTCTCAACTTCTGCCCTGCAAACTGGTTCATCTGTACCATTTCTCTAGGTTCCACATACATGCATTAGTAAACGATATTTGTTTTTCTCTTTCTGACTTACTCCACTCTGTATGACAGTCTCTATATCCATCCACGTCTCAACAAATGACTCAATTTCATTCCTGTTTATGGCTGAGTAATATTCCATTGTATATATGTACTACATCTTCTTTATCCATTCGCCTGTCGATGGGCATTTAGGTTGCTTCCATGACCTGGCTCTTGTAAATAGTGCTGCAGTGAACATTGGGGTGCATGTGTCTTTTGGAATTATGGTTTTCTCTGGGTATGTGCCCAGTAGTGGGATTGCTGGATCATATGGTTATTTTTAGTTTTTTAAGGAACCTCTATACTGTTCTCCATAGTGGCTGTATCAGTCAACATTCTCATGAACAGGACAGGAGGGTTCCATTTTCTCCACACCCTCTCCAGCCTTTGTTGTTTGTAGATTTTCTGATGATGTGCATTTTAACTGGTGTGAGGTGATACCTCATTGTAGTTTTGATTTGCATTTCTCTAATAATTAGTGATGTTGAGCAGCTTTTCATGTGCTTCTTGGCCATCTGTATGTCTTCTTTGGAGAAATGTCTGTTTAAGTCTTCTGCCCATTTTTGGATTGGGTTGTTTGTTTCTTTAATATTGAGCTGGATGAGCTGTTTATATATTTTGGAGATTAATCCTTTGTTGATTCATTTGCAAATATTTTCTCCCATTCTGAGGGTTGTCTTTTTGTCTTGTTTATAGTTTCCTTTGCTGTGCAAAAGCTTTTAAATTTCATTAGGTCCCATTCGTTTATTTTTGTTTTTATTTCCATTACTCTAGGAGGTGGATGAAAAAAGATCTTGCTGTGATTTATGTCAAAGAGTGTTCTTCCTATGTTTTCCTCTGAGTTTTATAGTGCCCAGTCTTACATTTAGGTCTCTAATCCATTTTGAGTTTATTTTTCTGTATGGTGTTAGGGAGTGTTCTAATTTCATTCTTTTACATGTAGCTGTCCAGTTTTCCCAGCACCACTTATTGAAGAGACAGTCCTTTCTCCATTGTATATCCTTGCCTCCTTTGTCATAGATTAGTTGACCATACGTGCGTGGGTTTATCTCTGGGCTTTCTATCTTGTTCCATTGATCTGTTTCTTTTTTTGTGCCATTACCATATGGTCTTGATTACTGTAGCTTTGTAGTATAGTCTAAAGTCAGGGAGTCTGATTCCTCCAGCTCTGTTTTTTTCCCTCAAGACTACTTTGGCTATTCGGGGTCTTTTGTGTCTCCATACAAATTTTTTTTTTTTCCCCCGGTACGTGGGCCTCTCACTCTTGTGGCCTCTCCCGTTGTGGAGCACAGGCTCCGGACGCGCAGCCTCAGCGGCCATGACTCACAGGCCCAGCCGCTCCGCGGCATGTGGGATCTTCCCGGACCGGAGCACAAACCCATGTCCCCTGCATCGGCAGGCGGACTCTCAACCGCTGCGCCACCAGGGAAGCCCTCCATACAAATTTTAAGATTTTTTGTTCTAGTTCTAAAAAATGCCATTGGTAATTTGATAGGGATTGCATTGAATCTGTAGATTGCTTTGGGTAGTATAGTCATTTACACAGTATTGATTCTTCCAATCCAAGAACATGGTATATCTCTCCATCTGTGGTATCATCTTTAATTTCTTTCATCAGTGTCTTATAGTTTTCTGCATACAGGTCTTTTGTCTCCCTAGGTAGGTTTATTCCTAGGTATTTTATTCTTTCTGTTGCAGTGGTAAATGGGAGTGTTTCTTTAATTTGTCTTTCAGATTTTTCATCATTAGTTTATAGGACTGCCAGAGATTTCTGTGCATGAATTTTGTATCCTGCAACTTTACCAAATTCCTTGATTAGCTCTAGCAGTTTTCTGGTGGCATTTTTAGGATTCTCTGTGTATAGTGTCATGTCATCTGCAAACTGTGACAGTTTTACTTCTTCTTTTCCAATTTGTATTCCTTTTATTTCTTTTTCTTCTGTGATTGCTGTGGCTAGGACTTCCAAAACTGTGTTGAATAATAGTGGTGAGAGTGGACATCCTTGTCTTGTTCCTGATCTTAGAGGAAATGCTTTCAGTTTTTCACCATTGAGAATGACATTTGCTGTGGGTTTGTCGTATATGGCCTTTATTATGTTGAGGTAGGTTCCCTCTGTGCCCACTTTCTGGAGAGTTTTTATCATAAATGGTTGTTGAATTTTGTCAAAATCTTTTTCTGCATCTATTGAGATGATCATACGGTTTTTATTCTTCAGTTTGTTAATATGGTGTATCACGTTGATTGATTTGCGTATATTGAAGAATCCTTGCATCCCTGGGATAAATCCCACTTGATCATGGTGTATGATCCTTTTAATGTCCCTTCACATTTCAGTAGACCTTAAAGGAAAGGAAGCTACCAGAGGACATTGGTATCCATCTTCAATCTGATCTTATAGTGTCTGTTTTACTATCTTTATTACTTGGATACTCTGTATAGGTTTACCTTTTTGAATATGCTAAATGTAAGAAGCCTAATTTTAAAATTCTTTTTTACATAAAATATAGAAAAACTAAAACATTTCAAAGATGAAAACATCAACTTACTATAGACAAAAGAACATTGGACTTAGAACTCTGGAAAACTGGTTTTTAATTTCTGTCTTGGGGACTTTGTTTAAACAACATCTTCAAGACTCAACTTTGCAATATATGATGGAGTTATATTCCTGCTTCAAAAATTTTCTGTTATGTGAATGCTATATATGTAAAGGCGCTTGGTAATCCGAGAAACAATACACAAATATTGGTCATTATTAGGGATAAACTTGTAAAGCAAGTGGATTTTAAGGCCAAGTATTCATGAAATTTAAAACAAATCTAAGGTCAAATCTGTTGAGATTTTTCTCATTTAATTTTCTTTTTTCTATCTCTCTTTTTTGTGTGTGTGAATGCACTCTTAAGTCTACTGTTATTTTACAACAAGAAAGTGAAGGAGAAAGAAGAGAAAGCTATCCAGGAAACATTAAGCTTGAAATTTTTGCCAAGAACTAGACAGGCTCCCTACAGAGTGAGGTGTTACAGTTATCGACATCCATTTCTCCCCTCTCTCGGGACTCATAAACCGGCTAGATGTCCTCCAGTTTCTATCCAGGACATTAAATGGCTCGGGTGCATTGTCAGCATGTGATTACACCCTCCCTAAGGAATCTGCGATTTCAAGCACCCACTCCTAATCTCCCTGCTACAGCAGAAGTGCACGGCAATCAAAGACAAATTTGTAGGTCAGTGAGGTGGAAATTGGTTGTCTTTAAGTTCCTGAGCTTTAAATACATTTTATACAAATTGGTTCAAATGGAAAATAGGTTGGGATGAGGAAAAATGAGAGCTGCCACCTTGCATTAATATTCACAATATTGTCTACTTATTTTTGGCTTCTGGATTAATGTCGCACTGACTTGACTCCTGTCTCAGTCAATAATAAAAAGATAATAAAATGGATAAATGGAAACCAAAGAATTTTCAGGCTGCATGATGTGTGATTTTTCAAGTTAAAAAAATGACGTTCATCTGGGAGCAAACTAACTTAAAGATTTTCAAAGCCAATTTCAGCTCAGCTGCTGGGATTTGTTTGAAATCTACCACTGACTGAGGTGTGAAACTTACATGTGATACAGTAAATCTCATCCACTGTTATTTTAAAGGACCCAAATGTGCTTTTATAACAAAATTGTCTCAAATAAAAAATACATTTTTACAATCTCACTCTGTCATAAACTTTCATGTCAGGTTTTGGCTCCACAATACATGCGGAGGAAGCATTATACAGAAATAGGAAAGAGGCATGCATAATAACTTGTTTTATTTTCCATTGTAAGAGAGAGACAGAGATGGTCCTATACCGTTTATGTGATCAAAATACTAATATTACATAGTTTATCAGAAGTGACCCATAAGCATATCTTGAGTCATAAGACTATTGATTATTGCTGCAGAATAGTTTTGTAATTTGATATGCTGTAATGCCATATGTATATATATATATATGGAGCTCTGTGAAATGCGGTTATAATTTCTTCCGTTTACCATATTTCCTGAAATAATTATTTTAAAACTCCAGGCCACAATTCTACAAGAGAGGCGTACCTAGTTTATATCATTTTCACACTAACATTTCAAAAATTGGGTTTTCTCAAAAAAGGTTTTAAATGAATTGTGTTGTAATTAAATTGTAGATTTCTCACTCTTACAGGTACAATTATTTCAAGTTTGAAAGTTAAAAAGATTCCATTTGTGTGAATAAAATGTCTACTTCTGTCAGTGTTTGAGAGTATAAGAATACAGACTTAAAATGACATTATATCGCTAACATAGCTATTAGCATATTATGTGTCAGTAGATCATTGGCATAATGCGTGTCAAATAAATATCAATGATAGAAAACAAATTGGCAAGCAGTTGTCTCAGTGCCATTTCTTTTTAGAATATATTGTTTGTTTATTTACTGACCTTAGACATTTGGGCATACTCTAAAGCATTTACAAATTAAATGATTAGGCTGGAAAAAAAATTCCAAGGCAGTGCTCACATGTTTCAAAAACACCAATATGATATACTAATAATTCTCAAAGAGGAGTCCTCTTCCCTTAGACTTTTAGGGTTTCATTGTATTCATATGCAGTCATACCTCAGAGATATTGTGGGTTCGGTTCCAGACCACTGCCGTAAAGCAAATATGATAAAGTGAGTCACATGAATTTTTTGTTTTCTGAGTGCGTATAAAAGTTATGTTTACACTATACTACAGTCTGTTTAGTGTGCAATAGCATTATGACTAAAAAAAGTGTACATACCTTAATTTAAAATACTTCATTGCTAAAAAAATGCTAAACATTATTTGACAACACAGGGTTGCCACAGACCTTCAGTTTGTAAAAACCACAGTATCTGTGAAGCATGATAAACTAAGCACAGTAAAATGAGGTATGCCTGTAGGTGTACATTCACAAATAAAACAGGGTGTTCATAATGTCCCTTCCCTTACACAGCCACTAGAAAATGCTCTTAGGGTAATTCAAACAGCATAAGGAATGTTAACATGCTTTGGAAACTAAAAATTAAAAAAACCCTGACTCTTGTGCTAACCCCTGAGCTTGGTATACTCTGGAGAGTGGGAGATGGGACTAAAAGTTCCAAGCTTCTCCTCACAGCTTGATCTTTCTGATGACCACCCCCCATCCAGGAGCCCACCAAGAGTAATCTCATTAGAACCAAAAGATGTTCCTGTCACCCAGGAAATTGCAAAGGATCTAGGAGCTCTGTGTCAGATGGTCCTATCACTCAGTAAATTACAAAGGTCTTAGGAGCTCTGTATTAGGAACTGGGGTCAAAGAGTAATGATAGCATCCTTATCTACAAGCATTTCAGGAGCTCTGTGTCAGGCACTGGGGGCAGAAACCAATATATATATATACATATATATATATATATAATATTTATATATATTTCTTATTTTACAGTAGGTCTACACTGTAAAGATGGCTGGGCTTTTAATCTAAGCTGTCATGATAAACTCAGGGCACTGAGTTTTCCATCATATTAAAAATTCTAAGGCGATACTAGCATCATTAAAATAGTGTTTAATTATTCCTTTTCTTAAGTTCTGATGTGGTTACAGACTGCTCTTGGATTATTAATAAGTAGTTCTTGCCAGCAAGGAATTTGTGATCATAAGATACAAAATAGGAAAGCTCTTTTGATTTACGCATGTTATGATTTTGGAAAGAAGTAAAGTTTAGGTATTTCTGATGTAAGAAAACCAGTAAGAGTTTAGTTTAAATGCTGCTGAATTCAACTTAGTAAAGATATTGAGACATTTCTTATCTATATGAATAGCAAGAATCTGAAAGCATGATTCCAGCAGTTACACTCTTTGAGAATCAGTCCGTATGTCACTAGAATTCTTAATAATTTAAGAAATTATTAAGCAATTTGTATTTCAACTAGAAATACAAAACCAAAGAGATTTTATTTACATCCACTCTAATTCAACAAACACTTACTGAACTCTTACTTAGAGTAAGGTTCTGTTTCAGAGACTGTGGATGTATAGATGAATAAAAAACAATTCTGGCTCTTACTGACCTTACATCAAGAACATTTACGGTGGTTGAGGATACACTATATAAAGCCTGTTTCTCTGGTCCATCTTACTTAAACCAAGACAGAGACTCTGGGTATCTATATTTTCTTGATGGAGATCAAGACCTCTGTGGGAAAGATGCAAAATGATTTGTAGACCTTCTCAATCATTTCCTGATGATTACTATGTAAATTCCTTGGAAACTGACACTGGTTTATATGTACCTGTTGCTGTAGATTCTATGCACTTGTTACTCAAAGTGTGGCCTTTGGACTAGCAGTATTGACTCTACCTGATAAGGATAGGTGGTAACTTTTCTCTAAATGTTTGTTGGAATTCACCTGTAAAGCCAGCTGGTCCTGGACTTCTGTTTTTTGGGAATTTTTTAAACTATTGATTCAATTTCATTACTGGTAATTGGTCTGTTCATATTTTCTATTTCTTCCTGGTTCAGTCTTGGGAGATTGTACATTTCTAAGAATTTGTCCATTTCTTCTAGGTGGTTCATTTTATTGGCATATACTTGTTCTTAGTAATCTCTTATGATCCTTTATATTTCTGTGGTGTTGGCTGTAACTTTTTTATTTCTGATTTTATATATTTAGGGACTCTCCTTTTTTTTCTTGATGAGTCTGGCTAAAGGTTTATCAATTTTGTTTATCTTTACAGAGAACCAGCTCTTAGTTTCATTGATCTTTTCTATTATTTTTTTGGCTCTATTTCATTTGTTTCTGCTCTGATCTTTATGATTTATTCTACTAATTTTGGTATTTGTTCTTTTTCTAGTTCTGTTAGGTGTAAGCTTAGGTTGTTTTTTGAGATTTTTCTTATTTCCTTATGTAAGCTTTAACTGCTTTCGCTGTGTCACATCGATTTTGGATTGTTGTGTTTTTGTTTTCCTTCATCTTCCGATAGTTTCTGATTTCCTCTTTGATTTCTTCAGTGACCCATTGGTTGTTTTGTAGCATATTTTAGTTTGTGTGTTTTTCAGTTTCTTCTTATAGTTGATTTCTAGTCTCATAGCATTGTCTCGGCATAGATGTTTGATACAGTTTCAGTTTTCTCAAATTTACTGAGGTTTCTTTTGTGGCCTAGCATGCGATCTGTCCTGGAGGATGCTCCTTGTGCACTTGAAAACAATGTGTACTCTGCTGCTTTTGCATGGAATGTTCTATGTGTAGCTATTAAGTTCATCTGGTCTAGTGTACCATTTAAGGCCAGCGTTTCCTTACTGATTTTTAACCTGGGTAATCTGTGCATTGCTGTAAATTAGGTGTTAAAGTACTCTACTATTATTGTGTTACTATAAAGTTCTTCCTTTATGTTTGTTTATATTTGCTTTATGTATTTAGGTGGTCCTGTGTTGGATGCATATATTTTTATAATTATTATATCTTTTCATTAGATTGATCCCTTGATCATTATATAATGTCTTTCTTTGTCTCTTGCAACAGTCTTTGTTTTAAAGTCTATTTTGTCTGATATAAGTATTGATACCCCGGCTTTCTTTTGATTTCCATTTGCATGGAATAATTTTCCAACCCCTCATCTTCAGTCCATCTGTGTCTTTAGATCTAAAGTGATCTCTTGTAGGCAGCCTATATATGGGTTGTATTTTTGTATCTATCCAGCCACTCTCTGTCTTTTGGTTGTAGTGTTCAGTCCATTTACATTTAAAGTAATTATTGATAGGTATATACTTATTGCCATTTTGTTAATTTTGGGGGGGTGTTTTTGTTTTTTCTTGTTCCTTTCTTCTTCTTTTGCTCTCTTCCCTTTGTGTTTTGATGACTATTTTAGGTGTTATGTTTGGATTCCTTTCTCTTTGTGTGTGTCTGTTATTACATATAATAACTATATATATATAGTTATGTTAAGTTGCTAATCTCTTAAGTTAAAACACTCTTTAACATCCTGCATTTTTACCCCCTCCCCATGTTTACTGTTTTTGTCATCATATTTTACATCTGTTTGTTTTATGTATCCCTTAACTGCTTATTGTGGATATAAATGATTTTTTTTTTTTTTACTAGATTACCTATCTCCACTTCACTTAGTTCTTCTGGGGTTTTGTCTTGTTCTTTCATTTGGAATGTGTTCCTCTGTTGCTTCGTTTTGCTTAATTTGCTGCTTTTATTTCTGTGTATCTGGTAGGTTAGTTATGTTTCCTGGCTTTGGAGGAGTGGCCTAGATGTCCTATGCATGCCAGAAGCACACTATCCTGTGGTCATCAGAGCTATATGATCTAGGCGTGTCCCCTATGTGGTCTGTGTGGCTCCTTCTGTTGTGGCAGGCTGACCACAGTGGGAAGTCTTGTAGGTGTGGCTGGCCCCCAGTCCAGTTGGTTGCCAGGCCCTGCCTTGTGTGGAGGCTGCCAGCCACTGTTTGGTGGGGCTGGGTCACAAGGGGCTCCACAGGGGGCCCCAGGGCTAGTGCTGGCTCACTATAGGGCAGGGTTGGGGTCTAGGAGATCCCAGGGCTGATGCCCACCCATGGTGGGTGAGACCAAGTCCTGGGGCTAGTGCTGGCCCACTAGCATGCAGAGCCTGGTCCTAGGGTCTGACTGCAGGGCCCAGGGGTCCCAGAGATGGTTTTGGACCACCGGTGGGTTGGGCTAGTTCCTGACATAGCTGGCCGTGAGGTCTGGGGTGTCTTAAGGCTTGTGTTTGCTCCCTGGTGAATGGGGCTGGTCCTGGGGCAGCTGGCTGAGGGTCCGAAGGTGTCTCAGAGCTGATGTTGTCCTGTTGGTGGGTGGGACCAGCACAGCTGGTCCTGTTACTGGTGCTAGACTGCTGGTGGGTGGGCTGTATCCTACCATGGTAGGCTGCAGGGCTGCAGTTTTCCTGGGCTGGTGTCAGCCTCCTAATGGCTGAGGGTGGTCCTGAGGCTATAACAGGCTTGCTGGTGGGAGGGCCCAGGGCTCAGGGGATTCTAGGGCTGGTGGCTGCCCACTGGTGGTCATAACTGGGTCCTGGGGTCTCTGATTGCAAGGCCCTGAATGTCCTGGGTCTAGTGCCTGTGCACTGGTATGTACAGCCCAGTCCTGGGCCTTCTGGTAGGCAGGGCTATGTCCAGGAGTAGCTGTGGGATCAGGCGTTCTTAAGAAGCTTGTCTTTTGGTGGGTAGGCCTGTGTCCCTGCCCACTTATTTGCTTGGCCAGAGGCATCCTAGTACTGGTAACTTCAGGCTGATGGGTGGTGGTGGGGCTGAGTACCGAGCCTACTGAACAAGAGGGAGGATTCCACAATGGCATTTGCCAGCACCAGTGTCCACGTGGAAGGACGAACTCCCCAAAATGACTGCTGCCCGTGTCTGTGTCCCCAGGGTGAACTCCAGTTGCCTCCTGCTTCTCTGGGAGACTCTCCAAGATCAGCAGCGAGGTCTGACCCAAGCTACTTTCAAATTACTGCTTTTGCCCTGGGTCCAAGAGCATGTGAGATTTTGTGTGTGCCCTATAAAAGTGTAATCTCTATTTCCCAAAACCCTCTGGGTTCTTGAAAGTAAGTCTCACTGGCCTTCAAAGCCAAATATTCTGGCAGCTCTCTTCCCAGCACAGGATCCTCAGGCTGGGCAGCCTGATGTGGGGCTCAGACAACTCGCTCCTTGGGGAGAACCTCTGCAGTCGTAATCTCCTGTTTGTGGGTCACCCACCTGGGGGTATGGGCTTTGACTATACTGTGACTCCTCTCCTCCTACCCATCTTGTTGTGGTTCCTTCTTTATATCTTTAGTTGTAGAAGATCTTTTCTGGTAGATTCTGGTCTTTTTCATAGATAGTTTTTCTGTAAATACTTGTAATTTTGTTGTGCCCATGAGAAGAGGTGAGCTCAGGGTCTTCCTACTCTGCCATCTTGGGAACTCTCTATTTCTTAGGACCTTAAGAATTGCTCTAAATCAGAAGTGAAAAATAGCTATTCTGTTTAACCACTAATATATTAAGCAAATCAATTAAGCATCACGTAGATGTTTTAAAGTAATTAACTGAGTTCAGATTTCTTTTTTTTTTTTTACATCTTTATTGGAGTATAATTGCTTCACAATGGTGTGTTAGTTTCTGCTTTATAACCAAGTGAATCAGTTATACATATACACATGTTCCCATATCTCTTCCCTCTTGTGTCTCCCTCCCTCCCACCCTCCATATCCCACCCTTGTAGGTGGTCACAAAGCACCGAGCTGATCTCCCTGTGCTATGTGGCTGCTTCCCACTAGCTATCTATTTTACGTTTGGTAGTGTATATATGTCCATGCCACTCTCTCACTTTGTCACAGCTTACCCTTCCCCCTCCCCATATCCTCAAGTCCATTCTCCAGTAGGTCTGTGTCTTTATTCCTGTCTTACCCGTAGGTTCTTCATGACATTCTTTTCCCTTAAATTCCATATATATGTGTTAGCATACGGTGTTTGTATTTCCCTTTCTGACTCACTTCACTCTGTATGACACACTCTAGGTCCATCCACCTCATTACAAATAGCTCAATTTCATTTCTTTTTATGGCTGAGTAATATTCCATTGTATATCTGTGCCACATCTTCTTTATCCATTCATCCGATGATGGACACTTAGGTTGTTCCCATTTCTTGGCTATTGTAAATAGAGCTGCAGTGAACATTATGGTACATGACTCTTTTTGAATTATGGTTTTCTCAGGGGATATGCCCAGTAGTGGGATTGCTGGGTCATATGGTAGTTCTATTTGTAGTTTCTTAAGGAACCTCCATACTGTTCTCCATAGTGGCTGTACCAATTCACATTCCCACCAGCAGTGCAAGAGTGTTCCCTTTTCTCCACACCCTCTCCAGCACTTATTGTTTCTAGATTTTTTGATGATGGCCATTCTGACTGGTGTGAGATGATATCTCATTGTAGTTTTGATTTGCATTTCTCTAATGATTAATGATGTTGAGCATTCTTTCATGTGTTTGTTGGCAGTCTGTATATCTTCTTTGGAGAAATGTCTATTTAGGTCTTCTACCCATTTTTGGATTGGGCTGGTTTTTTTTTTTTTTATTATTGAGCTGCATGGGCTGCTTGTAAATTTTGGACAGTAATCCTTTGTCAGTTGCTTCATTTGCAAATATTTTCTCCCATTCTGAGGGTTGTCTTTTGGTCTTGTTTATGGTTTCCTTTGCTGTGCAAAAGCTTTGAAGTTTCATTAGGTCCCATTTGTTTATTTTTGTTTTTCTTTCCATTTCTCTAGGAGGTGGGTCAAAAAGGATCTTGCTGTGATTTATGTTATAGAGTGTCCTGCCTATGTGTTCCTCTAAGAGTTTGATAGTTTCTGGCCTTACATTTAGGTCTTTAATCCATTTTGAGAATATTTTTGTGTATGGTGTTAGGGAGTGATCTAATCTCATACTTTTACATGTACCTGTCCAGTTTTCCCAGCACCACTTACTGAAGAGGCTGTCCTTTCTCCACTGTACATTCCTGCCTCCTTTATCAAAGATAAGGTGACCATATGTGCGTGGGTTTATCTCTGGGCTTTCTATCCTGTTCCATTGATCTATATTTCTGTTTTTGTGCCAGTACCAGTCTGAAGTCAGGGAGCCTGATTCCTCCAGCTCCATTTTTCGTTCTCCAGATTGCTTTGGCTATTCGGGGTCTTTTGTGTTTCCATACAAATTGTGAAATTTTTTGTTCTAGTTCTATGAAAAATGCCAGTGGTAGTTTGGTACGGATTGCATTGAATCTGTAGATTGCTTTGTGTAGTAGAGTCATTTTCACAATGTTGATTCTTCCAACCCAAGAACATGGTATATCTCTCCATCTATTTGTGTCATCTTTAATTTCTTTCATCAGTGTCTTATAATTTTCTGCATACAGGTCTTTTGTCTCCTTAGGTAGGTTTATTCCTAGATATTTTATTCTTTTTGTTGCAATGGTAAATGGGAATGTTTCCTTGATTTCACTTTCAGATTTTTCATTAGTGTGTAGGACTGCCAGAGATTTCTGTGCATGAATTTTGTATCCTGCTACTTTACCAAATTCATTGATTAGCTCTAGTAGTTTTCTGGTAGCATCTTTAGGATTCTCTTTGTAGAGTATCATGTCATCTGCAAACAGTGACAGTTTTACTTCTTCTTTTCCGATTTGGATTCCTTTTATTTCCTTTTCTTCTCTGATTTCTGTGGCTGAAACTTCCAAAACTATGTTGAATAAGAGTGGTGAGAGTGGGCAACCTTGTCTTGTTCCTGATCTTAGTGGAAATGCTTTCAGTGTTTCACCATTGAGGACGATGTTGGCTGTGGGTTTGTCATATATGGCCTTTATTATGTTGAGGAAATTTCCCTCTATGCCTACTTTCTGCAGGGTTTTTATCATAAATGGGTGTTGAATTTTGTTGAAAGCTTTCTCTGCATCTGTTGAGATGATCATACGGTTTTTCTCCTTCAGTTTGTTAATATGGTGTATCACGTTGATTGATTTGTGTATATTGAAGAATCCTTGCATTCCTGGAATAAACCCCACTTGATCATGGTTTATGATCCTTTTAATGTGCTGTTGGCTTCTGTTTGCTAGTATTTTGTTGAGGATTTTTGCATCTATGTTCATCAGTGATATTGGCCTGTAGTTTTCTTTCGTTGTGTCATCCTTGTCTGGTATTGGTATCAGGGTGATGGTGGCCTCGTAGAATGAGTTTGGTTGTGTTCCTCCCTCTGCTATATTTTGGAAGAGTTTGAGAAGGATAGGTGTTAGCTCTTCTCTAAAGGTTTGATAGAATTCGCCTGTGCAGTCATCTGCTCCTGGGCTTTTGTTTGTTGGATGATTTTTTAAATTAATTAATTTATTTATTTATTTTTGGCTGTGTTGGGTCTTCATTTCTGTGCGAGGGCTTTCTCTAGTTGCGGCAAGTGGGGGCCACTCTTCATGGCGGTGCGTGGCCCTCTCACTGTTGCGGCCTCTCTTGTGGCGGAGCACAGGCTCCAGACGCGCAGGCTCTGTAGTTGTGGCCCACGGGCCCAGTCACTCCGCAGCATGTGGGATCTTCCCAGACCAAGGCTCGAACCCGTGTCCCCTGCATTGGCAGGCAGATTCTCAACCAGTGTGCCACCAGGGAAGCCCCTGTTGGAAGATTTTTAATCACAGTTTCAATTTCAGTGCTTGTGATTGGTCTGTTCATATTTTTTATTTCTTCCTGATTCAGTCTTGGCAGCTTGTGCATTTCTACCAATTTTTCCATTTCTTCCAGGTTGTCCATTTTATTGGCATAGACTTGTTTGTAGTAATCTCTCATGATCTTTTAATTTCTGTAGTGTCAGTTGTTACTTCTCCTTTTTCATTTCTAATTCTATTCATTTGAGTCTTCTCCCTTTTTTTCTTGATGAGTCTGGCTAATGGTTTATCAATTTTGTTTATCTTCTCAAAGAACTAGCTTTTAGTTTTTTTGATCTTTGCTATCGTTTCCTTCGTTTCTTTTTCATTTATTTCTGATCTGATTTTTATGATTTCTTTCCTTCTGCTAACTTTGGGGGTTTTTTGTTCTTCTTTCTCTAATTGCTTTAGGTGCAAGGTTAGGTTGTTTATTCGAGATGTTTCCTGTTTCTTAAGGTACGATCGTATTGCTATAAACTTCCCTCTTAGAACTGCTTTTGCTGTATCCCATAGGTTTTGGGTCATCGTGTCTCCATTGTCATTTGTTTCTAGGTATTTTTTTATTTCCTCTTTGATTTCTTCAGTGATCACTTCGTTATTAAGTAGTGTGTTGTTTAGCCTCCATGTGTTTGTATTTTTTACAGATCTTTTCCTGTAATTGATACCTAGTTTCATAGCGTTGTGATCGGAAAAGATACTTGATACAATTTCAGTTTTCTTAAACTTACCAAGGCTTGATTTGTGACCCAAGATATGATCTATCCTGGAGAATGTTCCATGAGCACTTGAGAAAAATGTGTATTCTGTTGTTCTTGGATGCAATGTCCTATAAATATCAGTTAAGTCCGTCTTATTTAATGTATCATATAAAGCTTGTGTTTCCTTACTTATTTTCATTTTGGATGATCTCTCCATTGGTGAAAGTGGGGTGTTAAAGTCCCCTACTATCAATGTGTTACTGTCAATTTTCCCTTTTATGGCTGTTAGTATTTGCCTTATGTATTGAGGTGCTTCTATGTTGGGTGCATAAATATTTACAATTGTTATATCTTCTTCTTGGATCGATCCCTTGATCATTATGTAGTGTCCTCCTTTGTCTCTTCTAATAGTCTTTATTTTAAAGTCTATTTTGTCTGATATGAGAATTGCTACTCCAGCTTTCTTTTGGTTTCCATTTGCATGGAATATCTCTTTCCATCCCCTCACTTTCAGTCTGTACGTGTCTCTAGGTCTGAAGTGGGTCTCTTGTAGACAGCATATATATGGATCTTGTTTTTGTATCCATTCAGCCAGTCTGTGTCTTTTGGTGGCAGCATGTAGTCCATTTATATTTAAGGTAATTATATGTATTTTCCTATTCCCATTTTCTTAATTGTTTTGGGTTTGTTATTATAGGTCTTTTCCTTCTCTTATGTTTCCTGCCTAGAGAAGATCCTTTAGCATTTATTGTAAAGCTGGTTTGGTGGTGCTGAACTCTCTTAGCTTTTGCTTGTCTGTAAAGGTTTTAATTTCTCCATCAAATCTGAATGAGATCCTTGCTGGGTAGAGTAATCTTGGTTGTAGGTTTTTCTCCTTCATCACTTTAAATATGTCCTGCCAGTCCCTCCTGGCTTGCAGAGTTTCTGCTGAAAGATCAGCTGTTAACCTTATGGGGATTCCCTTGTGTGTTATTTGTTGTCTTTCCCTTGTTGCTTTTAATATGTTTTCTTTGTATTTAATTTTTGACAGTTTGATTAATATGTGTCTTGGCGTGTTTCTCCTTGGATTTATCCTGTATGGGACTCTCTGTGCTTCCTGGACTTGATTAAGTATTTTCTTTCCCATATTAGGGAAGTTTTCAACTCTAATCTCTTCATATATTTTTTCAGTCCTTTTCTTTTTTCTCTTCTTCTGGAACCCCTATAATTCGAATGTTGATGTGTTTAATGTTGTCCCAGAGGTCTCTGAGGCTGTCCTCAGTTCTTTTCATTCTTTTTTCTTTATTCTGCTCTGCAGTTGTTATTTCCAGTATTTTATCTTCCAGGCCACTTATCCGTTTTTCTGCCTCAGTTATTCTGCTATTGATCCCATCTAGAGTATTTTTAATTTCATTTATTGTTATTCATTGTTGCTTGTTTCATCTTTAGTTCTTCTAGGTCCTTGTTAAATGTTTCTTGTATTTTCTCTATTCTATTTCCAAGATTTTGGATCATCTTTACTATCATTAGTCTGAATTCTTTTTCAGGTAGACTGCCTATTTCCTCTTCATTTGTTAGGTCTGGTGGGTTTTCATCTTGCTCCTTCATCTGCTGTGTGTTTTTCTGTCTTCTCATTTTGCTTATCTTACTGTGTTAGTGGTCTCCTTTTTGCAGGCTGCCGGTTCGTCGTTCCCGTTGTTTTTGGCGTCTGTCCCCAGTGGCTAAAGTTGGTTCAGTGGGTTTTGTAGGCTTCCTGGTGGAGGGGACTAGTGCCTGTGTTCTGGTGGATGAGGCTGGATCTTGTCTTTCTGGTGGGCAGGTCCACATCTGGTGGTTTGTTTTGGGGTGTCTGTGGAGTTATTCTGATTTTAGGCAGCCTCTCTGCTAATGGGTGGGGTTGTGTTCCTGTCTCGCTAGTTGTTTGGCATAGGGTGTCCTGCACTGTAGCTTGCTGGTCGTTGAGTGAAGCTGGGTGCTGGTGTTGAGATGGAGATCTCTGGGAGATTTTCACTGTTTGATATATGTGGAGCTGTGAGGTCTCTTGTGGACCAGTGTCCTGAAGTTGGCTCTCCCACCTCAGAGGCACAGCACTGACTCCTGGCTGGAGCACCAAGAGCTTTTCATCCACATGGCTCAGAATAAAAGGGAGAGAAAGTAGAAAGAAGGAGAGGGGGAGGGGGAGAGGGAGAGGGAGAGGGAGGAAAAGGAAGAAAGGAAGAAAGAAAGAGGATAAAATAAAATAAAGTAAGATAAAATAGAGTTATTAAAATAAAATATAATTATTAAGAAAAAAAATTTTTTTAAAAGAAAAAAATAAAAATCGGACGGATAGAACCCTAGGTCAAATGGTGAAAGCAAAGCTATACCAAAAAAATCTCACACAGAAGCATACACATACACACAAAAAGAGGAAAAGGGGAAAAAATAATAAATCTTGCTCTCATCGTCCACCTCCTCAATTTGGGATGATTCGTTGTCTATTCAGGTGTTCCACAGATGCAGGGTACATTGAGTTGATTGTGGAGATTTAATCCTCTGTTCCTGAGGCTGCTGGGAGAGATTTCCCTTTCTGTTCTTTCTTCGCACAGCTCCCAGTGCTCAGCTTTGGATTTGGCCCCGCCTCTGCGTGTAGGTCGCTGGAGGGCGTCTTTTCTTTGCTCACACAGGACGGGGTTAAAGGAGCAGCTGATTCGGGGGCTCTGGCTCACTCAGGCTGGGGGGGGTGTACGGATGCTGGGGGAGCTGGCGGCGGCAGAGGATGGCAGGACGTTGCACCAGCCTGAGGCGCGCCGTGCGTTCTCCCGGGGGAGTTGTCCCTGGATCCCGGGACCCTGGCAGTGGCGGGCTGCACAGGCTCCCTGGAAGGTGGGTGTGGATAGTGACCTGTGCTCGCACACAGGCTTCTTGGTGGCGGCAGCAGCAGCCTTAGCGTCTCATGCCTGTCTCTGGGGTCCGCGCTTTTAGCCGCGGCTCGCGCCCGTCTCTGGAGCTCCTTTAAGCAGCACTCTTAATCCCCTGTCCTTGCGCCCCAGGAAACAAAGGGAAGAAAAAGTCTCTTGCCTCTTTGGCAGGTCCAGACTTTTCCCCGACTCCCTCCCGGCTAGCTGTGGTGCACTAACCCCCTGCAGGCTGTGTTCACGCCGCCAACCCCAGTCCTCTTCCTGCGCTCTGACCGAAGCCCGAGCCTCAGCTCGCAGCCCCGCCCGCCCCAGTGGGTGAGCAGACAAGCCTCTCGGGTTGGTGAGTGCTGGTCGGCCCCGATCCTCTGTGCGGGAATCTCCCCGCTTTGCCCTCCACACCCCTGTTGCTGTGCTCTCCTCTGTGGCCCCGAAGCTTTCCCCCTCTGCCACCCGCAGTCTCCACTCGTGAAGGGGCTTCTAGTGTGTGGAAACCTTTCCTCATTCACAGCTCCCTCCCACTGGTGCAGGTCCCATCCCTATTCTTTTGTCTCTGTTTTTTCTTTTTTCTTTTGCCCTACGCAGGTACGTGGGGGGTTTCTTGCCTTTTGGGAGGTCTGAGGTCTTCTGCCAGCGTTCAGTAGGTGTTCTGTAGAAGTTGTTTCCCGTGTAGATGTTTTTCTGATGTATCTGTGGGGAGGAAGGTGATCTCCACATCTTACTCTTCCGCCGTCTTCCCCCAGACTTCATTTTAAAAGGGATGAGGGAAGAAGTTTAAATTACAGAATTTTTCATTTTAGAAAAGAAAATAATGGTAGCTTATATTCAATGAGTATAATGCTTACAAAGATGCAACACACAAACACACATTTTAACTCCATATACCACTGTTATGACAGCTGCAGGGTGAAAGTGAAAGGGAGATGAATCAAGAAGAAATGGACAAAGAAGAAAGGAGATAAACAGAAAACAGGAGGAAGAAACTCTTGAGAAAAAAGCAGAAAAGAGAGGAATAAGAGATGGAGGTATAAATAAACAAGAAGAAACAGACTGAGTATACATCAAAAATGAGAGGAAGAGAGAAAGTAAAAAGTGGATTCATTGGTTCTGAATTATTAGAGGAATGGATGGTATATATATTTTTTGGCCTCACCTCAATTTCAATCTGGTTATGCACTTTAGAGTGGTTTAAATTGCTATTTCTGTCTTCTGAAGAGTAATTACTGAGCACAATTCTTTAATTGCTCTTTACCAGGAGTGTTTCTGAGACCCTGCTCTGAGTGGAATCACTGTGGCAGCCTGTCAGAAATGGTGGAGTTCTCAGATTTATACTGCCCAGTGTCATGGCAATTTCACTTTTGAAAACAGAGTTTGCTACAAGGGCCTAACTTTGCAGTAAATAAAGTTGTGGCACGTTGGAATCTTCACATTTATTGCTAGGTGGCCCCTCAAATACCAGGTGGAGTCAACACCGTGGGCAACCTTTTTCTTATTAATCTTGAGACCAACACATGTAGAAAGATACTATCAGGCTCTATCACTTCAATTCTCAGTTTAAGTTTGATGATGTTCCTATGTTATACCTCTCATTCTCATTCTAGTTTTTGTGTGTGTGTGTTTGTGTGTTGACTGAAAAAATATTGACTTAGAATTGAAATAAAATGGCAAGGAGTAAGGTTTTTTAAAATTAAAGTCCCCCAAAAGAAAGTAGAAAATCTCCCAGCCATTGTGAATTTCTTTTTGTTTTGATTTGTTTTAGCATTATTTAGTCATGGAATTAGTGATAGAGCTAGGTCTTTTTTATTTTTCTCATTTCAACTGAATTTTTATAACAGTATATGTTTTGGCTTTTAAACTATAAGTGAATTTCATGTTTATAAATGTGAAGAAGTAATAATTAAAGAGGAAAGTTTAAACACTGTACACATAACTCAGCAACACAAACTTTGCTCTAAACTGCTCCTTCCTAATACTTTGCATTTCTTTTTTTTCTTCTTTCTGTAAGCTAAGACATTGATATCATTCAAACATGAAGGTGAGAAAAAGACTAAATTTATATTTTATCTAAGAGGAACCTGTGGTGTAGGTCCTCTAAGGAAAAGCAATATTAAGGAGAAAACAAACAGAATTTTAAAAACCTATGATAAGCAGACACAATGCAGGCAATAGAAGGAAATTTCTAAAACACAAATGTTTAATTTCTTCTGAGACATGAGCTGCACCTCTAATACAAGACTACTACTGTGAAAGAAGAGCATTCAGAAAACAAGAAGAGATTGGGAAAATTTTTAAATCTGATAGGTAAAATTTAAAATTCAATAGACGGATTAAAAGATAAAGCAAAAAAAAATCCTAGAAAATTAAATAAAAAGATAAAAAGAATAAAATACATGAGAAAAAAGAAGATTATTCCAGGAGTTCCAGCACAAGGAGTTAGAGAAAGGCCAACAGAAAATATAAGAGAGAAGAGATTATCAAAGAAATACTGTAAAAGCATTTCTGGAGCTGAAGAGTATACATGTTTGTACTGGAAAAGCTCATGTTGGAAATAAATTTGCCAAACAAATGCATAAAATTTAAAAAAAAACCAGAAATTCTAAAAACAGCAAAGAGAAAATCCTAGAAGCTTCTGGCGGGAGGAAACAGTCATCAAAAAAATGATCATATATTATAAAATAGAATTCAACTGCCATTAGATTTCTTAATGAAAATGTTGGCTGTTATAAAATAAGGAAGTGGTGTCTTTAAATTCTGAGGGAAAGTATTTTCAACCCAGGAATCATACTCAGGCAAGTTATCAATAGGGTGTGAAGTGAAAAAATATATTTTTTAGGTATACAGGCTCTTAACATTTATCATTCTTGATTGTCCTCTTAGGAAGCTACTGTAGGATATATTTTAGCAAAACAAGGGAGTAAACTAAATATGAGAAGGACATGAAATCTGGCAAAGGGTGAATGCAAAGTATTAGTGCCATGGAGTTCCAGTGTGACTACTGTACAGGAGACCTAGCCAGCAGCTGGTGAGCACCGGAGCAGGGGGATGGAGAGCTGCAGAGCCAAGGTCTTCCAGAAACAATCATGGCCAGTTTTAAAAAGGAATTTGGTTTAGTCAACTCAAAAATTTCAAATGCCAGTAGGCATTTGAAAGATCTTTTGAAATATTTGCAAAATGTAATGACTCCAAGTGAAGCTGAGAAAATAGGGGGAAAAAGGCAATTATTAATTGGGCAAAATGTAAGAAGAAAAAGTGCAATTATAATATATACTATAAAGTCATATTAAATAATGTAACCCTTATTTTCCATTAAGAAATGATATTAAACTACACTGGGAGACTGAGGAGAAGGGACGTTTATGTGTGTGTGTGTGTGTGTGTGTCTGTCTACATGCTCATGTGTGTATTTGGGGGCAGAGTGAACTTAACTCCCATAACAAAAATAAACTGATAATATCTGATGTTGATAATCGAGAAAACAGTAATGCAAGTAAATTATTTTAAAATATTGTGATATTCTCAGGATACATGCCCAGTAGTGGCAGTGCTGGGTCATATGGTAGTTCTGTTTTTAGTTTTTTAAGGAACCTCCATACTGTTCTCCATAGTGGCTGTATCAACTTACATTCCCACCAGCAGTGTAGGAGGGTTCCCTTCTTTCCAGAAGGGAACCCTCTCCAGAATTTATTGTTTGTAGATTTTTTGATGATGGCCATTCTGACTGGTGTGAGGTGATACCTCATTGTAGTTTTGATTTGCATTTCTCTAATGATTAATGATGTTGAGCATTCTTTCATGTGTTTGTTGGCAATCTGTATATCTTCTCTGGAAACCATAATTCAAAAAGAGTCATGTACCACAATGTTCACTGCAGCTCTATTTACAATAGGCAGGACATGGAAGCAACCTAAGTGTCCATTGACAGATGAATGGATAAAGAAGATGTGGCATATATATACAATGGAATATTAGTCAGCCATAAAAAGAAACGAAATTGAGTTATTTGTAGTGAGGTAGGTGGACCTAGAGTCTCTCATACAGAGTGAAGTAAGTCAGAAAGAGAAAAATAAATACTGTATGCTAACACATATTTATGGAATATCTAAAAAAAAAAAAAAGGTTCTGAAGAACCTAGGGGCAGGACAGGAGTAAAGACACAGACATAGAGAATGGACTTGAGGACACGGGGAGGGGGGAGGGTAAGCTGGGACAAAGTGAGAGAGTGGCATGGACTTATATATATTACCAAGTGTAAAATAGATAGCTAGTGGGAAGCAGCCGCATAGCACAGAGAGATCAGCTCGGTGCTTTGTGACCACCTAGAGGGGTGGGATAGGGAGGGTGGGAGGGAGACGCAAGAGAGAGGAGATATGGGGATATATGTATATGTATAACTGATTCACTTTGTTATAAAGCAGAAACTAAGACACCATTGTAAAGCAATTATACTCCAATAAAGATGTTAAAAAAATAAAATCATATGCATTCATTATTTGAATATAAAAATTTAAAAATGATTTTTTAAAGAAATAAACATAAGCCACTTCTGGGTGTAATATTTTCATCTGCTAGTAGAAGTGTAGGTCATCTGATGCTGTCAGTACTACTCATGGTTTTGAGAAAAAAATACGCTGTATGTGCTTAAGAAAATGATCCTGATTCATACCTTAACTTCTTGTAAATGACCTTCTTGAAGAAGGAAGAACTTTGTTCTAGCCTAAGGAATTGGGTAAAGAATTTACAGTATTTGAATGTATGGCATCTGCCCAGAGGGTTGTATATTTTTCAGACTTTGAAGAATTTGCTGCAGGTATTAATTGAATTGGTGAATAATCTTAACCAAGGTGATTACAATTCAAATATTGATGTATCTTTAATTTGTAGCATCAAACTAGCCCTGAGACAAACTCGTGTGTGTGTGTGTGTGTGTGTGTGTGTGTGTGTGTGTGTATGGTGGAGGAACGAGGAGGGGCAGAAAGTGACAGGAATCACAGAACTTCCCTGTACCCCAAGGATTACTATTGTTGCTTCTGATCTCTATGGCTTATGGATGAATTGTATTCTGCTCCATAGCATTGTTTCCTTTGGGGCAATGCATTATCAGAGGAAAGTGTCTCTTGCGTCATTAAATTGGTCCAGTGGCTCCTGTCTTTTGAGGTTTACCAGTTACACTGACAGCATTTCTGCGTCATTTCTAGTTTCTCTTTGTTCTTACCCTCTGTGGTACCTGGTTTGCTCAGGTCCCCTCCAGCCTCTTTCCAGCACATTCAGAGCAGCAGCCACAGGGGTGAGGCCCCACAGCAGTACACAGAAAGCCTAATTTACACCCTCTCTCTTGATTCGGGGTCCAGCTTGAACCCACCTCTTAATCATGACACAGACTGCTTCACCCGCCTCACAAGATTTCTTCTTAATTCTTCTGCTAGGTGTCTTTATTTAGTTATTTTGGTTGTTAGCATAGCATTCTTGTTTGTTTGATTGTGCTTTAGCCTTGCAATTACGATTTTTTTTCTTTTAGTACACCACATGCTCTGACGCTAAAAAAAGGGTTGCTGAGTGTCAAGCGCTCTGGGAATACTTGGAGGTCAGTGGCTCTCTAAAATGCAGCACCTGTAACATTGATTTGCACGATAGGTGTGCTTTTAAAACAAAGTAGATTCGTAAATGGTCTCTGTAGGGATAGCTTATTTTATGCTGTGGGAGAGGGAGAGTACTGGAATGTTGAAGATGACTGCATAAGAGGTATCCAGTTCCCTTGGGGGCTGAAGGGAATTGTGGAATCAGTCAACTGTTCATTAATATGAAAAATCCAATATCAGTTTTAATCAAAACCACATAACCGACCTTCCTTTTACAGAATACCTAGTCACAGGGCCAGCCAGTATGTTTGTTTCGCCTTGTACAAGCCTCCAGTCCTTGCTGACTGATTGGGTAGTGACATTTACCAGTATTAACCTAATTCAATTTAATCCAATTCAATCAGCAGCCGTGTACCAGTTACATTGTGCTGAGTATACTACTTGCGATACGGTTTGACTACAACTCAGATCCGGTCCTGGAGGAGTCATAGTCTAGTAGGAATAAACATATGGCTAATTAAGCATCACGGTTGTGGCTGATATAGGAAAGTGAAACACTGTGACTATTATAGGGGCAACTTTTTGTACCTGGAGTTAATGTGCTTGCAAATGTATATGCAAAAGCTTAAAGTTTTTATTTTGAAAACTTTAAAAATGCCTTTTCTACTCATGCATCTCTTTTCACCGTTTTCTAGTGATTTTGGATTCTTTAGCTCACTGAGTAATGCAAATGGTAATGGGAATATTAATTCATTTGTGTGAATGTATTTTCTGGAGTAAAACTTTATGGGACCAGATGCTAGATCTCTACTCAGGAGCTTCCTTTAACCAAAAACTACTGAGCTTCAGTATCCAATCCACGATGCACCCCTGGTTCTTCCTGAGTTGCCATTGTCCAGAAAAGCATCATAACCTTTGTGTTTTCTTCTTGAAAATCAGCAGTGGTAAGAGTAGCCTATAAAGCAATTACATTGGTCCCTGAGTGCCAAAGGGTAAACCTCTCCAAAGCCATTTAAATTAATCGAGAAGGCAGAATGTTAATAAGTCAATATGGTGAATAAGCAGGGGAAAAACTGGGCCTAATAAGTGGAATAACGCTTTGTGCAGTGTGACTTGAATGTGGGATGATATGCTTGGCCTGATCAAGTCAGCAACTAAATATAATCAGAAAAAAAAAAAATTGTTGAAAAACGTTTCCCTACTTCTCTTTGGTGGAAAAGCACTGTACAGAGCACATTCAGAATTAAGAGGCTTGTGTGTATTTAGCTTAATTAAATATTTAATCAAATGTCATCTACCTATTATTTCCACTCTGCAATTTTCCATAACACCCAGAAGAATTAGCTAATTTTGAACATTTCTGTTGACTTTCTTGAAATTGAACACTATTGCTTTATGCTTCTATCCATCTTTTGGTTGTCCCCGAATCTGTCCCTCCTTCATCACCTTCAGCTTCACTGGGAAAACCGAGTGAAATTAGTAATCACTCACAGCGTTTAGAAGCTCAGCTGACCTGAATGAAAAGCCCAGGACCCATCCAGGTTGAAAAACGAAATTGCTGTGCCTTGTGATTTTCACATATTTCTACCTCGCTCCCTGAAACCGCTTCTTACTCTTAATTAGAAGGAAAATGTGAACAGATATATTATATAAGACAGTGGAATAGGGACCGGGCACCAGGTCGAGGCCATTTAATTAAAAGGTGTAAGATAAATAGACTGTAAAATTCAGCTAGTCCTATATAAAAGTAGTCTGCTTAGCAGAATTGAATAAGCTAAATCAACGTGTGAATTTCCAGAAGAGAGGGAAAACAGCTTTGAAATCTTATCAGCTTTATTTTTACTTTTAGTTTGCTTTAGGTTCAAGATCGCAGGCTCAGCACAATGTTTTTAAAAGAAGGAAAAGAAGAAAAAAAGGAAAGGAGAGATGGAAATAAGAAAGAAATCAGTCCCATGAGTGTATGGTTTCAGATTGCTATCAAAGAACGTTGTTCCGGTTTGCTTGTCTAATATTAAATGGACATCAGCATAATTTTCAGTAGTTTGTCAAATTATTTCAATAGTGATTAGGAACAAGAATTGTCTGGACTGTGGCTTCAAAATAGCTTGAGCTAGATTTGCAGTAACAAAGAAGCAATGTTACAGAGAGGAATTTTGCAGTGTTTGCTAGGGGGCACTGCAAGGCTATCTTTGCCTTGTTTGTTCCTTTGAGTTGTTAGTGGTTGGTCCATTTTAATTATCTGTGTTTCCGTGAGAGATGAAGTATCACGTTAATTATGGAGTTTTCAGCTTCATAATGGTTTTTATCTAACTGCTTTTGTTTCCTGTGCCCTTCAAATTCTATGTTTTCTGGTGGGATTTGGGTAAATTGAAAACAGTAGGTTATAGTACGGGTTTGTTCTAGGAAATAACTGAATCCAGCTGCCACTATGAAAAGTGAGGTTTGTTTTCCCCTAAAATAGGCCCAAGCACATCCCAGAGTTTGGTGTTCAGCATCCAAATCTTGGGCTTCGTATACTGACAAGCGTTCCTTGTCTTTTGAAGTCGGTGTGAGAGATTTCTGAAAAAAGGTGCTCTCTTCCCTGTCATCAGCAGGGCCTGGTTCACCCAGGACCACAACGTGATTAAATAATAAGAATATTAAAAAGCACCTGAGGACAGGAGAGTCCCATCAGTCTTGGTTCAGAAATTTTACTTTTCTGAGGGGAAAAAATAGTCATACCCAAGGCAGTGCTGCTTTTACCTCAGAGCACCATAACTGAACCAGTTTGGGTTTCTTCTGACGGCCGTTTGTCCACGGTAGAGTTCTCTTAACTAAATTGCATTAGGTATTTTCATGGCCCAGGTAAAGCCACTCAGCAGTTAAATTCTTTAGAAACTGAGTGAACAACTTTCACTGTAAATGCTCCAACAAGAGGCAGACAGAGAACACTCATAGGGTCAGCAGAAAATGGAGAACTCTTAGCTTGGATATCTGTAGTGATTTCAGACATACATAGCCTCAACTCAAGTTATGGAGGGTTAAATCAATGATCTGCTTGCAAGATCAAGCAGCTGTCAATAGATTCTGCAAGGGAAGGGCCACCCAGATAGCATGTATTGTAAATCAGTCCTTTTCAAACCTTTAAAACTCAACTCACTTCCAAGAGGCCCAGTTCTTAGGGTGGCCGCTCTATGATGACCAATGGACACGTCTCCAAGGCATAATGGAGACATCTGGCTATCACTTACATTCAGATTATTTGGGTGGCTAACTGCTACCCACCCAATATCTATTTCTCATTTACTTCCTTACTAGCACAATCCCAATTTTACTGGGTGTGTCGATTACCCAGCTAAAAGACTACTTTTTCTAACTTTCCTTGCAGCTAAAGTTTCCTGTGTGAAACAATTCTGACCAATGAATTCGTAAGTTTTTGTTGGTGCTTCCAAGAAATCATTTAAAATGGGACAGACTTGGCTGGCTTGTCCTTTAGCCTTTCATCTTTTCCAGTATCCTTTGTTTCTGGAACATAGATTCCACCATGATGCAGAGTAAGAACCATCATGTGACTATGAGTTTACAAGGACATGATGGGATGGTGAGCTCAGTGATAGGAGTAGGACTCCTGGTGCTGTCACAGAGCCTCAGGCCGGCACTGGACTAACTAATTAGACTTCTCATTACCTGATAAATAAACCCCCTGCCTTATATAAATCACTGATATTTCACTTTGCCCTTTAATGCAGCTGAAGTAAATTCTTACCTGATACACACACCTTACAGCAAAAATATGAGCAGCTGACGTAATAAGCAGTCAACTTTAAATTTCTTCAGTTTATTTTCTTATGAAAAATTCATTTTTTATAATTTTTATTATAATATAAAATACCATGATTTTTTTTTTTTTTTTTTACAAAACATACTTCAAGTAAAATTGATGATCCAGGTAGTGTTGGGGCATTTATCCTCTGACTTCTCACAGCATGTCCTGTCACTGTTTATTCGATATGGAAAATACAACATTGGAACAGAGTCCAGGAAATTTGCCAAAACATATATCCCCTAAAAATGCAAGGAGTAGGTTAAGCTTAGTATTGTCATATCTAAAATGGGAGTAAAAATACTAAATCCAACTCATCCTCAAAAGGAATAAGTAAAATGAAGCTAAATCACCAAACACTGTGTCTGGCATATAATAAATACTAAATATTATTTGTATAAGACATGTAATAGACATTTTATATATACAGTTGCATACCATTTTATTTTACATGAAACATTATAAATATAGTTTATATTATAGAAGTTGAACGTCATATTCTACATGGGGGTGTATTATATGTCATATACATTTAAATACTCATTAATAGTCATCCAACAATGTGCCAGGCAACGTTCTATATGTAAGTGAATGCAGTGGTGAACAGGATGTCTTGACCAAGTTACAGTCTATTATGCTACAGAGAATATACCTTTGAATCTGTAATATACTGAGTACTCATCAAAGGATTTGAATTGTAATATAAATTGACTCTCATAAATGTAGATAAATTGGAAAAGGCAACTTCTATACTTCTTTTACAAAAGGTCATTTGCCCAAAATGCCAAGACCTTGCCACATACTTCACCGTATCTATAATAACACAGATAATAGCACAGATGATAATCTGAACGTAAGTGGTGTCTAAAGTAGGACTCCAGCATGCTTGGGAGACATCACCACAAGAGAAGTGCCCTAAGAGGTGGGTCTTCTGGACATGAAATTATTTACAGTCCAGGAATTCAATGTCCAAGGTGCTCATGCCACCTGAACAGTGTGGTCACAGTTTTCAGCAAATTTCCTGCGTTTTTCTCAAAAATAAAAACTGGATCTTACAAAGAGGAAACATGGTATTAATCATTAATAATTTCATCGAACATTTTCCAGCCTTCTGCCTTTCAAGCATGCGTAGGGTTGCATTCCCTAGCACTCTTGTGTTTGGGTGGAGCCATGTGGTTAGTTTTGGCCAAAGAATTGTGTATGGAAGTGGTATAGATCACCTACAGGCTAGGATATTTAGTAGCTGATGTGGGTGAGAAAGTGAAGAACTCTTTTTCCTCTAGCACCATGACCTACAATGTTCAGGTCATGGAGGTTGGCTCCTCTATCAGCCCAAATCTCTGTGTGATTACAGTGAGCAGAGTCCCCCTGTCAACCCATGAATAGACATGTAGCATGAGCAAGAAATAAATATGGTAGTTCTGGGCCATGTGGTTTCAGTGGTTATTTATTAATGCAGCATCACCTGGCTTTATCCTATCTGATAACTGACATGGTCATTATATCTGGATCATCCTTAAATCTCTGTTGTTCTCAATTTCTATGTCAAATCCTCCTCAACTTATGCTAATCTTATTTTCAAGTTACATCTTTAATCTGTCCTCTACTTAGACCAGGCTATCATTATCTTTTGCCTGACTCTGTTACAATCTCCCAGATCTCTTCCTATCTTCCCTGTGACTCTCAAACTATTCTCCATTTTGTAATGAGAATGATATTCTTATAAAATTAATCAGTCTGTTACTCCCACCATAGTTAGTATAAAATCAAATTCCCTATGACGTTCTAGCAGACCATTAAGCAGACTCACCCTGTGCAATATGCCTAATTTTATTGTAGTCCAGTTACATTATTGATCATTTGGTTCATTAAAGACACCCGTTTTTTTTCCCCTACCTCAGGGCCATTGCTTAAACTCTTCCACCTTCTTGAATTTTCTTCCATGCTGTCTTCCCTCCAACTAGAACATAAATCAATAATGTCAGGGACTGTGCCTCCTTTGTTCAACGTTATAACCATGTGACTGCTAGTCCCTGCTACATTGCAGGCATTAATGCATTTCTATTGAATGAAAGACTGAAGAATAAAAGAAACAAAGCAGGAAGTTTCATGAATTCTCCTGAGGATTTGAAAAGTAATTATTACACTGATGAGAAAATTTAAATTAGAAATGGGGCATTTTAAATCAAAGTGCCTCAAATCAGGTACATATACTACATGGAGTAGTCCATACCAATTGGAATTGTATTAAGAGCCAGGAGCAATCTAAATTAAAAAAAACCAAGATGAAGATCAAAGTCATATTCAGAGATAGCCTCTAAACTCATGAAGATTAAAATTGATCATATAAATATGTAATTATCAATCCAGATTAAATATGTTTTATGACAAACGTAGCTTGAAATCCTTAGATATCAAACAGATAGCACATTCCGTTTGTAAGGCTTCATAAGTCACCTGCTGCCAAATACAGAGACTGGCTATGTTTCAGACCTAGAAAAGACATAGTATATAACTGATTTACAAAGAAAAATAATCTAGGAGTTTCCATTAATGAAGAAAGTATCATTTTATGACTGATCTAGATTTTGTATGGTAGATAACAAAAAGAAAGAAACAAAAAGGGCCAGTGTAACAAAATATGAAGGAATATTTAAAAGATGTTAAAGCCATTTGACAATGAATTTATACAGTACCTGAGGAATCACAAAATTGCCTTCCGGAAAAAACGTTAATTCTTCTATATTCACTGAAGCTGCTGAAATGGAAACCGACTTCTGATTGAATATCCCTTTCTGATTAAAAGGGAGGTGGTTTAGAGGCCATGAAGTTTAATTAAAAATGGTACTAGATTGAAAGTCAAGAGAGCTGGCTATAATCACAGCTCAATCTTAAACACATGACCTTAAGAAAGGTATTTTCACTAGGTCTTGGTTTACTCAAGAGAAAATGAAGAAAATAATATCTATACTCCAGGTCGGCAATGAAGATTGAATCAGGTAGAATATGCAAAAGTTGCTAGCAGAGGGCTTAGCTTATAGAAAGTATTTCAAAAATTTCCTTTCCTTGGCCTAGGTGGTTTAGTGCTATGCATGATGAGGTGCAATATAATTAATTTTTAAAGGTATTATATATTGGGCAGGCTGAATTGGAGAGTATGCTTTGACCTCCCAACAGCATTGGGCACAAAGAACAGAGATGGAGGGAGGATTATAAATGTGGGTACTGAGGAGCAGTAGTAACCAACTGGTAATGCTAACTGTAGAAAGATCATGATGAATTCAGACTTCATTCAGGCAAATGTTGATATGTAAGGGAGACTCATCAAGTGAACTGGGCAGGGTAGCCAGGGATTCCAAGTTATAGTCAAGGTGGAGACTATTAGGAGTATGGTTCCAGGTAATCAGTGTATTCAGAAGAGAAATTAGCCAGTGACTGAGAAGCTGGTGAAAACACTGAGCAGGCATGTGAGAGCTGGGTAGAGCATCACCGAGGGCTTCTTTCGCAGAATGACAGGGGCACGTCAAACTCAAATTTAGAATGACTGGATCAAAGTGTTTGTATGTTTGTAATTTTGATAGATTTTGCCAACTTTACCACCTTAGAGAGTTCATGTATTCACGCGTCTATCCACAATGTATAAAACTGCCTCTTTGCCCTAGATTTACAAATCAAAACAATGTGTTCTCAAACTTTTTTATTTTTGCTGATGTGATAGTGAAAACTCATATGTTTTGGTAGGCTGTTCATCTGCCTAAAGGTGTAATAGGTTGGATCTTAGTTTCTCCTACTTTTAATAAGTCATTGGGACATACCTAAAAATTGTGGAGAAATATTAACTTCAGGGTCACTCTGGGAGAACAAGGGGCCAAGAAAAGAAAGTGTGCCTCCAAACAAACCTGACTTAAAAACCCATTTACACAGTCACTTAGCTGTGGCCCTTTAGTAATTTATTTAGTTTCTCTGAGCTATAGTTTTCTCTTCTATAAATGGAGTTATTGAATCGTGGGATTTACTGAAAATCTTATGAAGCACCTGCCATTTAGTATGCATATAAGACTTAATTTAGAAACAATTTGAACTCTTTATTAAGTATTAAATTATGATTGGGTAAATGTGTGTGTGTTTCATGCTAAAATGATTTTTAGTCTCTTTGTATATTCTTTTGGAGTTTAGATATCTAAATTCACTAACACAGAACAGGTTATGTCCTGTACATTCTAGGTAAGCAGTGTGAAATGTATTTACTGAAAATCTGTAAAGTCAGTAAGTTAGAATGCCGTACCAGTAACTTTGATTTCTTTTAGGGTTTCACAGTAGGCCCCAATTCCAATTTCTTTCAGAATAACTTTGTCTAAAGCTTTTGGAAATGCTATATGGAAATAGAATTTAGAGTGCTGAGTTTTACATGGTCTCAATCCTTCCTCCCCAAATCTAGTGTATCGTTTTATTCAAGATTGATGAAACATATCTCGTTCCCGTTATCTGTTATTTCCATGATGTAAGACAACTGAAAATTCACTTTTGTTTTCATTTTCTTCCTCTATCTTGGGAAAATTGTACATTTCCAACTTGCTGGGAGATTTAGCCTAATCCTTCAAGTCAAGGTAGGGAAAAATATCTACATTCCAACTTAAGCTTATGCCTGGTCTTCTGCAAAGCCTACCTAATCTCCTTGTGCCCCCTGTGTCTGTTTTTAGTCTCTTTGACTACACTTCATAGTACTTACTGCAAACTGTAATTCTATATTTATGTGTGTATTTCCTTTTGAAAAATTGCCTTCTCACAACTAGAATACAAGTCCCATGTAGTTAGAGAACGTTTGCTTTATTAACCACCATGCACCAATTCCAAAAACTTTACTCAGCCTGTAGTAGTTATTAAAACATATTTATTGAATAAATAAATACATTCCCATACTGTCAGATATCTTAAAGCACCTCTTAGGAATAGATTGCTTATTGTATTATGAATGATTTACTTCAAAGTCTTTCTACATATTCCTCTGTTTTTCTCTTTAAAATACATCTTTCTAAAACCCAGCAAATTTTATTACTTCTCTTGGCTGATAATGATCATCTGAGTTTCGTTTTTCCATTTTGGATAATTTCCACATTAGTTAGAAAGCAATGAAACAAAATATTACTATTTTCTCATGCTGAAAAGCATGAGAATACAATACTTTTATTCTTCCACTATAGCTATTGGTAAAAATATAAGGCAATGTTTCAGTTCAGTAGGTTTCTCTGACTGCCTGGTAAATGCAATCAGTATTTTTTGGGGGGGTACTTTCTGACATATACACAGAGAATAAAGTATAAGAGCCTATCTTTAAAAACTCATTGTCCAGTAGGATGTAAAAACCTAAGGGGTGTGACAGCTGTCACAAAAGACTAAAAGACCAACAGAAAATCCTGAATTCAGCACACCTAACTTTATTTGACCTACCGCAGTAAGGGAAAATGCAACTGTCACAGTCTTGGTAACACCTCAGAAGGGGAAAATTGGGGTGGTGGGGAATATTTGTATGATTTTAGAATTTTAAAGAGTAATTTTAAGGTCGGTCTTGCAAGGAGGGTAGCTGGTTGGGACCGGGCAGAGTTTATGACATAATTGCTTTGGACTGGTATGTGCAGAGAAGCAGGAGTCTTGAAGTAAGGTATGATGAGTAAGCTTAGTCTCAGTAAGTAAGCTGTTCTTGCTTGCTCAGTCTTACCTTGCAGGAGCAAGTATTCTCTGGAGCAAGAACCTAATTTTACTTTGCTTATTCTCAGTATTGTTTAATGTAGTCAGAGGAAGTATGCCAGTCCCAGTATTGTTTAACACAGGAACAGAAAATTATTTTGATATCAGGTTTCAATCCTTCCTTTTCCTGATTTATCAGCTTTGGCTGAAGAAGAGACTATTATCCTCTGATCACATGACAAATCCACAGCTGTATCACAGTTTGATGTTATGGTTACGTATAAAGTTTCTGATAATAATAATTTCAACTTCTTTTTTTTTTTTTTTTTTTTTGCGGTACGCGGGCCTCTCACTGTTGTGGCCTCTCCCGCTGCGGAGCACAGGCTCCGGACGCGCAGGCTCAGCGGCCATGGCCCACAGGCCCAGCCGCTCCGCGGCATGTGGGATCCTCCCGGACCGGGGCACGACCCCGTGTCCCCTGCATCGGCAGGCGGACTCTCAACCACTGCGCCACCAGGGAAGCCCTCAACATTTTTAAGTCTAAGATTTTCTTCTAGTTTTTGGGAAGATAATTTATTGTATTGTTTGATGGAACCACAGCCATGAAACAACATTTAAGACTCTGGAGGTTACACAGTTGAGCACTGCAATACAGACACATATTAATTTGAATTATTATCAGAACTATGGTTCACGTCTAAGCCAGCAACAGAGTCCTCAAACTCTTGAGAATAGATCAAATCCCACACCCACGTGATCTCCAAAATTATATTTGGATATTTCTTGTATTTATCTGGTTTTGGCATCAGGATAAATTGAAATAATAGAATGAGTTGAGAAATATTCTATCCTCTTCTTTTTTTAGAAGACTTTGTAAGGAATCGGTCATGTTTTCATTAACTGTTTGACCATAAATTTCTTTGGAGTTCAGCCTCACAGCAATCTGTACACTGTACTTTTTTTTGTTCATCAACTCAAAAATCCACAAATTTATCCAAAAAATTTATCCACAAAATTCTACCTTTCTGAAGCTTCATCATGTACTATAGTTATTACTTTAGCACTTTCTGGAGCAGTGTCACATACAAAACAAATTTCCTCTTCGTTTTCCTGAATGTAAAGTTTTGTTGATTCATTAACATTGAACTCATTAACATTGAACTCATGGTAAACAGCACGGTAAGTCATGCCTAAATGAAGCTTATCTAACACACATTTTCTCTGTAGGGCACATCACAGCCTTCTTGTGCTTAGGAATACTAGACAGCACTTCAGCACTACACTTGAAGGCCATTTAAAACAGCAGAACCACCAACAAAAAGCACAAAAATGTGAAAAACTTGGCCGTAAATATATGTCAAAAAGAGACTTGTCTACAACATGAGAGATGACACAACAAGGCAGCGTGTTGCCTGGTTTGACCTCAGCTAAGAACCTGTGTGTTGGGTGGCTCAGATTTTTCATTGCTTTACCTGAAAATGCCCTGAGTATCCATTTGGCTGGTTACAAATACACTTTGCAAGTAGTCAGATTTACAAATACAGAATCCATGAATACTGAGAATCAACTGTATGTTACTATGCTCAGTAGTGTCCTGCATTTCTCCCAGGCTCTTTTCATTGTTTCTCATTCTCATTTTCTCCTGCTCTCAGACTGTATTATGTCTGTCAGTCTGTCTTCATGTTTACTGATTTGTTCTCCCAACTTCCATCTCCTATTGACCCCCTCTAGCAAATTTTTTATTTGGTTACCGGACTTTTTGAACTCCAGAATTTCCTTTTGGTTTATTTTATAATTTCTGATTTTCATTGATATTTTCCAGTAGGTGAGACATTATCATCATACCCTCCTCTAATTCTTTAAGTGTGGCTTCCTTTAGTTCTTTGAACATATTTGTAATAACTACTTGAAAGTTTCTGTCCTCTAAGTACAACATTCGGACTCTCTTAAATGCAGTTTCTGTTGCCTGTTCTTTTAAATCCCGAAAATACATAATCTTGTTTATTCGGTTGTCTCATAATTTGTATTTTTGTTGTTGTTGTTCCAAACTGGATACTTTGATAATATGCTGTAGCAACTCTGATACTAACATCCCATCTCTAGGACTGTCATTTTTTGCTAGTCTACTAGGGTTTTTTTGTTTTGTTTTTTAGTTACTTGCCTGAACTAGTTGAGTGAAGACTGCTTTTCGCAAAATGTGCAGCCTCTGATGTTGCTCCTCGGAGGGTGCAGGCTTGGGTATGTACAGTCACCCTGAGTCCTCCTACCTCACTGTGTTGACAATGGATATCCGAGTTCTCTTTGACAGTCTCTTTTCATGAACTCCTTCTTGAGCTACTGCTTTAGCTTTGCAGACCAAATACCATCTGTATTGGTATCAGATGCAGCAGTTAGCCTACGCTAATTTCTAGCTGGTTGCTGTATTGTTTCTGACAACTCCCTGGTAAATAAATTGCTCTGAAGTCTGACCTGATTCTGTTTGAACAGAAACAATCTGATTCCCATGTGTAGGAGTCATCTTTGAGGCCAAACCTTAAGGCTTCCTCCACCCCTAGGAGGGCTCTTCTTTGCTGCTTCTTTCCTTGGTTATTTCTGCTAACCTTCTAGCTGTTCTGCCTTTTATCTTAGTGCTGTTACAGAGCTATAAGCCCCCTACTAATTACTCACTACCCAAATCACCACTGTTGATTACAGTGCTGTTAGGCTTGAAGTTCTCCGCACTCTGTTGCATATAAGATGAGTCCTCTTAGGGAGAGGTATGGAGCTCTTTGTTCTTTTAGCCTTTCTCTTCCTCCTGGGCAGAATATAAGTGCTACTGCTTCAGAGCTGGGGGTGAGGATAGCGGCCTATTTCTCTTGCAGAGACACCCATGTTCTGTGAGCAGAGTTCTAGGCAAAGACAGTCTCTGGTCTTCTTGGCTTTCTTCTCCTATCATGGAACCTTAGCTATACACATGAACTGGGACAAGGATAATTAGGGCCCAGTATTCTCAGCCTATCATACCTAATTTAGAACTTCTTTCCAATGACAAGACCTAGGTAGAGAAAGAGGACCTCCAACTTCTCTGTCATTTTCTCCTGAAATAGAGCTTTTGCAACATGCAGTCAGGAGAGGAAGGGATGAGAAATAGGTGGCCTGCCCCTCCTAGGGAGATACCATAACCCTAGGCTTGGAGCTGCAGTGAAAGAGTACCCTATCTTCCTAATTTCACGTGCCTAGGGTAGATCTTCCATCACTTTGCCTGGGAAGGGAAGGGGGCAAGTCATGGTTCAAAAGTCACTGACTCTTTCTGTTCTTAGCAAGATTTAGTAGATTTTCTTGAATAAATGTTTCTCCATTTGCTATATGACCTTAGGACAACTTCCAAAGATTTTTATATTGCTTTTTATACTTTCACTAGTTACTGTTTTTTTATTGGGAAGAGGATCCACAGAGTTCCTCACATCACTATTCTAGAAGTGCTTCTGACTTGGCATTTTTTTGTGATGTTTCACTGTTTATAACATACTTATATCTAAATACTTTTTATGTCTCTGATTACGTCTCAAAAATTTGTGTTAAACAGAACATACTTCATCATTTATAATCTATTGTGATCCACTTCATGTTGGGAGGGTATCTCTTCCAAGAGTTCCAGTTGGAAACTGAGACATAAAAGCCTTTTCTGCTTCCTTATTTCCATCCTTAATTGAGGTTTCAGCCACAGTGTTGGCAGGTAGTAAATGTGGGCATAGAGAATGGAGACTCTTTATTTCTAGCCCTATTTTCCAGTCCTTTCCAAGCCCATTGCTAGAGTATTGGAAATGTTTCTATCTATCTTTTGGCTCTATGGTAGGGAAACAACTTTTATGTCATCAACCTGTATCCTCCATACTATGTTTTTGTTTTGTTTTAAAATAAAAGCTATGTGTTAAATCCACAAGCTCTGGGTCTTAAATTTTAAATCATTGAACAATGACTTTCTCTCTCAAAATTCACAACTGTTACAAATCACTAGTGTTTTTACTTTCAATAAATTGTCTTTTCAGTAACCAAAACAAACAATGTGGCTGTTTATTCCTGCCTGCCCTTAAGGGCAAGGGAAATGGAAAGCCATCACTACTGCCCAGCTGTTGGGAGTAGAGAGGGCAATGAGCACAAGGAAACTTGGACCAGAAATGTCAATTAACATTTCAAGATATTATCCCACTATTACTTTAGAATTACTCAGCAAATCACAAGATGTTTTTATTTGGAGGAGGGGGACTGTGGGATGATGGTAGGGTAGAGAGACGGTGGCTGCTAGTAAAAGCTCAGTTGGTTCCTTTCTTCTGTAAAAACCAAATATAATTTAGAAGAGCAGGAAGAATAAAGAAATGAGCTACTTACTTTCATATGGTTTCTTTTAAAATAGTTATTCCTAAAACCTGTTTTTTCTTAGCTCTTTTCAGAGTTTCCATTCCTGTATGAAGAGTCCAAAGCTCCCTAAATGTCTCTGACATGCCATGTTCATCTTTTTTACATTTATAGAATGTTGTGGGTTTGCCCCGTTTGCATAGACTTCATTTGAACATTGTCATTCTCTGCTTTTTTACATGAGCTCTACTTAATTGTTTCATGCCGCAGTTTTTAGTATGTCTGAAAGTCAGCACCACCTGAGCAACGGGAGCAACTTTTCCCTGTAAAAGAAGCTAAGAATTCATTATAAATAATTTTTGTTTATTAGGAAACATAAGGGAATATTTTCTAAAAAATGATAAAACAAAGTGAGAGCTGCCAAAATAGTTAATCATTCTTTCCCCAGATCAGATCACCCATCAGCTTGAAAACCAGGAGGAAAGCTTGGGGATCATTAAATCTGGTGTGCAGGGTAATATTTTCACTGATGTCTCCCCTGAAATGTCCAACTTTTTTTTTTTTTAACTTAGTCATCCAGCCCTTTCAGTTGTCAGTGAGTCAAGGAAGGGATTTAACAGTAGATACTGGGGTTGAGGGGTTATCTCTTCCTGACCTGATTTTCAAAAACCTGGATCCTTAATGACATAGGAAGGGTTTGAGGCATATACAAATTATTTTGGAGAATAGTGGAGTAAGACCAAAATTTTCTTGCTGCCCCCTCTAAGAAAGAGGACAGGTAGAGAATAATTCAACAGTAGTGGGTCCCATAGAATCCCTGTGCTATCTTCATGGGCTGATTCCTGGAGAGGTAGAATGGAGAGGCAGAAAATCGCCAAACAGGATTCTACAGAGACAGCAAGTTCCAAGTATAAAAAAGCTCTGTTTTATCTAGGCCTTCTACCTCTCCATCGAATTTCCCAGAGCCTAACATTATGTTGTAGGAGGAACAGAATAACCTCCATGTGTCCAAGAGTGCAAATTAAGGGTGTGTGGAAAGGAAGAGAGCTATCAGACATGAATGAACCATGTATATGATATTAAGTTATATGACCTTGGTAATCTGTCTGGACCAATGACTGAGACCCAAACAGGCCTATCGATTATCCATGTGGGCAAAAGACACAAAGGTCCAGGTGTCTGTGGCTTTGCTTTCTTGTCCAATAAGACTGCTCAAATTTGAGCTATGACGCTTGCTTTCTATCAGTAGGTAAAAGGTATTCCTTTTCTGTCAGGTTCCTAATACAGTATTTTCTTACATCTCATTAGCCAAAATAGCTGTATAGCCGTACCTAATTGAAAAATAGGCTAGGAAGTACAGTGTTTAGTGGGGTGACAATGTGTCTGGTTGTTTAAAACTAAGGTTCTTATTAAGGGTTGATATTAAGGAGTTCCCATTCTGTGGGACTTTATCCTCTGCAATACTTTTTCCTGGGAACTCTGATCATCTTCTCCCCAGACTCAGAACTCCACCTTCTCAACTCAGAGAGTATCTTGGGCTCTTCCTGGGTTCTCCCTGCCTGCATTACAACCTCAACTTTTTCTCAAATCAGTAAGCTAGGGCATCCTGCTTGTGTCCCATCATGAAGGATCACTTTCCTTCCTTGCCTGATACCCAGTGTCTCAAAAACCTTTGTTTCATATATTTTTCTTTTCTTTTTTTGGTTTGTGTTTCAAGTAGGAAGGGTTCGTTGGGTCCCTGTTATTTTGTACTGGCTGGGAGTGGAAGTTCCCTACCCTATTCACTTTCTCCCCTATTCATTATTATACTCACATCTCTCATCAGCTTGGTGGGCTCTTTGAAAATTATTTTGGTGTTGTTTGTAATTTGCCAGAATGTAAGTGAAGGTGGCATATGCCCATTACCTCCTGCCAGAGATAAAATTGCTTGTGAATAGTCCCATCTCTAAGTCTGCCTTCCTGCCCACAGAATTTGAGCCTGGTCGGGGGATGGGAATTAGTTCAAGAAGAGAATATGTCTGGAGTGAAAGAGTGTGGACTCAGAGAGCAGTAAGCAACACCCTGAGCAGAGTATATTGTAGAAATGACCAAAGGCCATGGTGTATAATGAACAGATTAGGTTGGAGTACTCACTGGATAACCCTCCTGTGGACTTTAGCCTGATCCAAGTTAGCAAAAATTTTTTTTTGTATACTGTTTAGCAATTAATGCATTATGATAGGAATGGTACTGAATTTAAGGGATTGGAAGTCAGACAATTCAGGTCTGGTTTTAGTTATGAATGGCTTCATTTTCTAGCATAAGATGTTTTCAAGGTAGGTAATATCCCATCTCTAAATGTCAGTTCCCTTTTCTTATATATGGGAGGGAATACACTACTTGATCTTTACCTACTAAATTTCTATTTTTTTGCAAAAGATTTTCTGGTTTAGGTGAACTAAATTAAACTTTCTACAGACAATCAGGCAGCCACTTTATACCTGAGCCTTCCCCTCTCCCAGCCCGTGCAATTCTTGGTAACCTCCAAGGTTTGTGCCCTCTGGTGAATTAAAAGAACTACATTTAGGAATTTGGTTTGTTGCTCTTTCTTCCCTCCTGCAACTCAAATATTTTGCTAGCACACACAGACAAAAATAGTGTCACAAATAGAATTAGTGCCCACAATTGAAATGCAAAAGACCTCAGCATATAAATTGAGTTGAGTATAGTGATTGGGTATTTTCTGATGACAAAATCGTCTTTATAATTTTGGGGGTGGAGATGTGTGCTTGAGTTTTCAATCTTAGGGATCACAACAGTTCTGTAGATATGAATTCTATTACTATTATATTATTTCTAATACATTTTTACAGGAGCAAAATGTCTTCCTACCACTAAACAACATCTACTTGAAAGTGAAGAGGGAACAAAAGCTCATAAAACTGCAATAAAATATTTATTTGTCTGCAGCAATAGGATTAATTTTATCACTGTAGATTTATGAGCCCAGAAATTTGTTGGTGGATATTTAATATATCAAAATAGCACAAGGAGCTTGTATTAAGAAATGTGTTGTGAAACTTGTGATTTACCAGAGAGAACATATTTTTTTTCCATAGGACTTAATAAAACAGTAGCAAAATTGAATTAGCTTGGCATAAAATTTAATTGCCTGGCAAACAAACTTGATATGGCTGTTGCATTACTGTTTATGTATAACATATATTGGCTTGTGGATCATCGCGACCCCCAGACTGACTAGGGGAGCTAATGATGGCAGTAGGATGGTAGCGTTAGTGTCTGGGAATCTTCCTTTTGATTGCCTCTTCCTAACGTAAAGGAGGAAGAGTTCATGTAATGACCTTTTCCAAAAGGGAAAACAGGGCTTTATAGCTTGCTGCCTCCCCCAATGCAGTTCCTTTGTTGAAAGCCTATCTCTTCAAAAATTCCATAGCTCTTCAGTGCTATAGTACCTTGAGATAGTGTGCCTTAGTGACATTCAGTTTAGACATCTGGGAGCTATTTTTTTTATGAGAGAAATAGCCCGATAGCAGAAAGTCATAAAAGAACATAGTAAATCTACAACCTTCAAATTTTCTCTGTTTTGAATTGTGGCAATAGCTATGCATTACTCTCCTTCTGCTCATATATTTTTTTCTTACCTTTTGAGCTCCTATAAGAATTAGGTACACACTTAGGAAAAAACACAGTCTCTTGAGATTGTAATGTGGGAGGTAGACATCTTCATGTTCAGAAAGGTTAGAGGTATATGGTCTGGCAGAGGCAGAACAACTTCAGCCCCCATAATTCAGCTAGTACAGAATTTGAGAAGAGAGCCACTAAATCGATGATGTGGCCATAGAGTTTACAACCAGAGACAATCTCAGTTCTTATCCATGAAGCTTATAACAGCTAACCTCCTTGGGGACTACTTTGTGAATTTTCAGGCAGAAGGACAGTTCCCAAAGGGTGGCTGAGTCTGGATCATTGTTATAGAAAGTAATTGAGTAGTGAAAATACATACCATGAGAAGAAGCCAATAGTTTCCTTTTAGTTTTATTCAAATGAGGAACAAAAAGTATTTCTTTACTCTTTTTTATCCTAGTGTCTCCTTGGGTCTTTTTTTTTTTTTTAACATCTTTATTAGAGTATAATTGCTTTACAATGGTGTGTTAGTTTCTGCTTTATAACAAAGTGAATCAGTTATACATATACATATGTCCCCATATCTGTTCCCTCTTACATCTTCCTCCCTCCAACCCTCCCTATCCCACCCCTCTAGGTGGTCACAAAGCACCGAGCTGATCTCCCTGTGCTATGTGGCTGCTTCCCACTAGCTATCTATTTTACATTGGGTAGTGTATATATGTCCATGCCACTCTCTCACTTCGTCCCAGCTTACCTTTACCCCTCCCCGTATCCTCAAGTCCATTCTGTAGTAGGTCTGCATCTTTATTCCTGTCTTGCCCCTAGGTTCTTCTGACCATTTTTTTTTTTTTGATTCTATGTATATGTGTTAGCATACGGTATTTGTTTTTCTCTTTCTCACTTACTTCACTCTGTATGACAGGCTCTAGGTCCATCCACCTCACTACAAATAACTCAGTTTCGTTCCTTTTTATGGCTAATAGTCCATTGTATATATGTGCCACATCTTCTTTATCCCTGCATCTGTTGATGGACACTTAGGTTACTTCCATGTCCTGGCTATTGTAAATAGAGCTGCAATGAACATTTTGGTACATGACTCTTTTTGAATTATGGTTTTCTCAGGGTATATGCCTGTGGGATATAGTGGGATTGCTGGGTCCTATGGTAGTTCTATTTTTAGTTTTTTAAGGAACCTCTGTACTGTTCTCCATAGTGGCTGTATCAATTAACATTCCCACCAACAGTGCAAGAGGGTTCCCTTTTCTCCACACCCTCTCCAGCATTTATTGTTTGTACATTTTTTGATGATGGCCATTCTGACGGGTGTGAGATGATATCTCATTGTAGTTTTGATGTGCATTTCTCTAATGATTAATGATGTTGCGCATTCTTTCATGTGTTTGTTGGCAATCTGTATATCTTCTTTGGAGAAATGTCTATTTAGGTCTTCTGCTCATTTTTGGATTGGGTTGTTTGTTTTTATGATTTTGAGCTGCATGAGCTGCTTGTATGTTTTGGAGATTAATCCTTAGTCAGTTGCTTCATTTGCAAATATTTTCTCCCATTCTGAGGGTTGTCTTTTGGTCTTGTTTATGGTTTCCTTTGCTGTGCAAAAGCTTTGAAGTTTCATTAGGTCCCATTTGTTTATTTTTGTTTTTATTTCCATTTCTCTAGAAGATGGGTCAAAAAGGATCTTGCTATGATTTATATCATAGAGTGTTCTGCCTATGTTATCCTCTAAGACTTTGATGGTGTCTGGATTTACATTTAGGTCTTTAATCCATTTTGAGTTTACTTTTGTGTATGGTGTTAGGGAGTGTTCTAATTTCATTCTTTTACATGTAGCTGTCCAGTTTTCCCAGCACCACTTGTTGAAGAGGCTGTCTTTTCTCCATTGTATATTATTGCCTCCTTTATCAAAGATAAGGTGACCATATGTACGTGGGTTTATCTCTGGGCTTTCTATCCTGTTCCATTGATCTATATTTCTGTTTTTGTGCCAGTACCATACTGTCTTGATTACTGTAGCTCTGTAGTATAGTCTGAAGTCAGGGAGCCTGATTCTTCCAACGCCGTTTTTCTTTCTCAAGTTTGCTTTGGCTATTCGGGGTCTTTTGTGTTTCCATACAAATTGTGAAATTTTTTGTTCTAGTTCTGTGAAAAATGCCACTGGTAGTTTGATAGGGATTGCATTGAATCTGTAGATTGCTTTGGGTAGTAGAGTCATTTTTACAGTGTTGATTCTTCCAATCCAAGAACATGGTATATCTCTCCATCTATTTGTATCATCTTTAATTTCTTTCATCAGTGTCTTATAGTTTTTTGCATACAGGTCTTTTGTCTCCTTAGGTAGGTTTATTCCTAGATATTTTATTCTTTTTGTTGCAATGGTAAATGGGAGTGTTTTCTTGATTTCACTTTCAGATTTTTCATCATTAGTGTATAGGAATGCAAGAGATTTCTGTGCATGAATTTCGTATCCTGCTACTTTACCAAATTCATTGATTAGCTCTAGTAGTTTTCTGGTAGCATCTTTAGGATTCTCTTTGTAGAGTATCATGTCATCTGCAAACAGTGACAGCTTTACTTCTTCTTTTCCAATTTGGATTCCTTTTTCTTCTCTAATAGCTGTGGCTAAAACTTCCAAAATATGTTGAATAATAGTGGTGAGAGTGAGCAACCCTGTCTTGTTCCTGATCTCAGTGGAAATGGTTTCAGTTTTTCACTATTGAGGATTATGTTGGCTGTGGGTTTGTCATATATGGCCTTTATGATGTTGAGGAAAGTTCCCTCTATGCCTACTTTCTGTAGGGTTTTTATCATTAATGGGTGTTGAATTTTGTCAAAAACTTTCTCTGCATCTATTGAGATGATCATATGGTTTTTCTCCTTCAGTTTGTTAATGTGGTGTATCACATTCATTGATTTGCGTATATTGAAGAATCTTTTCATTCCTGGGATAAAGCCTACTTGATCATAGTGTATAATCCTTGTAATGTGCTGTTGGATTCTGTTTGCTAGTATTTTGTTGAGGATTTTGCATCTATGTTCATCAGTGATATTGGCCTGTAGTTTTCTTTCTTTGTGATATCTTTGGTTTTGCTATCAGAGTGATGGTGGCCTCGTAGAGTGAGTTTGGGAGTGTTCCTTCCTCTGCTATATTTTGGAAGAGTTTGAGAAGGATAGGTGTTAGCTCTTCTGTAAAGGTTTGATAGAATTCGCCTGTGAAGCCATCTGGTCCTGGGCTTCTGTTTGTTGGAAGACTTTTAGTCACAGTTTCAACTTCAGTGCTTGTGATTGCTCTGTTCATATTTTCTGTTTCTTCCTGGTTCAGTCTTGGAAGGTTGTGCATTTCTAAGAATTTGTCCATATCTTCCAGGTTGTCCATTTTATTGGCATATAGTTGCTTGTAGTAATCTCTCATGATCCTTTGTATTTCTGCAGTGTCTGTTGTTCCTTCTCCTTTTTCATTTCTAATTCTATTGATTTGAGTCTTCTCCCTTTTTTTCTTCATAAGTCTGGCTAATGGTTTATCAATTTTGTTTATCTTCTCAAGGAAGCAGCTTTTAGTTTTTTTGATCTTTGCTATCATTTCCTTCATTTCTTTTTCATTTATTTCTGATCTGATCTTTATGATTTCTTTCCTTCTGCTAACTTTGGGGTTTTTTTGTTCTTTCTCTAGTTGCTTTAGGTGTAAGGTTAGGTTGTTTATTTGAGATGTTTCTTGTTAAGTTAGGATTTTACTGCTATAAACTTCCCTCTGAAAACTGCTTTTGCTTCATCCCATAGGTTTTGGGTCATTGTGTTTTCATTGTCATTTGTTTCTAGGTATTTTTTGATTTCCTCTTTGATTTCTTCATTGATCTCTTGGTTATTAAGTAGTGTGTTCTTTAGCCTCCATGTGTTTTTATTTCTTACAGATTTTTTCCTGTAATTGATATCTCGTCTCATAGCGTTGTGGTTGGAAAAGATACTTGGTATGACTTCAGTTTTTTAAAATTTACCAAGGCTTGCTTTGTGACCCAAGATATGATCTATCCTGGAGAATGTTGCATGAGCACTTGAGAAGAATGTGTATTCTGTTGTTTTTGGATGGAATGTCCTATAAATATCAGTGAAGTCCACCTTGTTTAACATGTCATTTAAAGCTTATGTTTTCTTATTTATTTTCCTTTTGGATGATCTGTTCATTGGTGAAAGTGGGGTGTTAAAGTCCCCTACTGTGAATTTGTTATTGTTGATTAGCCCTTTTATGGCTGTTACCATTTGCCTTATGTATTGAGATGCTCCTATGTTGGGTGCATAAATATTTACAATTGTTATATCTTCTTCTTGGATTGATCCCTTGATCATTATGTAGTGTCCCTCTTTGTCTCTTGTAATAGTTTTTAAAAAAAGTCTATTTTGTCTGATATGAGAATTGCTACTCCAGCTTTCTATTGATTTCCATTTTCATGGAATATCTTTTTCCATCCCCTCACTTTCAGTCTCTGTGTGTCCCTAGGTCTGAAGTGGGTCTCTTGTAGACAGCATATATACTGGTCTTTTTTTTTTTGTATCCATTCAGCCAGTCTGTTCCTTTTGGTTGGAGCATTTAATCCATTTACATTTAAGGTAGTTACCGATATGTATGTTCCTATTGCAATTTTCTTAATTGTTTTGGGTTTATTATTGTAGGTCTTTTTCTTCTTTTGTGTTTCCTGCCTAGAGAAGTTCCTTTAGCATTTGTTGTAAAGCTGGTTTGGTGGTGCTGAATTCTCTTAGCTTTTGCTTGTCTGTAAAGCTTTTAATTTCTCCATCAAATCTGAATGAGATCCTTGCTGGGTAGAGTAATCTTGGTTGTAGGTTTTTCTCCTTCATCACTTTAAATATGTCCTGCCAGTCCCTTCTGGCTTGCAGAGTTTCTGCTGAAAGATCAGCAGTTAGCCTTACGGGGATTCCCTTATGTGTTTTTTGTTGTTTTTCCCTTGCTGCTTTTAATATTTTTCTTTGTATTTAATTTTTGATAGTTTGATTAATATGTGTCTTGGCATGTTTCTCCTTGGATTTGTCCTGCATGGGACACTTTGTGCTTCCTGGACTTGATTAACTATTTTCTTTCCCATATTAGGGAAGTTTTCAACTATAATCTCTTCAAATATTTTCTCAGTCCCTTTCTTTTTCTCTTCTTCTTCTGGGCCCCCTATAATTCGAATGTTGGTGTGTTTAATGTTGTCCCAGAGGTCTCTGAGACTGTCCTCAATTCTTTACATTCTTTTTTCTTTATTCTGCTCTGCAGTAGTTATTTCCACTATGTTATCTTCCAGGTCACTTATCTGTTCTTCTGCCTCAGTTATTCTGCTATTGATCCCTTCTAGAGAATTTTAAATTTCATTTATTGTGTTGTTCATCGCTGTTTGTTTGCTCTTTAATTCTTCTAGGTCCTTGTTAAACGTTTCTTGTATTTTCTGTATTCTATTTCCAAGATTTTGGATCATCTTTATTATCATTATTCTGAATTTTGTTCCAGGTAGACTGCCTATTTCCTCTTAATTTGTTAGGCCTGGTGGGTTTTTGTCTTGCGCCTTCATCTTCTGTGTATTTCTCTGTCTTCTCATTTTTGCTTAACTTACTGTGTTTGGGGTCTCCTTTTCGTAGGCTGCAGGTTCGTAGTTCCAGTTGTTTTTTGTGTCTGTCCCCAGTGGCTAAGGTTTTTCAGTGGGTTGTGTGGGCTTCCTGGTGGAGGGGACTATTGCCTGTGTTCTGGTGGATGAGGCTGGATCTTGTCTTCCTGGTGGGCAGGTCCACGTCTGGTGGTGTGTTTTGGGGTGTCTGTGGCCTTATTATGATTTTAGGCAGCCTCTGTGCTAATGGATGGGGTTGTGTTCCTGTCTTGCTGGTTGTTTGGCATAGCGTGTCCTGCACTGTAGCTTGCTGGTCGTCGAGTGAAGCTGGGTCTTGACGTTGAGATGGAGATCTCTGGGAGTTTCTCGCTGTTTTATATTACGTGGAGCTGGGAGGTCTCTTGTGGACCAGTGTCCTGCACTTGGGTCTCCCTTGTCAGAGGTAGAGCCCTGACGCCTGGCTGGAGCACCAAGAGCCTGTCCTCCACACGGCTGCTTGAGTGCTGAGGTACCTTCCAGTCACCATTCGGACCTCGCACAATTCTCCTTGGGTCTTGATAATTCATATTTTTAAAGTATGACATCAGGAAAAGCACTTGCTTTACGTTACAGATCTGATATACTCTCTTGTCCCATTACATGTTCTCGATAGTAGGAACATATGTACATTGAGGGAGTCTACAGGAGTGCAGAACATTGAAGCTTTTGGACCAAGTCATATCCAGTGCTCTTATTCCACTCCCAGCCCTGTTTATTGATTATCTAGCCAGAGAAGGTGCTAAAGATAACACAACATATAAATTTGACTTGTTGTCAATTAGCCATTAGGCTTCTATCTGTAAAACTTGCTGGGAATGATTCAACCAAAAAGAATGCTGAGATTTTCATCTGAGAATTTCCACTCAGACATTAAAAAAAAAAAAAGTCCATAAAACCTGCGTGATGTTATGGCATAAAAGAGATAGTCAATTAACTGCAAAGTATCAATAAAACGGTTATATGAATTTTAGTGTCGATCTCTCTCCCTCTCAGATCCTGATTAAAACAAACAAATACATTTAATAATAGGGAAAAACTCACATCAACACTTCTTACTGACAGAAAAATTATATTACTGCACCATACAAAAGAAAAATAAAAACATACACTATAGTAAAAAGTATTCACAACAGTTGAAAGCAAAGCATGGACAATGATATACAACACTCATTTAAATAAAAAGTAGGAATAATAATATTAATGCCAAACAGGAAGAATTCAATGCCCGACGTATTAAATGCACCAACACGATTATATTATTGATGAAGGACACAATCTTCCAAGAAAATATAAATACCAGTATCCCCTTCATAAAAATAACCAAGATTAAAATACTCAACACATACAGTTGGTAGAAATCTAAGAGAAGTTGAAAGGAATACAATACTAATGGAGTATTTTTATAGTCCTAGGAATATCAGTAACACACAAATAAAATAATAACCCAGTACACTGCAGAGATTTAGCATTTCTTTCCCAACTCTCATAAAACAATTGCAAAAGGTTGGTTGTATATTGAGCTACAATGGAAGTGTCGATACCTTGCAAAGTGCAGCCATTTTAGAGAATATATTCTCTGGCCATAATACAAGAGGGAGAGAATAACAAAACAAAATGAACAATGCTCAAGACCATCCCCCAAGTTTTATGAGATTGTTATTACTCTTCTTTCTATTTCTATAGAAGAATTTTTTTCATTTTCTTTCAGAGAATTTTTTAATCTAAAGCCATTGTCTGTGGCCATCACACTGACATCATTTAGTACTTTTCTTTTGTGGTTAATAGCCTCTATACTGTAATTCTTTCCAAATAGCTCTAGTTCTGGTAACACAAGACAATGGGTTAAAATCTGAGCCTGTCACACTTGCATTGAATAGAATGTGCCATTGCCAGTACTAAAATGCCACTTAATTGTATTCCCTTACTTATTCTTATCCATATCCCCATTTTCAAAGCCCTTTTCCACATTCTGACAGTTAAAAATTAAACTGATAACTTTCCTAAATAGTTCTTAGACCAAAAGGAAATATAAATTATATATAAAAAGGTCAGTGGTAAGAATATGACATATCAACATCTATGAGAGGTTTCCAAAGTTGGACTCAGAGGAAAATAAATGTCTCTATATGCTTTAAATAGTAAAGGAAAAAAAGGAAATAATTTAAATTTAAAACTTCATTGAAGAATTTACAAAAAGCATATCAAAAATAAAGCAAGGATTGGCAAACTGTAGTCCACAGGCCACTTTCAGCCGGCCATCTGTTTTTGTAAATAAGGTTTTATTGAAGCATAGCTATGCTCATTCATTTTTAAATTGTCTATGGCTGTTTTTGTGCTACAAGTGTAGAGTTGAGTCATTGTGACAGGGACCATTTGGCCTACAAAGCCATACAGCCCTTTAATGTGCCCTTAATCTAGGGTATGCAAAGGATTATGAAAAATAAAATTATAAACTAATGATTTGGGAAAGAATCTAATTGAGAGATATGTCAATTGTTTTAGCACACAGAAAATTATGCAGTGTTATAAATCCTATTTTGTTAGCATCATCTCCTACTAAAACGTTGAGTAAAAAGCATAATGAAAAAAATACAGATAAATTTCTCACATACAGGTGAAGTATTAAAAGTAAATATTATTAAATCTAATTCAGCAGTGTGTTTAACTATTAATTACCTGCAGCCAAGTTAAAATCTATTCCAGATGTAAAAATTATCAATATTTACTATAAGTAAATATGTCAGTATACCTAATCACATCAAATAGCCCAAAATATAGAAGCCATACATTAATCTCAACAGGTACAGAAAAACAGTTGGTCTTTTTTATGATAGAAAAATATTATTCTGGAAATGGGAAAGTATATTCTCAGTATGGCACAAACAGCCAGCATTATTCTCACAGTTAAACATCAGAGATTGTCTTATTAAAGTCATAATGACATAAGAATGTCTTCTATTTTCATGAATATTTAAGGAAGAAAGCTCCTAAAAGTTCTAAACAGTGAATAAGACATGAAAGATTTGAAAAGAGGAAAACATAAAATTACTATTTTCAGATTATATGATTGTATTTCCTGAAAACAAATAAAATCTGGAAATTAACTGATCTGATCTTTGACCCCATTCAAGTTTCTTCAGTTGGCAAAAGGATTCCATTCAGTTTTACATGTTACATTTACTTGTCATAGCTCTGCATTTTCCTTCAGTTAGGAACAGTTCCTCATTCTTTCCTTGTATTTCATACCTTGACAGTTTTGAAAATTATAGATCAGTTATTTCATAGAACATCTGTTAATTTGGGTGTGCCTGTTAGATTCAAGTTATGCATCATTGGCTGAGGTATTTCAGAAAGAGTGTTGTATTCTCATTATATCCCTATCCTATCAGAGGCACATATTTTTTCTTTTATTCTGTTACTGGTGGTATTTACCTTTGATAAGTTGGTTAAAATGGTGTTGACCATTCTAAAATTACTACTTTTCCCTCTGTAATTGGTAAGTATTATATTGGGAGGTACTTTGGAACTATAAAAATATCCTATACTTCATTAACCTTTCAGTTTATTCATCTGTTTATTTATATTGGCATGGATTCATGGCTCTCTATTTTATTCAATGGTTATAATTTGTTTCTATAATTATTTTAATACTCAAATTGTCCCAGTTGGCCAGTGGGAGCCCTTTCAGTTTGGCTTCTGTGTCCCTTTGATGTGTCCCTATCATTCTTTGTGCACTTTTTAACTTTCTGACACAGTGGTATATTCTGGGCTCATCTTGTACTTTTCCTGCCCCAGCAGTAGAATCAGACTTTTTTTTTTTTTTTAAGGAAACTGGGTTCCTGTAGAATCAGACCTGGGTGCTAGGTGCCCTCATTACTGTTAGGTTATTGCTGCTCCCAGTCTCTTTCTCTCAGTAGAAGGAGCTGCAGAGTTTTTCATGTGTGTATTCACACATACCATCTCTATCCTTTTCATTTCTCCATTTACCATTCTGTCTGAAAACTGTGGGTACATACTGACACCTCCAAGCCAATCCACTATTGCAGAATTCATACTAGTCTCTCCCTTTCTGTATGTGTAACTCCCTTCTCTAAAAATGAAATAAATGGCCCACATGATCCCTAATTTAATGATATGGTTAATTTCCCTATATGTAACAAATCTCCCATTGCTGCTGCCATCCTCTCCCCAGCGGATCCCTCTTTACCCTACAAGGGCTCTAACACTCTGCACCTGGTGGCCATTCTCCTCACGTCACCTTGCTCTGATGCCCCACACAGGGATACCCCACCATGTGAAAGCTCTCTTTACCCAGCCTGTGCTCCAACATGCCACGGCAGGCAAGTCACGTTCACTGTCACTGTCCTCACCTCATTGGCACTCTGCCTTACCACACCAGGCTGCCCTTGGACAGAGACAGCCTGCTTACCTTGGTTAGGTTCTGCCACCCTGCTCTGGGAAGCCATTTTACATGTTCACCCTCCTCTCTCTTCTTGGGCTCAAACATCCTGCTTGGGCCACCCCACATCCTTTCTCCAAAGCAGATGCCTACCTTTCTCGATCCCATCAGTAGCTTTAAAACTGAATTGTTCAGAATGGGAAGAGAAAAAAGGAAGAGAAAGAGGAAAATGACATCATGTTTCTTGAGAGAAGAGAGATTCAAATAAATGAAAATGAAACAGTCAATTTCTCACATATGTAAAGAAACACATTTCCATGGTTTTAAGAGCTTAATATTAAAGAAAAGTCATGGTATAAAATACACCAAAAAGTGTGAACATTTTCCTTACATTAGGGCATTAAATGTGTAAAACCAGAGAGCATACATTCAAAATCATGAAAAGTAGAAATCAGAAGGAAAGAGTAGATTGTAAATAACATGTTCCAAATGAAATTATTTGAAGCACTCTTAACAAATCAATAAAAAATGCCCCAATGGTAAAACAGACGTAAGTTATGAATAGCAGTTCACATACATTTAAACACTTTTTAAAATTTTATATTACAGTTTAGTTGATTTACAACATTGTGTTCATTTCAGGTATACAGCAAAGTGATTCAGTTATACATATATCCATTCTTTTTCAGATTCTTTTCCCATTTAGGTTATTATAGAATACTGAGTAGAGTTCCCTGTGCTATACAGTAGGTCCTTGTTGTTTATCTATTTTATATATAGTAGGGTGTATATGTTAATACCAAACTCCTAATTTATTGCTCTCCCCCACCTTTCCCCTTTGGTAACCATAAGTTTGTTTTCAATGTCTGTGAGTCTGTTTCTGTCTTGTAAATAAGTTCACTTGTATACTTTTTTTAGATTCCACATGTAAGTGATATGTATGATATTTGTCTTTCTCTGACTTACTTCACTTAGTAAGATAATCTCTAGGTCCATCCATGTTGCTGCAAATGGCATTATTTAATTATTTTTTATGGCTGAGTAATATTCCATTGTATATATGTACCATATCTTCTTTTCAGTTCATGTCTTTTTATTTATTTATTTATTTATTTTTGCGGTACGCGGGCCTCTCACTGTTGTGGCCTCTCCCATTGCGGAGCACAGGCTCCAGACGCGCAGGCTCAGCGGCCATGGCTCACGGGCCCAGCCGCTCCGCGGCATGTGGGATCTTCCCGGACCGGGGCCCAAACCCGTCTCCCCTGCATTGGCAGGTGGACTTTCAACCACTGTGCCACCATGGAAGCCCATACTTTTAAAAAAATTTTATTTTATTTTATTAAAAAAATTTTTTTGTACCATATCTTCTTTATCCATTTCTCTGTCGATGAACATTTAGGTTACTTCCGTGTCTTGGCTATTGTAAATAGTGCTGCAGTGAACATTGGGGTGCATGTATCTTTTCAAATTATGGTTTTATGCAGATAAACGCCCAGGAGTGGGATTCCTGGATCATATGGTAGCTCTATTTTTAGTTTTTTTAGTAACCTCCATACTGTTCTCCATAATGGCTGTACCAATTTAAATTCCTGCCAACAATGTGAGAGGGTTCCCTTTACTCCACACCCTCTCCAGCATTTATTATTTGTGGAGTTTTTGATGATTGCCATCCTGACCAGTGTGAGGTGATTCCTCAGTATGTTTTTTTTCTTTATTAAATTTATTTATTTATCTTTGGCTGCGTTGGGTCTTCATTGCTGTGCGCCGGCTTTCTCCAGTTGCTGTGAGCGGGGGCTACTCTTTGTTGTGGTGCACGGACTTCTCATTGCGGTGGCTTCTCTTGTGGTGGAGCATGGGCTCTAGGCGCACAGGCTTCAGTAGTTGTGGCACGTGGACTCAGTAGTTGTGACTTGTGGGCTCTAGAGCACAGGCTCAGTAGTTGTGGCACGTGGGCTCAGTTGCTCTGCGGCATGTGGGATCTTCCTGCCTCGAACCTGTGTCACCTGCATTGGCAGGCAGATTCTTAACCACTGCGCCACTAGGGAAGTCCCCCTCATTATGTTTTGATTTGCATTTCTCTAATACTCAAGCGATGTTGAGCATCTTTTCATGTGCCTTTTGGCCATCTGTATGTCTTCTTTGGAGAAATGTCTATTTAGATCTTCTGCCCAATTTTTGATTGGGTGGTTTGGTTTTTTTTGATATTGAGCTGTATGACCTGTTTGTATATTTTGGAGATGTATATTTTGGAGATTAATCCCTTGTCGGTCACATTGTTTGCAAATATTTTCACCAATTCTGTAGGTTGTCTTTTTGATTTGTTTACAGTTTCCTTTGCCGTGCAAAAGCTTTTGAGTTTAATTAGGTCCCATTTGTGTATTCTTTTTAAAATTTTCGTTACCCTAGGAGGTGGGCCCAGAAAGATACTGCTGCAGTTTACGTCAGAGAGTGTTCTGCCTTTGTTTCCATCTAACAGTTTTATAGTATCTGGTCTTACATTTAGGTCTTTAATCCATTTTGAGTTTTTTTTGTTAAAGATGTTGGAGAATGTTCTACTTTCATTCTTTTACATGTAGCGGCCCAGTTTTACTAGCACCATTTATTGAAGAGACTGTATTTTCTCCACTGTATTACTTGCCTTCTTTGTCATTGATTAATTGACCATAGGCATGTGGGTTTATTTCTGGGGTTTCTGTCCTGTTCCATTGATCTTTAAGTCTGGCTTTGTGCCAGTACCATACAGTTTTGATGACTGTAACTTTATAGTATAGTGTGAAATCAGGGAGCCTGATTCCTCCAGCTCCATTTTTCTTTCTCAATATTGCTTTGGCTATTTGGGGTCTTTTGTGTTTCCATACTAATTTCAAGATTTTTTTTGTTTCTAGATTTGCAAAAACTGCCATTGCTAATTTGATAGAGATTGAATTGAATTTGTAAATTGACTTGGGTGGTATAGTCATTTTGACAATGTTGATTCTTCCAGTCCAAGAACATGGTATATCTTTCCATCTGTTTGCATCATCTTTGATTTCTTTCATCAGTGTCATAGTTTTTGGAGTACAGGTCATTTGCCACCTTAGGTAGGTTTATTCCTAGGTATTTTGTTCTTTTTGATCTGATGGTAAATGGGATTGTTTCCTTTATTTCTCTTTCTGTGCTTTTGTTGTTAGTGTATAGGAATGTAAGAGATTTCTTTGCATTAATTTTGTATCCTGTAACTTTACCAAATTCATTGATGAGCTCTAGTAGTTTTCTGGTAGCATCTTTAGGATTTTCTATGTATAGTATCATGTCATCTACAAACAGTGACAGTTTTACTTCTTTTCCAGTTTGTATTCTTTTTATTTCTTTTTCTTCTCTGATTGCTGTGGCTAGGACTTCCAGAACTGTATTGAATGGAAGTGGCAAGAGTGGACGTCCTTGTCTTCTTCCTAATCTTAGAGGAAATGATTTCAGGTTTTCACTATTGAGTAAGGTGTTACATGTGGGTTTCTCATATACGGCATGTATTATGTTATGTTGAGGTAGGTTCCCTCTGTGCCCATTTTCTAGAGAGTTTTTATAATGGGTGTTGAATTTTGTCAGAAGCTTTTTCTGCATCTATTGAGATGATCATATGGTTTTTATTCTTCAATTTGTTAATGTGGTGTATCACACTGGTTGATTTGGGGATATTGAGAAATCCTTGCATCCTTGGGATAAATCCCACTTGATCATGGTGTATGATCATTTTAATGTATTGTGACTTTTTTTTTTTTTTTTTTTTGGTAGTATCTTTGCTTTTGGTATCAAGGTGATGTTGCCCTCATAGAATGAGTCTGGAAATGTTCATTACTCTGCATTTTTTAAAAAAATTGTTTCAGAAGGATAGGTGTTAACTCTTCTCTAAATGTTTGATGGATTTCACCTGTGAAGCCATCTGGTCCTCAACTTTTGCTTGTTGGGAGTTTTTAAATCATACTATCAATTTCAGTAATTGTGATTGTTCATATTTTCTATTTCTTCATGGTTCAGTTTTGGAAGATTGTACCTTTCTAAGAATTTGTCCATTTTTTCTAGGTTGTCAATTTTATTGGCATATAGTTGCTTTTAGTAATCTCTTATGGTCTTTTGTATTTCTGTGGTGTCAGTTGTAACTTCTTTTCATTTCTGATTTTATTGATTTGAGTTTTTCTTGATGTGTCTGGCTAAAGGTTTATCAATTTTGTTTATCTTTTCAAAGAACCAGCTTTTAGTTCCATTGATCTTTTCTATTGTTTTCTTTGTCTCTATTTCATTTATTTCTGCTCTGATCTTTATGATTTCTTTCCCTCTACTAACTTTGGGTTTTATTTGTTCTTCTTTCTCTGGTTGCTTTAGGTGTAAATTTAGTTTTTTACTCGAGATTTTTCTTGTTTCCTGAGATAGGCTTGTATCACTGTAAACTTTCCTTTTGGAAATACTTTTGATGCATCCCATAGATTTTGGATCATTGTGTTTTTGTTTTCATTTGTCTTCAGGTATTTTTTATTTCCTCTCTGATTTCTTCAATGATCCATTGGTTGTTTAGGAGCATATTATTTATCCTCCATGTGTTTGTGATTTAAAAAAAAAAACTTTTGTAGTTGATTTATAGTCTCATAGTATTGTGATTGGAAAACATGGTTGATACGGTTTCAGTTTCCTTAAATTTACTGAGGCTTGTTTTCTGGCCTAGCATGTGATCTGTCTTGGATAATGTTCCACGTGCGCTTGAAAAGAATATGTATTCTGTTGTTTTTGGTTTGAATACTTTATAAATATCCATTAAGTCCATCTGGTGTAACGTGTCATTTAAGGCCTGTGTTTCCTATTGATTTTCTGTCTGTCCATTGATGTAAGTGAGGTGTTAAAATCCCCCACTATTATTGTGTTACTGTTGATTTTTCCTTTTGTTAGCATTTGCCTTATATATTGAGGTGTTCCTATGTTGGGTGCATATATATTTACAATTGTTTTATCTTTCTGAATTGATCCCTTGATCATTATGTAGTGTCCTTCTTTGTCTCTTATAACAGTCTTTATTTTAAAGTCTGTTTGGTCTGATATGAGTATTGCTACTCCAGCTGTCTTCTAATTTCCATTTGCATGGTATACCGTTTTCCATCCCCTCACTTACAGTCTGTATGTGTCCCTAGATCTGAAGTGGGTCTCTTGTAGACAGCATATATATGGATCTTTTTTTTTGTATCCATTCAGCCAGTCTTTGTCTTTTGGTTGGAGCATTTAATACATTTACATTTAAAATAACTATTGATATGTATGTTCTTATTGCCATTTTGTTAATTGTTTTGGATTTGTTTTTGTAGGTCTTTTTTCTTCCATTCCTCTTGTGTTTTCTTCTCTTGTGAATTGATGACATTCTTTAACGTTGTGTTTGGATTCCTTTTTCGTCTGTATATCCATTGTAGATTTTTGGTGTGCAGTTACCATGAGATTTTGATATAGCAGTCTATGTATATATACAAGATTGTTTTAACTTGCTGGTCTCTTAATTTCAAATGCATTTCCAGTATCCTGCATTTATATCCTCCTCTTTTTACAATTGCTGGTTTTGGTATCATATCTGTGTGTGGATGATTTCCTGCCTTTACGTTTGCCTTTATGGTGAGCTTCCCATTTGTAATTTTCTTTTTTCCATTTGTGACCTTTTCTGCCTAGAGAAGTTCCTTTAGCATTTGTTGTAAAGCTGGTTTGGTGGTGCTGAATTCTCTTAGATTTGCTTGTCTGTAAAACTGTTGATTTCTCTGTTGAATCTGAACAAGAGCCTTGCTGGGTAGAGTATTCTTGGTTGTAGGATTTCCCTTTTCATCACTTTGTGCCACTCTCTTCTGGCCTGCAGAATTTCTACTGAAAAATCAGCTGATAACCTTACGGGAATTCCCTTGCATGCTATTTGTTGCTTTTCCCTTGTTGCTTTTAATATTTTCTCTTTGTCTTTAATTTTCATCAATTTGATTAATATGTGTCTCTGCATGTTTCTCCTTGGGTTTATCCTGTATGGGATTTTCTGTGCTTCCTGAACTTCGGTGACTGTTTTCTTTCTCATGTTACGGAAGTTTTCACCTGTTATCTTTTCAAATATTTTCTCAGGCCCTTTTTGTCTCTCTTCTCCTTCTGGAACCCCTGTAATATGAATGTTGGTGTGTTTAATGTCGTCCCATAAGTCTCTTAGACTGTCTTCATTTCTTTTCATTCTTTTCTGTTTATTTTTTTTCTGTGGCAGTGATGATTTCCACTATTCTGCCTTCCACCTTAATTATCTGTTCTTCTGCCTCAGTTATTCTGCTGTTGGTTCCTTTTAGTGTACTCTTCATTTCAGTTCTTGTATTGTTCAATTCTGTTCTTTAAATCTTCTAGCTCTTTGTTAAACATTTCTTGTATCTTCTCAGTCTTTGCCTCCATTCTTTTTCCGAGATCTTTGATCATCTTTACTATCATTACTCTGAATTATTTTTCAGGTAGATTGCCTATCTCCAGTTCACTTCGTTGTTCTTCTGGGTTTTTATCTTGTTCTTTCGTCTGGAACATAGTCCTCTGCTATCTCATTTTGTGTAACTTAATATATTTGCAGTCTTCATTCTGCAGGCTGCAGGATTGTAGCTCCTCTTGCTTCTCGTGTCTGCCGTCTGGTGGTTGAGGCTAGTCTAGAGGCTTGTGGAGGCTTCCTGGTGGGAAGAACTGGTGCCTGCCCACTAGTGGGTGGAGCTGGGTCTTGTCCCTCTGTTGTCCAGGGTTATGTCGAGGGGTGTGTTTACAGATGGGTGTGGGCTCAGGAAGACTTTAGGCAGCCATCTGCTGATGGGTGAGGCTGTGTTCATGCCCTGTTTGTTGTTTGGCTTGAGGTGTCCCAACAGTGGAGCCGACAGGCTGTTGGGTAGGGCCCACTTCTTGGTGTCAAAATGGCTGCCTCCATGAGCGCTTACCCCAATGAGTACTTCCTAGTACCTCTGCCACCAGTGTCCTTGTCCCCGCAGTGAGCCACAGCTGCCCCCTGCCTCCCCAGGAGACCCTCCAATACCAGCAGGTAGGTCTGGTCCAGGCTTCTCTGTTTTTCCCTGCGTCCTGATGTGCATGAGACCTGTGTGCACCCTCCAAGAGTGGAGTTTCTGTTTCCTCCAGTCCTGTGCAGCTCCTCTGATCAAGTCCCACTGGCCTTCAAAGCCAATGCTCTGGGGCTCTTCCTTCCGATGCCAGACCCCCTCGCTGGGGAGTCTGAGTGGGGCTTAGTTCCTCACTCCTGTGAGAGAACCTCTGCGATACAGTTATTTTCCAGTTTGTGGGTTGCCCACCCGGCAGTTGTGGGATTTGATTATATCACATATGCACCCCTCCTGTTGTCTTGTTGTGGCTTCTTCTTTGTTTTTGGATATAGAATATCTTTTCTGATATGTTCCAGTCATTTTTGTCTGTTCAGCAGTTAGTTGTGATTTTGATGTTTCCATGAGAGGAGGTGACCTCAAGTCCTTCTACTCCACCATCTCATCTTCAACTCTCAAAATTCACATACATTAAAAAGTACAAACTACCAATAATGATGAAAGAAATGTTAACCTCTCTAGAAATAAAATTTAAAAAATAATTGTAATAATAAACTACTTTTTCTTTCAAGATGACATATTTCAATGAGAAAATATTAGAATTGGTAAATATGGATTGTTGAATGCACTGCTTGACAGTGTGTAAATTGGAAAAGCACTTTTGAAGGAAAGTTTTTATCAATTATAATAAAAATATATGTAGCCTTTGAACTAGTAACTCTACTCTTAGGAATTAACATTAGCAAATAATGAGATGTGGACAAAGATTTATGGTGGTGTTTATTTCAATATTTATGTAATATAGGGATAAAAATAATATACATGTTATATAAATATTTACACACATATTTAATATAGGAATTTTTTTTAAAGACAGCATTTGGTCTACAATAAGGAATTGGTTAAATGAATTGTGCTGTACAAAGAGGTGAAATATCATGTAGTGTAATTAATAATTTTTGAAAATCAGAAAATTATTATAGGAAGAAAGCACAGTACCCCACATCATTAATAGATTTTGATTTTGCACGCGTATGTGCATGTGTGTGTTTTGTGCTTGTGTGCGTGGAAAGGTATCTACATGTTGCTATGGAGATATTTAGGAGAAAACAAACCAACTTGTTAACTATGATTTGCTTATGTTTCATTTCTATTTTCTTCTTTATATCTTTACCAGATTTTCTATCATGAACATAAATTACTATTGTATTAGTTTCCTACTGTTGCTGTAACAAATGAATACAAACTTAGTGCCTTAAAATAACACAAATTTATTCTCTCACAATTCTGGAAGTCAAAAGTCCAGAATCAGTTTCACAGGCTAAAACCAAGGTGTCAGCAGGGCTAATTCCTTTTGGAGGTTCTGAGGGCTTCTGACTTTTTAAATGCCTAGTGGCCACCTGTATTCCCCCATCTTCAAAGAGCATCACTCAGTCTCTGCTTCTGGCATCACATTGCCTTCCTCTGTGACTTGACCCTCATATGTCCCTCATTTAAGGACTGTAGTCATCGCATCATCCTGGATCATCTGGTTCATGGGATAATCCATGATAATCTTCCTACCTCAAGACCTTTAGTTCATTTATACCTGCAAAGTCCCTTTTGTCATATTAGGTAACATTCACAGTTTCTTGGTATTAGGATAGGATGTGAATATATTTGGGGGCCACTATTCAGCCTACTTCAGCTATTAATATTAAATTATTTATTGTAGAGACATAATAAGCATTGCTCTGGCATCCTTGATGAGGAATTGATTTTCTTAAAACATTATGGAACATAATATATATTACTAGAAGATACAGGTGAAGAAAAGGCAAAGATACATTCTCAGGAGCTCAATATATATTCTGTAGTTCAACAGGGGGCATTTTCAGAAATAAGAATTTATGATTGAGGAGAGGGACTTAGGTATTCCAAACAGTAACATCTGAAATAACTGCTGCCTCAAAAAGGGAAATCATTGGGATTGTGGCTAGCATCTCACTTAGGCATTGAGTCTAACCACATCTGTACCTTCTAAACATATGATGGTAATTTTAATTCTGTAATATACACCTGCTTCCAGGAAAATGATCCCTGGAATAGCTACTGAAAATTACCATATGGCCAGGATCCGCACTAAATGTAGAAAGACATTCCCTATTCAACAGTATCAAAATGCATTGTTTCCTGGGAAAAATTATATATAGTGGTATCCAGCGCAATGTTATATGTAACCACAAAAAAAGGTGGGAACAATCTCAGTGCACAACACTAGAGGAATTAACCAAAATTTATACATCATGATATATAGTGGGCTGTTGGGTAGCCGTAAAATCATAAATTATTATGTTACTATGATCCTATTCATGACATCAGAAAATGCTCATTGTAATATTAAAGGAAGCAAAGTAACTAGGTACCAAATGACATTTATCATAATCTCAAAAATGTTAAAAAATAAAAAGAAGCTAGAGGGAGCAGAAACTATATTAAAATATGTATAGCGGATCTTTTCAGTGATGGAGTTATGAGTGACTATTATTTTTTTAAAGTTTCAAAATTTTCCACTGAACATACTGTTTTTATACTCAGAAGGGGAAAAAAAACAATAAAAAGTATTGGATCAGTTTCCCATAGATATTTATTCAGTTATTGGGCTAAGGGAAGTTTTACTGCCTGGGAAACTTTAATTTTCCCACTGTGCATCACTCCACAGGAGAAAAAGTGTGTCCGCCTTTTTGTTTATGGGCACTGGGCAGGATGGTGCACCATTAAATCTAAGTGGAGACAATGATCATTATGTTCTAGGTGACCTGGAATGGTTGGAGAGCCAGTAATTCTGTATATATTCTACCATGCAAACATTGAAAGAAATCTGTCCTCATATCCTTCGTGGGAAATATGGCCCTGAAAAAGGGTTAAGCAGAAAGAAAAAAGGGTTAAACGGAGAGAAGTACACAACGTAAACAAACAACAAAAAATATAAGGCCTATATGTTATAACTTCATTACCTGTAAAAAGATACAATATAGTATGTCCCTCTCGTGTGCACTAGAATATGTATGAGGTCATTAGTGCTTGCCATAAACAAACAGTATATGCAAAACTTTCTTTTCTAGCATTAGCACAATATGATCCTTTATTGAGCTTTCCTTAAAAATTGGTATAGTAATTCATTATGCATTTATCTGATTTTAATCCTCTTTGGATTTGATCAGGATAACAATACTTAGTGCTCGAGAATTCAGAATGAGAAGTATGAAAGCTCGAGATATATCTGCTTATTCACAACTAAGTAAATCAGCCTTTTAATCTTTTAATCTACTCTAGAAACTGAATAATTGAGCTAGAACAGGGATTGTTCCATCTGATTCAAAACATTTGTTGGAGGTCAGAGTCTCAGAAGAGAGATTTTTTCACATGTTTTTTTGCTCTAATTCACATAACTGGTACATTAAAATGAACAAATTAGAAACAAGCAACCAGAGGGTGTTGGATTAGCAGGAGTCTTAAAAGCTTTGCAGCTTCTTCATATAATTATTGAGGAGGCATGTTTAATTAGTATAACACCCATTAGTAACAATTAAACATAGTCAAGGTCAGGAAAGTAACCCTCTTACAATTTAAAGTTGGCATTTAAATTTTATATTGCTCTAGGCCCAGCAGAAATGTTAATTTATTTCAATGTAATATTCTGTTATACTGTTAGAACATTAAAAATCACTCTTTTTCATATCACTATAATGCAATAATTTACAGGTAAGAAATCGAGGTTTTAGTTTCTAGAGATATCTAAGACTCTCGTAAATGTGAAAGTTCAGTACTCAAAGGAATGAAGATGCACATACAATTTCAAGTGACTGTGCTTTGCAAGCTGGACTCTTTCTGAGCTGAGTGAAAAATAGAATGAAGAGACTTAAATAGTTGCTCCATTTCCTAATCTCACATCTTGTACCTCAATTGAAAGGGATTAAGAGCCCATTAAATTCTCTTCTTGGTCCATAAACTTCTTTTCAGTACCTTTCCCAGGTGGCGAAGAAAATTTCCTGAAGGTTAGCCATTAAAGATTACCGTATTCCTGAAAATCCTTGACTTACGTCTTGAAATGTGGGGCCATTTTAATTATCTATGGATGAAAGACAGTGGTTTGACTTCAACTCACTTTTAGGTGTCTCTTATGATGTATAACAGCTTAGGGTTCTAAAAAACTGTCTCCCTCGTTGCAACCTAAGAGATACCATATTTACTTAGCTTTTAGTTTTGTTTTTTCCCTATGTAGTTCATTACTACTAGTGCATTAACTCTGGTTTCTACAAATAATAGATTGAGAAAAAAGAAACGTACACATCTAAAACACAGAGGGTATGGATGTTATCTTTTTAGTGTCCATAATGAAGGTACCCTCTCTTTTGTTAGAGCTATAAAAATTGCTATCAATAAATATAAGAACCAGCGGGAAAAAAAGGTAGAGATATGAAAGATATTGATCATTTATGTGTATGAAAATTTTCATATTTAATAGTGATACCTGATTTATGTTCCCAAACTTTTTAAAAAGATAGTTTTCAGATAGAAGAGCGATTGCAGCCCTACTAACTATACTTTTCTATAAATTATATGTGTAATATATTTAATATGTATGAAATATATGTTTATTACAGAGTTGTCCTGTATTGTGATTAGTACTTGGTCTTTAGAAGTTCAAAATAAGGAATCAATGCAAGATGAATTGGGTAGGGGCATATGGTCAAAATAAGGCTTTCTTACATCTGAAGCTGCTTGTCTTTCACCTGGATGAATTCACCAAAGCCCAGGGTCTTTCCCTCAATTCTGTGACTTGAAAACATGAAATTTTTAGAATTCTAAGTACAATTTCTCTTCTCAAGGGAAGACTCACATTAAACCAGCAAACACAAACAGGGTGTAAAAACAGAATGTCAAGTTGTGAATGTAATGATAAACAAAAAAATAAAGAAATCACAGTACTCTATATCTCTTTAAACCGTACTCTCCCTTTAGGATGGGCAATCTGGATGTCAAAAGCAATCAGGATTCATAAACTTTTCTGTGTGTATATTATACCTCAATAAAATTTGCAAAAACAAAGTGAAATCTCTGAAACCCAGGGTCCAGGAATCTACACAGTAAACAACCAGAACAGTTCTCCTGGAACTTTGGGTGATAGTTCCTAAGGGCAAAGGGTAATAGCCACAGCAGTTGTCAGTTATGATTTGAAACTTTAATTTCTGAATCATAGATGCTTGCGTTTGAAAGGAACCTTAGAAATTTGGATGGATGGTTGCCCCCCAAAGACCTTTTGTTTTTGAGTAGTGAGGATGACTTTTTAATGATTTATGGTTTTCTGGCAGTTGCCTGAGATAACTTTTCTTACTTCATTTGGCAAAATATTTGCTGGTTTTTCCTCTAAAGCAGAGGTCAAGATCTAACTCCTACAAAACTTCTCCAATTATTTCAATCTATTCCAAAACTCCTTGACCCTACCAACCTCTCTTACTGGGACCATTTCACAATAATTGTAATTTAAACTTGGAGTTACAGCTCTCTGGCAGCGTGACTCATATATTATCTTGCTGGACTTTCAGCTCCTGGAAACTCTGAAGTATTTAGCAACTGGATGCCATGTGTTTCTTTCTGGGTAGTTAGAGCTACTCTCTCAATTATCAGCTGAGTGATCGTGAGCAAGTTTTGAAACTTCTCTAAGCTTTAGCTTCCTTGTCTATAAAGTCAGGAAGTTAGCACCAACATGTGTAGTAGTATTATAAAAACTAGGTGAGGTGTGTTGTGTGTGCAGTGACCATGGTAAGCATTTAGTAATAGAAACAGTGTCATCTCCATCCTTTATCCTTTAGTAAATATATTCTTACAAGTGTATAAACAATTGAACTAACACCTCTGTGGGATGGTGAGTTCTCAGATAACAAAGAATCCATTCTCAGCTGGTCAAGTCTTATTCCCTCCATAATTTTGCTTGGGGATAAGAGGAAGGAGATTCAGAATGAAGCAGGGACAAGTCCCAAGAAATCTGTCCCTCAGAACCTTTCCATATTTGATCAGGTTTGTCATGTATCAGAGAGAATGTGGATTAGGAGTCCTGCAAATCTGGTGTGACTGTGATGCTGGTATTGATACATTATTTCCAGCTAGCATTAATCAGAAGCCCTAGTTTTAATGTATCTCTCTGCTTTCCTTTTTTTAAAATTTTTCTTCTCTGTTTTTAATGAATTCTCAAACTGTTTCTTTTGGTTTTATTTTTTTCCTCTAGAGCTTGGTAAATAAAATCTGGATTAAGGTATATCATTCATTCAAATCCCTGCCCTGCCACTGGCCAGCAATTATTCAACCTTTCCTTAGATCACTGTCCTCATTTGAAAAATAGAATATTAATATCTACCTCATTGGGCTGCTTTTGAGTATTAAAAATGGGATAATACATGTGAAGTATTGGCATATTACAATAAAAATACAGTAGTTATTGTGTTCATTCCGAAATTTTGCAGTGCTCAAAATATGAATGTTCCACAGTCATTCAGTGAATTCAGGCCAATCTTGTGATTCTTTTTGTGCTCCTCACTTTTCTCCTTTAAACCCCTTTTCTTTCTTCTTCTTTCTTCTCTACATCTCTCTCTTTACCTTTCTCTCTTCCTATCTTCTCTTGTAGTCTTCCTGGTTTTTTGTTTTGTTTTGTTTTGTTTCTCTAAGAGTCATCTGCTTTGAAGAAGATCTCCTCTATGAAGCCTTTTCTGATCCCTTAGGGAAGATTTAATCTAAATTCCCCCTTTTTTTTCTCCCATACAATTCCATGAATACTTTTACCCTGGCACTTATTTTAATGGTATTTTCTATTTATAAATGTCTTTGAAACACATACTGTAAACTGTTTGAGGGTAATGACCATGGCAATTGTTGACACATCTTAAATGTGCATCATGTTAATTTTTGAGTGTCAAATGGTCTACCATCAGTGCTTCCCTCTTTCCTTCACCCAGTTCCCACCCTCATTTCCTTCTCCAAATTTGTCTCATTTTTCTGCTTTCCCTTTTGCTTCTCTATTTTTGCTTTCTCTTTCCCATTGCATCTGCCATTCTTCTTCTTATTCTCCTTCTGACTTCATTATTATGGCCAAGCAAAACCTTGTCCAGTATGTTCTCTGTCTTCCTTGCCTCTTTATTGCCATCCACAAACTCTTACAGAATATTCTTGGTTGACTCCCTTACTTCCTAGCATACCCATGTACTTCATGATCACTTTAGAACATTTAAAAGGGTTGGAATTTTTAAAAATAGGCAATTATAATCAGTCTTCTTTCACCTCTGGCATAAGACTCTTCTTCCTCAATCTGACCATTCTTAAATCTAGAAGCACTCCAGCTCATTGGTCCTCCTTACCCCCATGTCTAGGCCAAAGAACTTGTGAAATCTTAGCCCTGTTTAATACTTGAATTTATCAAAACATAAGAGAGCTAATTCTGCCTAAGGTCACCAAAGAAGAATAAAGATGCCACAGATAAACATTTAGTCCAGTTTTATAATGGACTTTAAGTGCCTAGTTGAGTGCTAACCATTAACTCTCTTGAACAAGAGGGAGCTCATGACACAAACTAACATGTTAACTCTATAGACACTTAACTTCACCATTCCTCAATGTAGCAGATAAGCTGCATCCAGTTAGCTTAAATAACATGAATGATGGATTTCCCTTTGTATATAAGTTGGGGGTTTCTAAAGTTTTTGAACAGCTCTTCGTACAGCTACTGACTACCACCTCTCTTGGTCATTGCAATAGAAAATGATGACTAAGAAACACATTGTCTCAGTATCAGTGGACATAATGTTCTAGTATTCTACAAAAATCTCAAAATTCTTAATCTAAAAGATAGATCTGCCAATATCTTATTTCCTTATCCTTTGTTAATATAAATATCCAATCTATGAAGGTCTCAGTTTCCTTACTTAGAATATGAGGTGGGATAGATTTGCTAATATCTAGGGACCTTTCCAATTTTAATATTCCCTGGGTATAAGGGCTGAGCCAAACACAATGGCTCCCTTAATAATTAACCTCGCTTATGATGAAAGTTATCAGCAAGATCTACTTGTAAGAGATCAAACATTCATATCCATATATATTGTAGCACATTGACTTTTACAGAACTCACAGTAACACAACATAGTTACATTCATAGACTTAAGGTCACTGTGGTATACTTTACAATTTTTCTTTTCCCTAGGAGGGAAGTGTAGATGTCTAGGAAGGGATTTCTTTCTCTGCCTTTTAGTAATGAAAGCCTTTTATTATCTCTTGGATCCTAAAAGATGGGTAGGGTTTTGGCAGGTGGAGCTTAGGAGGACCTTCCAGGCGGCAGGGACAACATGAGAAAGGGCAGAAGGAAGAATGGATTTTGAGAATGACGTTATCCTACATGATGAGAGCAGCGTTTCACAATCTCTGTCCTGCAGAACACTGGTTTTAGATGATGTCAGTGTAGTTACAAGACAAAAGCATTTGGGAAGAGCCATACTCTACATCCCAACATGAAATTTAAGTTTTACTTTGTTATGTTATGTACTCTGAAAAGTTTTGGAGGAAGGAATTGATTTAATTTTGTTTAGTTCAGTCTTACTCACACTTACTTGACAAACCTGTATTCAGCTGATGGGACTGTATTTTGTGAAAGGCCAATCGGAGAAATGCTGGGATGGAGCTTAGAATATTTCTGTATTGGGACATGCATGTGATTATTTTTCTTACAATTCTTTACTGTTTGTCCTAACATTTGTTACTTTGCAGGATTCATTTTTTTATTTTTTTTTAACATCTTTACTGGAGTATAATTGCTTTACAATGTTGTGTTAGTTTCTGCTGTATAACAAAGTGAATCAGCTGTATGTATACATATGTCCCCAGGATTCAGTTTTAAGCCTTCTGCTTTTACTTGATTCATTGGGCCTCTTAGAAAGCTCAACAATTCTGGGGGCTTCATCTCTTATGTGGTTTCCAGGAGCTCCTGGCACTTACCACTATTTCCTCTTGATTCTTTTCCTCCGACTTCAAACTTCTTACGATTATGAGCTAATTGTTTTCTCAGCCTCTAGTGTCAAAACCAGCTACCTCGCTCATCTTCATTGTCTCAGTTACAAGGGGCAATATTTCCTATGTTTATATGTGTCAAAATATAAGTCAGGGATTGATACATAGCATATGCTTAATAAAAATTGTATTTCCTTTTTTTCTTTGTTCAAAGGTATCCAAACACTGGCAAAGTTCTTAACTTGAAAGTAGAGTCATCTAATTTATTTAGCTCATCCAACCATCAATATTGAATATTTGTCTTTTTTCTTACACATATTTCTTGTATTCCAATAGTGACATTCTAGACCCCATTGAGCACATTTATAACTTATTACTGTATTACTACCTTGGCTATTTCTTGACCAAAATTTACTTCATACAACTGACAGCCTAATTAACCTACTGGAGTTTTTTTTTAAATGTATGCATTCAAACAGTAAACACCAATTGCATTGATAATAACTGAATTTTTACATCTCTATGCACCCATGTATCCAACACCAGGTCAAGATATTATAAAATATTTCTAACACCCTACAGTGTTCTCTGTTACTTCTTTCTGTTCCATACTTCCCCAGGGTCACACCTAAACTGACCTCTATCGCCATATATCTCATACATGGAAACACACAGTGTGTATTCTTCGGTATCTGGCATTTGGGTACATATCATTATATCAGTAGTTTATTCTTTTATTGTGTTTCCCTGATTTTTTAAACCTAGACATTCATATAGTGTCAAAGTACCACTGATTTTTTAATATTATTATGCTGACCTACATCTTCTGGGGCTTTCCACAGTCTTCCATCTGTCTTTCCACCTACTTCCTCTTCAGTCTAATTATGTTTCATTTAACCAACCTCAGCCAGTCTTTCCCCCATATTCCCCAACACGTAGCACTCCTCTGTTCAGCCAGTTTTGTTCCCTATTCCATAAGCCCTCTGTGTCATTCCTGACACTGTGCCTGTTCCCTGCCTGGAGCTTAGGAGAGGGCTTATTCAATTCAAATCCTACCTCTTCTAAGAAGTCTTCTCAGAAGAAGCCAGTGCTCTTTGGAATCCTTCTTTAATGAAATCTCATAGCAAGTGTAATCCATCTTCCCTGATCTGGTAATTAATTATCCATTGTTCCTATCATATAGTGTTTGTTTTTCTTATGTGTTGTTATTGTTTATATAAGCAGATTATAGTGGCTTGAACCAGGAACTCTGTCATTTTCCCTTCATTTTAGTGCAAGGATCTGTGATATGAAGTTAAACTCCTTTTCCCTCACTTCCCATTCACCCTCAGCACTTGTTAAACGTAAAGTACGAATGAAACTTATTGGTTAACAGGTTTTTCTGGTCCTTGGTTCTGGTCCCTAGGTCTAAGATGCACTTTTGTAGTGCTAATTTGACTGATTTCTTATTGTCACATAACTCAGGAATTAACTAAATCATTACAAATTTAGAAACATATAAGATATTATAAGAAAACCAGTGGATATCACAAGTTTAGGCCCGGGGTAGAGTGTTGTACGAGTCATAGTTTGGTGGGGCTCACACTTAATGATCTAGCCTTCCAATATTCCATTGTAAGTAAGAAAGAGGTATGCAAATATATGGTTAATATTTAACAGTGTTGATAAAAAAGAGAAGAGAGAGAGGTACGACAGGTACTTTGAGAGCTTTTTGGAATTCATGAACAAATACGATTGGATGGGGAAAAAGAAAAACCAAGGGCTAACCTCCCACAAGTGAGCTCAGGACAGAGAGAAGGGCTTATCTGGTATGCAGGTAGAGAGGTTTGACCTACAGAAGCTTAGAAAACCTTAATAATCTGAGCAGTGTTGGCAAGAGGCAAACTAAAGGGCTAACAAAATTCTGCAAAAGTCTCACACAAAGAACTTTGGCATGGTGTTCATCATCTAGCTAATCCTAACATGCAGACATTTATGAGAGCAAAGTCAGGTCTTTGCTGGAGTGGGTTCCTTATTTGGGCAACTGGGTCAAATCAGGAAAGGCAAACGTAGGCTACCAGAGTAAATAAAGAGAGGAAAAACAAAAAGAATGAAACATATTCATCAGTGATTTCCCCCCGATATTCTTAGCCTCCACCTTATCTCACTCTTACTGGTACCACAGGAACTAGACTGAACAATCAGGTAAAAGGTGTCTACAGAAACTGAATTAATATAGAAAATAAAAAAATAAAACATAAAATTGTAAGTTTTCTTCCTAGGGATAATTGAGATGATAGTTCAATAATAACAAGATCAGGTGAAGTCTAAAGAAATTTTAGAAAACCTGGATAAAGTAAGAAAACATTTGTTTGCCGGCATAGAATGTTAGAGAGACACCAAGGCATGTGGGCCAAGTTCTGGAGAGAAGGGAAACAGATGCAAGCTTGACATTTCGTGCAGCTTTTCTCCTTGGGGCATTTGCTGATTCAAATCTTACAGCCTAGGAGCTGAAAAGCCAAGGAGTTCAAAAGACTCTAACCACAGAAGCCAACCGGCAAGAGCTCAAGCTAAAAGAAACTAATGGAATGACAAGCTAAGCGTATTCTTAGTCTCACAGGGCGGGGGGAACCATTACATTTAAAGCCTAACAAATACAAGGGTACTTGGGAATAGGGAGAATCCAAACTTTCACATGGTAATCCCAAAGGGCAACACCCGTAGAGCAAGGATAAGATGGAAATAGACCAATCTTCACACAGACCGAAAAACAGCTTTGGATGAGCTCAAACTGAGAATGGACTGAGGTTTCCAGTCCCTATAGTAACTGTCTGCCATGGGCAAAACTAAATCTTTTCAAGAGAAAGATAACAATATCCCGAATGTGGAGGTATCTTTATAGTTTCCTAAAATAAGTTAAGCCCAATTTTAATATAAAAAATAACTTGACATACCAGGAAAAAGACTAAATGATCAAAAGCTCAAAAAAAAAAAAAGAAAGAAAAAAACCCACACACACAATATAAATAGACACAGGAGGACAAGAGTTAGCAGGCATTGGTTAAAAAAAAAGCAAAACAACTATGATTTAACAAAGAAAATATACACATGGCAAATAAGCAGATGAATAGATGCTACACATTCCATGTCATCAGGGAATTTTAAATTAGAACAATAATGAGATATGACTACACACCTATTCAAATGGCTAAAATCCAAAAACTGAAATACCAAAGTTGGTGACGATGCAGAACAACTGGAATTCTCATTTGTTGCTAACGGGATACTTGGCAGTTCTGACAAAACTTAAACGTACTTTCACCACACAGTGATCTAGTAATCATGTTCTTTGGTATTTACCCATAGGAACTGAAAAGTTATGTCTACATAAAAACCTGCACATGGATGTTTATAACAGTTTCTTTCATAATTGCCAAAACTTGAAATCAACCAAGATGTTTTTCAGTAGGTGAATGGATAAACAAATTATGGCATATCCATACAAAGGAATAGCATTCAGCAATAAAGAGAAAAGGCTATGAGGCCATGAAAAGACATGGGAGAAGCTTAAATGCGTATTGCTAAGTGAAAAAAAGCCAATCTGCAAAGGCTACATGCATATTATATGATTCCAACTATATGAAATTTAGGAAAAGGCAAAACTGTGGAGGCAATAAAAAGATCAGTGGTTCCCAGAGGTTGTGGAGAGGGAGAAAAGGATGGGTGAAGCCCGGAATTTTAAAGGCAGAGAAACTCCTGTGTATGGTTCTGTAATGGTGGGTAGAGGTTATTGCACATTTGTCAAAAATCGTATAATGTACAAAACAGAGTGAAGTCTAAAGTAAAGCATGGACATTAGTTAGTAATAATGTATCAATATTGGTTCATTAACTATAACAAATGTATTACGCTAATGTAAGATGTTAATAATAGGGGAAACTGGGTAGAGTGGTAAGGAGGTATGAGAACTCTGTCCTTTCTGCTTAATTTTTGTGTAAACCAGAAACTGCTCCAAAATAGTCTATTAATTTAAAAAACAAATCTAGTCCTGCATACAAAACTTGCACGTAAATCCAACCACAGCAGCGTTATTCATAATAGCCCCAAAGTGGAAATAACCCAAATGGCCATTTACTGTGAATGGATAAATGAAACACAGTTAATATCCACACCATGGCATATTATTCAGCCATAAAAAGAAATCAAGTACTGATACATGCTACAACATGGATGAACCTTGAAAACATGCTAAGTAATTGTATGACTCCATTTGTATGCAATGTCGAGAATAGGCAAATCCGTAGAGACAAAGTATATTAGTGGGTGCCTAGGGTTTGGAGAAATGGGGGAGTGAGTGACTTATAATAGATTCTTTTTCTTTTGGAGGGTGGATGAAAGTTTTAAAATTAATTGTGGTGGTAGATGCCTAACACATTAAATTGTACACTTTAAATAATATGGAAAGTAAATTACATGTCAGTGAAACTATTATTTAGAATTATGATTAATGTATTAAAAAAAGGACAACATATACAATTTAAACAAAAATTATCTGTGAAATGCAACCAAAGGAAAATTCTAGAATTAAAAAAGCTGAAGTTAAGCACTCAGAAGATCGGTTTAACAGTACCTTAGTCAAACAAAAGAAAGGATTACAAATGTCAATATATGTATACATACAGCTGATTCACTTTGTTATACAGCAGAAACTAACACAACATTGTAAAGCAATTATACTCCAGTAAAGATGTTAAAAAAAATAAAAAAATGAATCCTGCAAAGTAACAAATGTTAGGACAAACAGTAAAGAATTGTAAGAAAAATAATCACATGCATGTCCCAATACAGAAATATTCTAAGCTCCATCCCAGCATTTCTCCGATTGGCCTTTCACAAAATACAGTCCCATCAGCTGAATACAGGTTTGTCAAGTAAGTGTGAGTAAGACTGAACTAAACAAAATTAAATCAATTCCTCTGGACACCTAGGAAGAAAGGGGGACCATGAAGTATTTGGAAAGGTTCAAGGTCATACATAGTTTAAAATTATGACATTTCGGTGAGCCTGTGTGCACGAAGGCTTGCTTATATTTCGGGATTTGAATACAGTGCAAAGAAGTGTTGCTAAATTTTCGATCAACATCAAAAAAAAAGGGTGGAAATGTTTTTTCTTTTATTATGAAACTGGAGGAAAGGCAAGCCTTATAAGCAGCATGAGGCCCACTAGACTTTTCTCTGATGATAATGCGAATTTAGAAGAAGAAGAAGGATCCAAGGCCATAGAACAATTTTGAAAGCAAAATAAGGCTGCTGAGTCTTCACCCAGTGTATGAGATTAAGTTTTAACGGCATATGAGGCAGTGGCCATGACACAGCCGGCAGAGCTGGTGGAGTTGTGGAAAATGGCTCTTGAAGCTGCAGGAATTGGAGTAGGCATAGAAAAAGAACAAGGTATATCCAAAAGAGTGGAGGGACAAAATTAATGAAGAGAAAAGTCAAAACTAGAGAGGAAAAGCAGTAAACTTGACAAATAAAACCAAAAGCTTGTTCTTTAGAAAGACCAATAAAATAAGCAATATTTGGCAAATATGATAGAGATGGGACTAGCTATAATAAAACAGAATTTTTTTTTAATTGCAAAAGAATGCTCTGCTAGCTTTAACCAACACATTTGAAAATCTGGACAAAATGGCTGATTATTGATGAGTTATATGCAGCCAATATTTACTCATATTTTGAGTAGAGAATACAAGTAGCTTTATGAAATTAGAAAATATAATCAAAGATACACACCTTAGAAAGACATTCGTTATTTTCCAATGTATTAAAAAAGCTAGAAGAGTCCTAATACAAAAATCAGATATGGAAAATTTACCCAAAAAGCAACTAGAAGCACATTTCTTTTAAGATCCTAAGTTCTAACGAATATTAGCAAGTAGATACCAGCAGCATATTTTTAAAAAGTCATTACGATCAAGAGGGATTTATCACCATCAAGCAGATATTTTAAAGTAGGATGAAGTTGGAATGAGGAAAGAAATGTCTGTATCCAATATCAAAACACACTCCAAGTTTCAGTAGTTTGAAAAAATCTAATAAGCTATAACAGTACATCAGTATATTATTAAACCAGAATAGGAACCCGTGTATATATGAGAAATAAATTATAGGGTAAATAAAGTACAGGCTGTCCTCACTGTGGAACTACAACAATGACCAAACGAGCTGAACTGTGCAAAGTTGATCTTAATGATCGATGGGGAAAATATTATTGTTCCATGACCTTAAAATCTTTCTGACAAAATACTAGAAACTTTCTTGTTGGTTATAAAGTTATAGATAGACTTAAAAAATTAGTAAACTTTATATTTAGTTAATACAGTACAACCAAAAACATTAGAAATATTGAGAATTAACATGTTTTATTCCATTGTAAAAAACTTATGAGACGTCTAGTTTTGAGTCCGGCATGGAAGGAGCTTGGAAGTTGCCATTCTGTCCTAACAGGTAAATATCTGAACACACTGAAAAATCAACAGTTCTTCTTAGATTCATTAGAGAAGTGAGGTCACAGGAAAAATCACCGTGCCCAAAATTGGAGAGGCAGATAGCAGATACAGAGAATAACAACCTACTGGAACAGAAACCCAAGAGCAGAAATCTCTGTGGACACCAACAGTGAGGTAGGAAAACCTGAACTCTATTTGACGGATCGCTGGAGGCTTGTGTGGAAAGATCTGAGGTAAAAACTCCAGGGAAACCCCTATCCTTTTGCAAGTTTTGTCTCTTGAGCTCTACCAGGTTGTGACTACCAGGTGAAGGTCAAAGGAAACTCCCCTTGGAATTCTGGCAGGGGGAGGGTGAAAGGAGCAATTTTGAAATACACCAGAGCATTCTGCTATTCTTCATAAGGCCTGCCCTCAGGAGAAACTGTTTTACCAGAGGCCTAACCTATGGAGTTTTGTCAGAGCCTAACTGACCTGGGGGAAGGGAAATATCCTACCCTGACCCATTCCAGCCATTGTGTTTCACCTAAGGGGAGGGAAAATACTGAGAGGCACTTGTGACATTCATAGCTGAGGAGCACATGCTCATTATAAGACTGAGACCTACTCATAAGACTATGCACTGCTTCTCTAACACCACATCTCTAAAGGACTATGGACTGCAGTTAATTTCACCAGTGCATCGTGTCTGGATTTTCAAGGAAGAGAAAAGTGAAACATATAAAATGCTTGATTAAAACCAGAAATGGCAGAAAAAGCGTGGAATATAAAAAAGGAACAAAGAACAATGGCAATAAATATGAAACAGTAACAAATATGGTAGATATTAATCCAGTGATATCAATAATCATTTCAAATACCAATGGTATAAATACACCAATTAAAAGACAGAGATTGTCACAGAGGATCGATAAACAAGATCCAAATATAAGAAATCTACTTTAAATATGAAGGCACATATAGCTTAAAAGTAAGGGGTTGGGGAAAGATACATCATGCTGACACTAATTAAAAGAAAGTTTGAGGGCTTCCCTGATGGCACAGTGGTTGGGAGTCCACCTGCCGATGCAGGGGATGCGGGTTCGTGCCCCGGCCTGGGAAGATCCCACATGCTGTGGAGCGGCTGGGCCCATGAGCCATGGCTGCTGGGCCTGCGCGTCTGGAGCCTGTGCTTCTCAATGGGAGAGGCCACAGCAGTGAGAGGCCCGCGCACCTCAAAAAAAAAAAAAAAAAAAGTTTGAGAAGCTGTATCAGTTTCAGACAAAGCAGAGTTAAGAGCAAAGAAAATTATCAGGCACAAAGAGGGGCATTCCATAATGATAAAGGAGTCAATTCTCCAAGAAGACATAACAATTCTTAATGTTTAGGTGCCTAACAACAATGCATCAAAATTCGTGAGACAAAAACTGATAGAAGTGCAAGGAGAAAGAGATAAATCCACTATCATAGTTGGAGATTTCTATACCCCTCTATCATAAATGGACAAATCCATCAGGCAGAAAATCAGTACAGACATAGCTCAATTCAACAACACTCTCCACCAAATGGATATAATAAACATCTAAAGACTGCTTCATCCAACAACAGCAGAATACATGTTGTCTCAAGCTCACATGAAGTATACACCAAGACAGACCACATTCTGGGCCGTAAAACACACTCTAACAAATTTAAAACATCAGAAATCATATAAAGTCTGTTCTCAGACCACAGTGAGGTCAAACTGGAAATCAGTAACAAAAACAAAGCTGGAAAATTCCAAAATACTTGAAGATTAAACGGTTCAATTATAAGCAATACATGGATCTTGCTGTCTGTATGTGAACTGAATAACATGCACAGTGACCAAGCACCTACAGACTTCGAAAGAAGGGACCTGATTGTTCACCAATCATGATACACATCTGTTATATCCAGGGTGATTTGTGGACTTAAGAACTAGGTGTGAAGTTTGTACTTTATGCCCTTCCTCACAGTTAATATGGCAGTAACTGAAATTTGATTGTTTCGTTGGCGTCCTGGGATCGTTTAACTAAATCATGGTAACTGAAATTCATGCATGGGCAAACTGTTCAGAGCGAAGACTGCATGTATAGCATACATTTGGCAGTATTCCGTTGCAAGGAACAAATACCTAGAAGAATGTAAAATAGGATAAGAAATCATATTCTTGTTATGAGGAAGTCTGTCCCTAAGCAGAACATGAACCTGAGATATCATAAAGAAAAAGAGTTGATTTGACTTCATAAAAATTAAAGAATTCTGCACAGTAAAAGGGAACCCAAATATAAAGATAACTGACAAACTAGGAAACATAATATAAACATTTGACCATGGATTTGGCCAACAATTCCTTTTCTTCACAATAGTATGAGGAGGGGAAATCTCAATGAGTCAGACCTCATTAATCAATAGATGAGAGGTTAGACTAAAGCTCTCATATGGTGTGGATTTAATTTTATGGAAAGCAAAGTACCTTCCAACAGAAGATGTGGAGTATTACCAGTCTTAGCCAGATCCTTGGCAATGCAAGTGGAGAAACCTTGAGTAACTCTGTGATAGATGAATCTCTTTTCTGTTCTATAAGAGGAGGAGAACAATCTGTCTGTTTTTCCAGGGCAGAGTCCCAATATTGTCTGTACCACTGAGCTTTGCAAAACATCGAAACCCACAGTCTTTAGCAAATCACTCTTAAACAATCAAGAGGGAAAGAAATGGAAAGGCTAATGAACTTTCCAATTACCTTTGTAGCCCTGACTGTTGAAAATAGCGATGATGGGGAATATGTGATGCCACGTATGTGAAACTTAAAGAGCACAGAGATTCAAATGGAGTAAAGTAGGGAAGAATGCCTCTGATAACCCACCCAAGTTGAATTATTTATAGTCTCAACTGGGAAATGTTGATTAAGAAATGAGAGGATACAGGCAGGAGCAGCTCCTGAAATTGTGCCTAAATACCTCAGATATTCCTAAGGAATCCCGTGGACAACTGTGTCAGAGAGGAGCTGACAAATGGAGTATAATAAGCGCAGAGATCATGCCCTTGTCAGCCAGCATACGGAGAGCATTACTGATCCTCAGCAAATCATTACTGATCCTCAGAAAAATGTACTGTGACTGGGTCTAAAACCTGACTGGAATTTTCCATAGATGTGTGATATTGGAGATGGGTTTGCAGCTGCACTTGCCAAATCACCTTTGCAAAGCACAGTAGGTCACAGCCAGAGGAGCAAAGGCTGCTCTGCTCTTTCTCAAGCAGAAAAGGATTTTAGACGTGCCAAGTTCTCTCCCAGAAAGGATGGGGATAGAAGATTATGAATTAGTGATTACTACAATATCTTTGATCCCTTGGCTAATTTCCATCTTGAAGCTGTGGTATAAAGACTCAGGTGTTGGGTGATGAGCCACAATCCCTCTGAACAGGTGCTTAATCAGGACTGGATAGGATGAATTCAGGCCTGGGCATCTGGCATCTGGTACCAGCCCTTTTTCTGGCAGGTTGCCTTTAGACATGTCCCTGACACCTTTGCATCTGTAGCTTTTCGTGTTGTTGTCTGGTTGTTTAAATATGTAAAATGGTGATAACACTCCTTGATGGCATATTCTATGTTAAAAAACCTTTCATTACTCAGCACACATCAAACAGTAAATGCTTTCTCTTAGTAAACCTGCATAACGATTTTCTAAACTCTTCTGCTCTGGGCAAGAGTCATAAATACACCAGGCAAACAAAGTGAAAGAGGAGACAGTATGTAGTGTTTTATTCAGTTGGGTCTTGATACCTAAGTGTGACTCTTAACCAAGGATTATGAGGTAGTTAAGGACACAGATTAAAGTTGTTCAGAGTGTGTCCTAAAGTTTCACTGCCAGAATTTAAATCTCTACTCTGGAAATTGTAGACCTGAGACAAATTACTTGCCTAAATTTCATTTCCTGCATCTGAGAAAGATAATAGTATCTACCTTATAGTAGACTGAATGATACCTTTGCCCCCAAATGTCCACATTCTAATCCCCAGAACCTGTGAATGTCACCTTAAATGGCAGAAGGGACTTTGCCAATGGATTTAAAGTAAGGGTCTTGAGATGGGGAGATTCTCCTGGACTACCTGGATGGACCCAGATGTAACCACTGGTGTTCTCGTAAGAGAGAGGCAGAGGGAGTGTTTACTCCAAAGAGAATGTGATGATGAAGTTGGGGTTGGATTGATGTGGCTAGAAGTCAAGGAGTGCTGGCAAGGAAGCAGATTCTCCCTTAGAGCCTCTAGAAGGTGGATGGACGGCCTTGTCAACGCCTGGTTCCAGCCCAGGGAAACTGGTTTTGGACCTCTGTCTTCCAGTACCATAAGAAAATAAGTGTATTTTGTTTTAAGCAAGCACATTTGTAGTAAATTGTTACAGCAGCCATAGGGAACTAATGCGTACCTCATAGGAACTATTTCTCCAATTAAAATGTGTGACTGGAAACACCGTTAGTGGCATGTCTGACACACGGTAGGTATGCTACCGTGTGTCGTTCTTGGAAACTGAAGCCTGGGTTTTGAGGGATCATCAAAACCAGTACAGTGGTTGCCATGTTTCTCCTTGTTCATCCTGGTGACAAACCTGTAGAGAGAGCTCCATCCTTTCCCACAGGACGCCCACCCCTAGTACTTACAGGGAAGAGGTTATGTCTCACTTCAGGCACCTTCCTCTTTTCCTTTCTACTTTTTTTCTTTTTTCATTGATCTTCATTCAACTGGCCTTTCTAAATTTTAAAGAAAACAAAACCGTTTCTCGGTGGATTCAGATACTACCCCAAGTTAATACTCCAACCAAGTTCTTGTTCTTCCAGGTCTCATCACTAAAGTTTCTGAGCCGAAATCCTCTCTAGTTTCTAGGATCACTCATTTTCTCATTTCTCCCTTCTCCTTTTAGTTCAGAGTCTTGTCAACTTAGTTCTTTCTCTAAACACAACTTATAATATGGTGACACAGCAAAGTAATGAAAGTCTAGACGGCCTGGTTTTAATCCTGGGTTTTTGCCACCTACATATTGTGGGACATTAGACAAGCTATTCAACCTCTCTGGGCCTCAGTTTCCTCCCAAAAAGGCGAATATTATGTATAATACCTACCTATAGTGTTGCCATTATGAGGATTAAGTGAGTTAATATTTGCTAAGCACTTAGAATAGTACTTGTTATAGTCTTAGCACTACAATTGTGCTTGTAAATAATAATAAATGCAATTCCAAGCATGTAACTTACTCAACTTTCTGTCATAACTTTGAGATATTTATTTGGTGAAATCAATAAAATCGTGTTTCAGGGAAACTGAAAAGTATTTTTGAGCGATTGTCCACATGGCTAGCTTAGATATTTCACCACAGTCAGTGTTTCCAAGTTTCTATACAATAGCCTGGGCGAGTCCTGTAGCAAACTAGAAATTGACGGAGCTCGTGTTTTGAACCCTTTATCTCAATGTCCCCCCCAACCCCAACCAATCCCCATATCTATAGACATAAACTTTCATTTGTCCTCCATCTTCTGAAAACCTACTTCTAAGAAAGCCTCTGATCTCCAACTTAGCGTGAATTTAAGACAAAAGTACTGTTTGCCTCAGAGAGACAACTTTTCAAGAGTGGTTTTGTTGGGTTTGGTTTTTCTGTTTCTCCCAGCCCCTCAGCCTTGGACTAATCCAGGAGATCCCTATTACGGCTCTAACACTTAGCACCTGTGGGATTCTCCGAGCCTCAATTTTCCTACCTGGGAGGGGCATCTGAGAACCATCTGGATTTCAACCAGTACTCCAGGTAATTCTGAGGCAGGTAGTCCTTATTCCATATTGAGCCAAATACTGGTCTAGGCCATAAGTGAGATCTCAACAAGGGCCTCATGTATCTTGTAAGATTAAAAATTTTATATGGCACTTCAGGCTAAAACTCTGGTTAGTAACAAGCAGGGTATTTTCCCTGCATATGTCTCTCAAGAATTAGAGAAAGTTCCGGTCCTGGGACTGCTGAGAGGACCACGCCCAGCTCTGTCTCAGGTAAAGTATGAACTGCTAGTCAGGCAGCCTCACTACATCATATCACCCTAGGTTCACGACAGTGACTGGCTCAGGGAGGGCCTGGGCAGTCTCATAACGGTCAAGGGCTGTTTCTAGATGTCTAAAAAGAAAATATTTAGGACAAGAAAGACATGTATCCGTGAGTCTGAAATTCTCAAATCTTCCCCAAGCCACCTTCTAATTCTTGAGAGACATATGCAGGGAAAATACCCTGCTTATTACTAATCAGAGTTTTGGCCTGAAGTGCCATATAAAATGTTTAATCTTACAAGATACGTGAGGCCCCCCTTGGAGAGATCTCACTGATGGCCTAGAGCAGCATTTGGCTCAATATGGAATAAGGACTACCTGCCACATAATAACCTGGAGTGCCGGCTGAAATCGGGTTGGTTGTCTCTCCCACAAAGCAGGGAAATTAGGGTGATGGGGCCAGAATTATGCACTTTCCATAATTAGTAATTAGTCATTATTTCTGGCCTAGCCTAAAAGCAATTCGGTCCCCTTTCTTTTAGGATCTTATCCTTACTTTGGTCTTACAGCTTCCAAACTGAGTAGGGGAGGGACAAGTGTTCTGGCAAAGGATTGGACCCAGCCAAGGAAACAATACTGAATTTGAAAATTTTAAAAATAATTTATTATGGGCAAATAGTGCAGGGAGAAAAACAGAAGAAGGTGGGTCAAATTTTAGGAAAAGTAATGAAATCTTGTGAGAAGATAATAGTTGAAGTATAAAGCAAACTAACATATAGCATGAGTTTAAATAATTGATAGTAAAGACAGAAGTAGGGGCGTCATACCTAGAGAGAAGAAAATACAATCCTACCATACTCTTGTCCCCAGGACTGAGCAAAACTTAAATAGTTAATATAACTTCTTGGTTTTCCACCCTTAGTGTCAACCTGTAGGTAAAACACAGGACACTTTGCTGTGATTGCATAAGAAAATGTAAATGTTATCAGCACTGACAAACGAAACAAACGTGGTATTGACAGGAGGTGAGTTGTACAAGGGGAGAGGAAAGACAGAACTGTGGGTGCACAAATAGTCTCATGCAGAAAGAAAATTATGAGATTAGGGTGAAAGTTGATACGATAAGAAAGTTGATACTATAGCTGTATACTATAGCTAATATTTCTTGAGAGCTTCTGCGTGTTGGATACTAAAGGCTGCAAATGCCTAATTATTATTTGCATCATCCTGAGCAACTCATGCGATGGGGATCATCCATTTCCTCGTTTACAGGTGAGGAAACAGAGGCCCAGGAAGGTTATATAAATTACTCAGGATTGCAGAGCTATCTAGTCAAGGAACAAAGCTTCCGAGCCAGGTGGTCCATGTCCAGAACCAGTGCTTTTAGCTCCTATGCTACCACTTCTCTCATCAATAAAGCTAGCAAAACTACATGAAGTTACAAAAGAGAAGCAGCGTGAGTAATGAAATGAATATGATGTATTGAAAAAGAAGAGGGGTGAGTAGTAGTGGGGGTAGGAGTTTATCTTCCTCCTTCATGTTAGGGTGTTAAAATTTATCTAAAATGGGTATAGCAGGATACACATAATGTTTAGAATTATGGGGGTAACATTGAAGTAGCAAAAAGCTGTCTCTGGAGAGGGGAACAGGGGTTAGAAGGGTTGAATTTCAGTATTATTTGAGTTGCTCTCATGTTCATGTATTATTTTCATAAAAAAGAAAAGAATATTTTTCTTTATTTAGAAATAGCTTCAACTGTGTAAATGCATCAAAACGTGAAATTCAAAATTATGTTTAAATCTCTCACACATTTGTTAAATGCTTCCCTTATCAGGATCGTGCCTTTCAGCTTTGAAGGGCATTTTTCAAAAACAAAAAGCCAAGAGGTATAAACTTTTAAAATTAAAAAATTGTCCCTGGTAATATTGCCAGGCACCACAGACAGCAGGTGTGGAACTATTAGAAGCAGACTGGATTTCAGCCCTGCTTCTGGGAGGCAGTTCTGACTAGAAAGGGCAGGAGATTCTCTGAAGCCCGGGAGCAGGAGGTTTCTTTTTTTTTTTTTTTTTTGACTTTTGTTTAAACATCTTTATTGGAGTATAATTGGTTTACAATGGTGTGTTAGTTTCTGCTGTATAACAAAGTGAATCAGCTATACGTATATATATATATATATATATATCCCCATATCTTCTCCCTCTTGCATCTCCCTCCCTCCCACCCCTCTAGGTGGTCACAAAGCACCGAGCTGATCTCCCTGTGCTATGCGGCTGCTTCCCACTAGCTATCTGTTTTGCATTTGGGAGTGTATATATGTCCATGCCACTCTCTCACTTCGCCCCAGCTTCCCCTTCCCCCTCCCCATGTCCTGAAGTCCATTCTCTACATCTGCGTCTTTATTCCTGTCCTGCCCCAGCAATCCCACTACTGGGCATATACCCTGAGAAAACCATAATTCAAAAAGAGTCATGTACCACAATGTTCATTGCGGCTCTATTTACAATAGCCAGGACATGGAAGCAACCTAAGTGTCCATTAACAGATGAATGGATAAAGAAGATGTGGCACATATATACAATGGAATATTACTCAGCCATAAGAAGAAACGAAATTGAGTTATTTGTAGTGAGGTGGATGGACCTATAGTCTGTCATACAGAGTGAAGTAAGTCAGAAAGAGAAAAACAAATACCATATGCTAACACGTATATATGGAATCTAAAAAACAACAACAAAAAAGCTTCAGGAGCAGGAGTTTTGATCCTCTGGAACCATAACAACTTAGAGTAAATAAGTCAGTCGGCTGGGTGCCTGGAGGAGTCTGGAAGCTTCGCTGTGATGGTGTTCTTTGTTTTTACAGGTCTAATCTCATAAATGTTACACTAGGCTCAGTGCTATGCATTTTTAGGCTGAGTTATATTTTTCCATGTGAGTACTTCATAAAAGTAAGCACTTTTATGGTCCCTTTAAAGAGGGGACCTCCATTTGAATTGTCAAGTGAAAGCATTCGAAGGAATTTATTAAGCATACATATACGTGCAGTATGTCCATCTGTCATAGAAGTATGTTGTCTGTCTTATCTGTCTATCTATATCTACCTGTCTATCCATCTGTCCTTATGTATAGAATAATAACAATGGCTTATAAGTCACTTCCCTACATTATTTTATCCTTCCAAAACTCTTGAGAGACAAATAGGCCATAGAAAAAGCACTGAGTTCACTGAAACCCTTGAAGGTTGAATTAACTTTTTGTCATCACACAGTCAATACGTGGTGATGCAGGGAATTCAACACACATCTTCTCTGTCCTCCTTTCCCCCTTCCCTCCCTCCCACTTGCTGACTCTATTCCAGCCACATTATTTACTAACTCTTCCCTGAGGACACTGGCATCCTTCCTCTGGGCCTTGCAGAGGTTATTCCCATGATCTGGATGGAATGCTTTTCCCTCAGATGTGTGACTCATCTGCCTCCCTCTAGACTGTTCATATTCCACCTTCCCAGTAAGACTTATCCTGTCTACCGTTTAAGTTGAAACCCTTTCTTCTCTCTGCCCACAATCTCAACTCACCATATACTGCTTAATCTCCATAGCATTTATTACTGGCTAACGTACCAGATCATTTACATGGGTTTCTGTTCTCCCCTCCAACTGGAAGATAGGCTGCAAAGACTCAGGAATTTTGCCATTATTAAACCTAGTGGAGGCCCAGCAGAACTCTAGGGTCAGCCTGAAGTGGGCACAATTATAACTCTTGTGATTTGATATTTTAGCGGTTTAGCTCAGAGCCAAGCCAGTTCTTAAAGAGGATCTTTTCTGTTATTTTAAGCAGCATGGTAAATTTGAGGTAAACTTAAATTTTCAATAATTTCAGAGCAGGTATGAACTCTTCCTTTGTTTCTCCAGACACATGAACCTGGATGCCAAATCCATCCTCTCTGGGTGGAGTGGGAATATATGACAATGACTGGCCTAAGTCTGAATTGAATAAAAAGGTGCCCCAAAAGACATTTAAACATCTTCCAAAACTAAAATCATAAAGTGTGGTTCCTTATTACACATCAGGGATTCTCTAGCCTCCAGTGTGGTCCGAGTGGTGAGGGGACAGAGACACATAGAAGCCAGGGTGAGTCACCCCATCTCTCCCTCCTCTGGACCTTCGTTCCTCCTGATTGTCACTCATTACACTGAGAACAGATTTCAGGACTCAGCATATGCAGCCATAACGTGTGCCTAATTCCACATCCCAGTCACTGGGACACAGAATTTGGGGGCCTTAAGTCTGGCTCACACATCACCACTCACATATTTCAGTTCTTCCTCTACAGCTGTGTCAGTGAGTAAAGACACATAAACAGAAGCAGATTAATACGAACAAGGTTTTATTGACATATATATATGTGTATATGTATATATGTATATATATTTATGTGTATGTATATACATACATAAAGCTGGGAAAGAGAAAGGCCCATTGAGGCAAATGCACAGGGGGAGAGGAAGCATCTGAAAGCAGCAGTGGGCATCCTGCCAGTTCCAAGTCTAGGCAAAACCGGCAGGGGGCTTGGGTCGGCCAAGTTAACAGTCAAGCCAGGGATGGCACAGTGGATGATACAGGCAGCTCTCTTCCATTCTCCTAACTGGAACTTCTCAAGTCTGGTGTAGTTCTGAAGTAGACTCCTATGCTCCTCACCCTCCAACACACACACACACACACACACACACACACACACACACAGACACACACACACACACACCACACACCACACACCACACACACACACCACACACCACACCACACACC